>NC_134138.1:176499273-176809511 GCF_033958435.1 Carettochelys insculpta
ACTATATAGGCCACAGTGACAGCTGCTCCCACATGCCCTATGCTGCACCTCACTGTTGTAGAGAGGGGAAAGCAAAAAGAGCAGATGGCAGAAGTAAGCCAGAACTAGATGTCTTGTTTGCTCACCTGCAAACTCTCCTCTTGGCGAGAGGAAAAAAGCCAGGACTGTTGGATGGGATGTGGAGAGACAACAGTCTCTGTGTGGGCAGAGCAGTCAGTGGAGAAAAGAGGCAAATGAAATGGGCGAAGAAATAAACGGGTTTTGGGAAGGCAATGAATTGAAGACACTTCAAACTGGAAGAGAGCAAAAGGCAGGGGAGAGTTGTTACTGGGTATGGGGAGAAACACAAAATGAGATGTAAAAAGATAGGGAGTGGGAATGTTGTTTTGCTTGACCTCGGAGGGTGCATTGTAAAAAGGTCTGTCCACAAACCATAGAAAAGTACAGAAAAGTGTGTGATAGAGTGCACGCTACCTGGCATGATGAGATTCTTGTCCGTGACTGGTGATCCTTTATACTATGGTCATATAAATAATAAACATTTAACCTCAGGCTTTTTTCTTTGACTTTGACATGACATGATGTGGAAGGTCCTCAGCTCATATAAATTGCCAAAGCTCAAATGAGACTCTGTCTAAAGATTCTGTCCCCAGCCATCTTGCTTTCCATCTTCTTTAACTCTCCCACCAGCAACATTGTTTTTCTTTAACCAATTCCAAGCCCTAATAGAAGCCAAAAATTACACTTATAATAACCACACTCACTGAAAATGGTTGGGAAAAGAAGGTAGAAAAAGGAGGAAAATCACATCTACAGAAACACCAAAAAAGTTAGACAAACAAAACAACCTATCCCCAAAATGATGATCAACAGCCTTGTTTTGCACCACTTCAAACACATAGCTTGCTTTCTGCCCTGGCATTTAGCTGGTAATGTGAAAATGAAAATCCCACTTCTCTAAAGATGTTTGGCTGTAGCGCTTCAAGTCTGATAATTTTTACAATAAATCCTGATAAAAATATATATCCTAGAGGCAAATTCACCAGAAACATCCATTTTATTTTGATAAGCTATTTTGTGACATATGGGCTGCGTCTACACGTGCACGCTACTTCGAAGTAGCGGCAGTAACTTCGAAATAGCACCCGTCACGTCTACACGTGTTGGGCGCTATTTCGAAGTTGAAATCGACGTTAGGCGGCGAGACGTCGAAGTCGCTAACCCCATGAGGGGATGGGAATAGCGCCCTACTTCGACGTTCAACATCGAAGTAGGGACGTGTAGACGATCCGCGTCCCGCAACATCGAAATAGCGGGGTCCTCCATGGCGGCCATCAGCTGGGGGGTTGAGAGATACTCTCTCTCCAGCCCTTGCGGGGCTCTGTGGTCACCGTGGGCAGCAGCCCTTAGCCCAGGGCTTCTGGCTGCTGCTGCTGCAGCTGGGGGTCCGTGCTGCATATACAGGGTCTGCAACTAGTTGTTGGCTCTGTGTATCTTGCACTGTTTAATGAAAGTGTGTCTGGGAGGGGCCCTTTAAGGGAGCGACTTGCTGTTGAGTCCGCCCCGTGACCCTGTCTGCAGCTGTGCCTGGCTCCCTTATTTCGATGTGTGCTACTTTGGCGTGTAGACGTTCCCTCGCTGTGCCTATTTCGATGTTGGGCTGAGCAACGTCGAAGTTGAACATCGACGTTGCCAGCCCTGGAGGACGTGTAGACGTTATTCATCGAAATAGTCTATTTCGATGTCGCAACATCGAAATAAGCTATTTCGAAGTTGGGTGCACGTGTAGACGTAGCCATGGTGCTGTATATCTGACTAATCCCAGGGGCTGAATAATTCCTGTCCATTATAAAATGGACCCTTTCAAATTCCTGGAGTTCTGCACAGGCATCAGCCATCACAGCACCTTTTGAGATTATTCTTAGTTGAATGAAACAATTTGGTGACCTGTTTTAATAGTATGATGTTTTCATTTGTATCACAGTGGTAATGACTCCTTCTAATATAATCCATTATTATGTCTACACAGCAGCCTTATTTTGAAATACATTATTCTGGAAGAGCTATTCTGGAATAGCTTATTTTGAAATCTGTGATACCTTATAGGCTAACAGATGAACCAGGTCTTTGCCCACAAAAGCTTATGCTCCAACATATCTGTTAGTCTGTAAGATACCACAAGTCTTCTTGTTGCTTTTGAAGGTACAGACTAACTCAGCTACCCCTCTGATATTTATTTTGAAATAACACTGCTACACATAAAAATGCATTTGACCTATGCTTAGACAAGAGCCATCCGAGATACAGCAAAGATGTGCTGGAAATAATTAACTTACAGGTCAAAGAAGGAAGTTTTTCAGTAATTTCAACTTTAAAAATATATGCGTTTGTCCTGCAGCAATGAGCCAAAATATATTAACCAAGCCACTGCTAATCCAACACTTAGAGAGTTTGTGGACATCCATTGGTAATATACTTTCAATTTAGAAGCTCTGATGGACGGGGATAAATTATCATAAGTAAAATGAATATGGATATTTGAAAGGCAAAAATAGATTGATTTCAAATTCCTTTACGTAACATGAGAGTCTTGGAGAAATTAGATCTAGAAAATACCTGTTAGCTCAAGCAATTCATTTCCCTTCTGGGATGTATATTCTCAAATGATTTGTCCAGCCAAGTGTTTAATGACTCAAGTGGTGGGGCTTCTACCCCATCACTTAGAGAATCTTCTCATTCGGAAATATTTCCTAGCAGTATATCTAAATTAACTTTAGTCTGACTTTATCCTATTACTTCTAATTCTACCCCTGTTAACAGCCCGAAGAAACCTTCTCCTTTCCTGGGACGCAATTTCAGTAGCTTCACTCTTGCTGAATAGTACCTTACTTTTCATCTAGTCAGTCTGAAGTAAATAGTCCTACTCCTGGGGTAAAACTACAACTTTGTGTTAGTAAGGTTAGCAGAAGGTACCTAACCCAGAAATTGGCGCTTTTCCCCTCTGCTCCCCATCACCCCATTTTTGTTCTTGATATAATGTAAGTATAGGGTACACTACATGAAAATAATTATTCTACTTGTTACAGTACTGATGAATCTCTCACATTTTATTTAAAAAAAGCACTTTTCACCTAAGTTCAGCTAATATCAGATACCTTCTATGGAAAATTTCAGTCTAGATGGTTAAAATTATGACAAACTTTTAAGCAACAGACAACAGGATCTTACAGTGAGAAATGTTGGTCAACTCTAATAATAAATGGACATACCCATCCTGCATATAATAGCACTATACTACGGATATTCTTGCTAATGTGGAGTAATTAAATAAACATGTGCAATATTTGATACTTACATCTGCAAAGGAGTCAAATCAATAAGGCTGTAAAGGAGGTAGAATGTACAATTATACAAAAGAATATTGTGACATCAGAATAATATTGAGTGTATTTTATATAACTCCAATCACTGACCAAGCTCCATGCTAAGGTTTTTTGTTTTTATTTTTTAAATTTGAAATCAGTTAATATGTTTTCCAGACATAGCAGTTGATATATCACATCAGTCTGTAAATAACTTGGCAAAGATATCTTTGACTGAGAATTAAATGTCATTTCCTATTAATAAAGTATTTATTATGACTCAGATTAATAATGCGCCATAGTGGTCACGAAACATATTCATTATAGCTTTTGTTCAGTTGTTCAGTTGAAAGCCTCCTTTGACTTCTTAATTATGCTCACTAACAACCTTTGGTAAGGATAAAATAATGTAAAGATAATATGTCCTGTGTTCAATTGCCTAGCAGTATTGTTATATGGTGGTAAGCACATTTCAATTCTCAGACATGTTTGATAGTATTACATTTTTTCTTATAAATATATTTTTACTACAAATATTGCATTTCCTGACTGCATGCATTTCTGAACAAGTATTCTGATCCAGAAAAAATATATAGTTATAGATTTTGTGACGTAGAAAAACTGTTCACTCTGAACTGGATGTAGAGAAGTGTTTAAGGATATTTCTCTAGCCATGGACCCTAACTATCCACATCCTGTCTCAAACTGAGCTGAAAGAACTCCTCATGAAATGGGAAGGTTAAAAAAAGGAAAACTCTAAAGGCAAAATGCTTTTAACATTCACATTTACCATTCTTATAATCACTTGGCTACCCACCTATGTTACCGAGGATGGCCACCAATAATGCTCTCTTTTTCAGGATGCAAGGTTTACCAACCTTGAGAGGCAAAAGATATACATCAGAGGGTAGGCAAAGACCTATTCGCCAGACATGAATGTAATTCACACAGGAAGAGTCCAGAGTGAATGAGCAGAAATTACTAATTTAAATTATTTCACATCATCCATCTATATCTATACCTATATCTATCAAGGACCACATACACTGAAAAAAATTGCAAAGAAGCGGAGTTGGAGCCTAGGTTCTAATCATCTCATTAAAAGCTTAAAATCTCAACCTCTCAAACCATATCATATTGCTAGTGCCCTGTCATTATTTCTTCTTGGCAATGGAGAACTTACTGATTTTGGGGATTCACCCTCTTAGGTCTTCTCTGTGTTGTATACTCCAGCATTTTGTTCTCTTGGTATTTGTGGCTGAACCACTATTCTTTAATGTGAGGGTTATGCAGTTAACACTCTCTGTGGTTCTTTCATCTGTTTTTGGATGAGTGATTTCACATTCATCATGATTTTCCTAGTTGATATCACATTGTAACTTCAACTCACTGAGAAACTCCTATTCAAAGTTTTTTTTTTTATTTACTCATTGTTTTCCTCAGATGAACTACAAAAAATATTGGGACAAACTGAGTCAGACCAGATAATTTAAACACTGAAAGACCTATTAAAGCTCAAAGCTAATAGGTCAAAAGTATAGAAAGAGAAACAGGTGATAATAATGGGCCTATGGCCCTGATTCTGAAAAGAATTTATACACATGAGCAAGAAAGCAAACAGGTCTATTGACTTCAGTAGGAATGGCCAGATGCATGAAGTTATACATTCACTTTGTCCATCTGGCTCACTATTGCAGTGCAGCAGGGGTGGAAGGGCAGGCTTCAGACAACCGTTCCCTACCCATGCTGAGGCATGCCTACCACCACGAGGGACATCACAGGTGCTAGAGCTGGGCTCTGATGTTTTCTGGGAGACACAGTTCTTTCATCAGCAGTGGTATCAGAGCAGCCCCCAGGCTTGCCTTCACCCCACACAGAGCACTTCCTGGCAGCCGTCCTCTTTCTCATGGAGGGTGAGCCCATCAACGCTTTCAAGGAGCTCGCTGTTGCCACCGGAAAGTCACACTTGCATTCCACTGTGCAGGTGTGCAGGTGGATCTGGAGGCACTGCACCAGTTTCTGTTGGTGGGACTGGCCAGTCATGGAGTGGTGGGATGACCAGTAGTGGCGCCACTTCTGCCTGCAGAAGGTCACCTTCCTGGAGCTCTGTGCCTGGGTCGCCCCTGCCCTCCAGACACAGGACACCTGGGCACAGGCTGCCATTCATATGGAGAAGTGGTTCAGAGTCATTCTGTGGAAGCTCACCACCCCCGACAGCTACCGCTTTGGTGTGGAGAAGTCCACTGTCAGGGCCCTCCTCATGGAGCTAAGAAACTCTTGGGCTGCAGTTCCTGCACAGTGGGAGGGACGTTTCCCTCCAAACGGAGATGCTTGGGAGGCGGGGTTGGAGGTGTGAGGGTTAAGGTTGAGGGGGGAGCCCCGTCCCTGGGGATCATGACATAGCACTTTGCACAGCCCAACTGCCAGCAGGTGGCTTCATTGGAGGGGGTCCCAGAGAGCTTGGGGAATGGGAGGTGGATGGGGACCCCACCGGAACCCCACCCAGAGACACCTTCCCTCAGTCCCTGATGTGTTTAGTCCCCGGGACTGTCATCAACACCATCGTGCTTCAGAGGGTCATCCGTATGGGAGATGTGAATGAAAGAGTGCTACCCTGATTTGCTACCCTGAGGTTCCTGAACTGCACTGGGGCTATCGCTCCGTGCTTCTCCGTCGTGCTGCAGGCCTTTGTCAACCACTGTGGCTAGTTTACACACATTTACATCGGGTGGTCAGGCCAGGCACACGACACCTCTCTGTTGCACAACTCTAGCCTGTGCCAAAGGACAGAAGCAGGCACATTTGTCCCCTGCCATTAGCTAGTGGTTGGGGACATTCAGATGCCACTTTGCATCACGAGGCATGGGGCCTACCTCCTCCTGGCCTAGTTCATGAAACTGTACACCAGCCAGCTGGACTCCAGCCAGGAACTCTTCTGGACCAGGATGCAGGTCAAGTGCACCTTTGGCCACCTCAAGGCATGCTTCAAGTGCTTGATCACCCACCTGGATGTGGGGGAGCACAATGTCCCCCAAGTTGTGGCTGAGTGTGTGCTCTGCATAACAGAGTGGAGGGAAAGAGGGAGGCCCTTGTCTCAGGATGCAGGGTGGATAGTAGCTGTGAATATGAGCAGCTGGGCCCAGCTCCAATCTGCTCATCCCATAGGAATTGGGTGTGCATCCAGGGGGGCCTTGAGGCAGAGCTTCTCCCATGGCTCCCAGTAAGCCTCCCCTTGGCACCCCAGTGGAGGCCTTGGGCCCACAGTCCTAGCCCTTCCCCACCACAACCCCACCATTCACATCTTCCCCTCCCCCCAACCCCTGCCCAATAAAGAGGGATGTGGAGTGATGCTGAAATAGCTGTTTTACTGAACCAAAGAAAAACCAGTGCAAAAGAAATGATGTAGTAAGAAAGCTATTTACAAACAATGCAGTGCAGTTAACTATGTACAGTGGGGGAACCTGGGACATGGGTTGGGGTTCCTCAAATATGGGGGCTGGGGGGCCATGAACCTGTGGAGGAGCAGGACCCTTAGTGGCAGGCCCTTAGTTCAGGGCCCCCATCAGGACTGAGTTGGGACTAGAAGCAAGGGGAAGTAGAGGGGCTGCAGTGAGGTCTGGGTGGGCCTGGGGAGTTGGGGGTGGTTAGGCATGGCCCTCAACCACAGCAGGAGTTCCAGAATGCCTTGTAGGGTGGCTGGAGGGGACAGGTCAGGGGGGCAGCGGGGGTGGGGGAGAGGCCAGGGGTCAGGGAGGTGGGCGGCTAGGCCATCATGTTCCACCAGATGCCAATGGCAGCATCAAAGCAGGACATGAGTTGTTCCCAGGCCTATGATTCTCTGGCAGCCCACACCCACCAGTCCATGTGCTCAGTCATGCTCCAGAGGGAGGCATGTTCTCCAAGATGTGGTGACGGCCCATGTGGCTGCAGGGTAGTCCTGGCGCTGGAGTGGCCCTAGCTCACCCTGGTGGTGAGGTGGGGATGGCCCAGACCTCAGATGGTGTAGGTGAACATGTAAAGAAGACGAGGAGGAGAGACGATGAGTTGTTCATGCATCACAGCCCCTTAAGCCTTGTCCCCCACCATGAGGAGCAACCAACACCCCCCAGCCAAGGGACAGGAATGTCCCAGGTGCGGAGCTTGTCTGGTGTCCCATGAGGTTGGCAGCAGGCTGAGGGCCATGCCCAGGGGCTGTCTGCTGGGTCCGGGAGCTGCACGCTACCTTGCACATGGTTCCATGTGCCGGCACCACAGCGCAAGTCCCTGCCTGAGCTGACTGTGTGAGGCTTGCAAAAAGCCCCATCTGCCCCTGCATCCCATGTGCTGGGGTGTGTGACATGTGGGATACTTACTAGAGGTGAGTTCTGAATATGACTGGGAGGTGGCCTGGATGTTGGGGCTGCCTCCAGGGTGATGACCAGGGTGCTGCTGGCCTCTGAGGCTGTGTCTGCATCCAGCTCTAGCAGGGGTCGGAACTCAGACGCCTGGTCTTCCTCCTGCTGGTGCTTGGGCTGTGGTGGGGAGGCTTCCAGAGCCATGTGAATGGTGCAGGTTGGAGGCGATGTGTTCTCCCCCCAGGATGTCATGGAGCTCCATGTAACAGGGGCAGGTGGAAAGCCCTGACCTGGAGCAGCAGGCAGTGTCCCGGGCCCTGACACAGCCCTGGCAAATTTCCTTCAACTTTCCCCAGACCTACTCCATGGATGGGGGGTTGGCCCCATTCTGCTAGGTCTGTGGTCATCCAAGCACAGAGAGAGCATTCTGCCATTTGGCTTTGGGGTCTTGCAGTATCTCCTCTTCCTCCCACAGGTCCAAGAGGCCCTGGACCTTGGCCCCAGTCCAGAAGGGGGGCCAGCTTTTTGGTGCCCTAGGGTGGCTCTTGGGCCCCCTCCAGCTGGTTCCTTGAGGCCATCTGTGAGGCGCTCAGCTCCAGTGTGGTTGTGAGGATGTGGTGAACTGCAGCCTGTAGCCCTGCTGCTTCTATGCTCTCAGCTCACTGAGACAGGGTTTCCCAGGCTCCCTGTTGCTTTAAGAGGGGCTGGCAGCAGGAACCATAGAGCACTGATCACTGTGGACAGGATGTCCCCCTGGGACACCTGCACATCGCCCCGGGAGCCTTTTCTGTAAACAGAAGACCTCCCAGAATGTCCAGACCCACCTTTTGTTGACAGATCTCTGGCAACAGAAACTTTCTTCCTCATAGGGAGGGGGGTATGGCTGTGGATAAAAGCGCTGCTTTCTGTCAACCTGTTGTTGACAATGAATTTGGTAATCTGGATGCTCCCTGGGTTTTGTTGACAAAATGCAAAGCCTCTAGTGCAGAGACATAGCCAGGCTGTTTGGAGCTTGGCATGCGGCAGGCTCGATCCCCTCAGGAAGACTAAAATGTAGCAGCCTGCCTGCTCAGTTGTTCCCCGTGTTGTTACTGAATTGTTCCCATCCCTAGAGAAATGCCATAGGAGCGTAAAACAGGTATGAATGTTTTCAAGCTCCTTTACGTTGCCAGAGTGGCGTAGATGAGCCTTATTCTGAATGACAGTATGGACTTAACATGAATACTTTTGGTGCTTTAGTGATTAGAACTGGTCTAAATTTTTGGAGTGGAAATTTTTCCTGTTAAAATGTGCTCCCTGAACTGTTTACTACGTACATCTCTGAGGTGGTCGGTAGCCAATACAAACTGTGAGCTTTATTCCCCAGTTCTCATTTGTTCTTCAGTTGCCTATGATGTGATAATGAGCATATGTCTGCATATGTTTGGTGAGCAATAACCAGAAATAAGAGTCAAACCTAGCTACATTACTATGAGAAAAGGGATTTTGAGGGTATCCTTCAATGCTCCCCGTTTTCATTATTCATCCACTGTACTGTAGTCTTAACAAATTACTGAAATAAATGTGAATATTTTCCATGTACTTTATTTTAGCAAATCAAATGAGGAACTTTGTAGTATTTTAAACTATTGAGCACGTAGTTTTTAATTCCTAATGCAGATGTTATAATTTTTTGGTACAGCATTCCCCGAAAAGTACTACAACTCGAGAGAAGTGGCAAGCTGCAAGGTGCAGCAGAGGAGATGTTAAATGAAAAGCTGTGACACAGTATTGTTTTGTGCTGAAAAAAGGTAGAGGAGAAAAATACACCTCTTGTAGTTTTGATACATGAGAATTTATGGAATAAATTAGATTAGTAAATCTGAAATTAAGATTATGCCAGCTTGTTATGGGATCCCAAAAATTCACTTCATTTTTGAAGACTCATCCTCCTCTCAGTTTAAATCCTCACTAAAAATGTTGTTTGAGACCACTGGACCTCACACAATATTTTTACCCAATTTTTGTGTAACATTTTGATCATTAACTAATCAGTGCAAAGACTGTGTCTATGCATCTGTCTTGTATAGCGCCAGATTGGGACCTACGATATAATGAATACTGATGTAATTAAAATGTAAAATTTCTATGGTGAGTGGAGAGCATCAGTTATGGAATATGAAAAACAGAAAGTTCAGTAGTAGTTTATTGAACCAAATTCTCTTCTGGCATAGGTACAGTGAAGTCAATAAAATTACACTAGCGGGGAGTTTGCTTGTATGATCATTGTTTCAGAGACTTTTTTGTTGTTGTTGTTGTTGTTGTTGTTGTTCTTCTGTGTTTGTACAATGTCTAGCATGAGGTATTGGTCCAGGCAAGACTGCAGTGCTAAGAGATAAGCAAAGACTTAGTAATGTTATTTTCCTATGAGAAAGAGAGGGAAATGGTAATATAGTGCACCCTCAACTGAATGGACTAACGGTGGGTAGGGGTGTGGGTTAATTCTGAAGCTCTATTAAATCCAAATGGTTTACTGTATTTGCCCTAGTGCACACCCTACGTCAAGCCTGGCTCCCCCTGCCCTCCCCAGATAAATGCTGGTGACTCACCAGAGCCACCAAAGCCAGAGCCACCACTACCACTGGAGCCACTGGGGGAGCCGCTGCTGTGGCTGGGGGGTGCTGGGGCTGGAGGAGCTACCACCGATGGAGCCACCACATGCTGCTTCCACCAAGGGTGGGGCATATAGGCACAAGCATCACTGAATTATTTTGTTAGTCTTTAAAGTGCTAGATGACTGCCGGTTTGGGGTTTTTTAAAAAAAAAAAACCAGATTAACACGGCTACCTCTCTGTTCCTAAATCTGTAATATTTATCCTACTGCTTTAAAAGGACCGTATTCATTAAGTGGGAAACAGTCATGAGCCAAATCAGCCGGGAAGCAGAATTTAAAGAGAAAATTATCAGAAATTCTTTTGAGAACACTTTTCTAGATGCCTAAAAAGCAACAATAGAGGAAGAGGGTTCTTCTTGTTTAAAGAAAAATGCCCACATTTAGTGAGGAAATGAAGGCAAATGATGAGGGAGGCTAAAGGACAAAAGGATTAATCTGTGGATAACAGACAATAAGCAAAGTATATTAGAACATAAGGAAGCCTAACAGTGGCATTGATATACTAATAGATAGAAATTTAGAATTTTCTATAATAAGGCAGAAAATGTAGAAGCGTTTAATAAATATTTTTGTCCTGCATATGAAAAATAAAGATATGGTATAGCCATATCATGAAATGATTAAACATTTGGCTTTCCTATAGTAACTCAGGTTACTAAAATTACATGTTTTAAATTAAGTAACAGAGAGGTAGCTGTGGTAGTCTTTAAAGTGCTACATTACTGCTGTTTTGTTTTGTTAGAATACAGACTAACAAAATGATTTATTCAGGGATGAGCTTTTGTGGGACAGACCCACTTCATCAGATTGGGTCTGTCCAACAAAAGCTCATCACTGAATAAATAATTTGTTTAGTCTTTAAAGTGCTATATTACTGCTGTTTTGTTATATTTTAAATTAATAGTGCTGGATAACTGACACCTAAGAATTTAAATAAAATGGCAGAGGAGCTTGCTAGACAATTAATGTTGGTAGTCAATGACTCTTGGAATATTGGTGAAGTTTCAGAAGAATGGAAAAATGCTAAGATTATGCCACTATTTAAAAAGTGTAAATGGGTTGACCTAGGCAATTATAGGTTTATTAGCCTGACAGTGAACCCAGACAAAATAACGGAATGGCTGGTATGAAACTCAATTAATAAAGAATTATGGACTGATAATATAATTAATGGCCATCAAAATATGCTTATGGAAAATAGAACCCATCAAACAAGATTACTCGTTTGACTGATGAAGGTAACAGCACTGTTGTAGTAGACGTCTGTAAAGCATTTAACTGTCTCCCACATGATATTTTGATTAAAATACTAAAAAGTGTACCTGTCAAACAATAGGTATCAAATACAAATGTGAATTTAGAATCCTGTTTGAATGGCTATCCCTTATTGCATAAACAAGGAAATCTATAGTAGTAATAGGGCAGTTATATTACATCTGTATTTCAAGTTGATGCAACTGCTGCTAGAGTGCTGTTTCCAGTTCTGGTTTTCACAATTCAAGAAGGATATCGATACATTGGAGAAGGTTTGGAAAAGAACCACAGGAATGATTTTAGGTTTGGAACATAACTTACAGCAATGGACTAAAAAAATCCTCAGTCTATATATTTGAAGAAAGAGAAGGTCGAGGGGCAACTTGATCACAGACTATAATTACCAACGTGGGAAGACATATTTAATAATGTCAAGTGTCGGAGGGGTAGCCATGTTAGTCTGGATCTGTAACAGCAACGAAGGGTCCTGTGGCACCTTATAGACTAACAGAAAAGTTTTGAGCATGAGCTTTCGTGAGCACAGACTCACTTCATCAGATGAGCATCTGATGAAGTGAGTCTGTGCTCACGAAAGCTCATGCTCAAAACTTTTCTGTTAGTCTATAAGGTGCCACAGGACCCTTCATTGCTGTTATATTTAATAATGGGCTCTTTAATCTTGCAGGTAAAGCTTTAACGAGACTAGATGGCTGGAAGTTGGAGCTACACAATGTAGACCAGAAAAAGAGATGTGAAGTTATAACAGTGAGGGTAATTAACCACTGGAACAGTTTACCAAGAGTATCAGAGGGGTAGCCGTGTAGGTCTGGATCTGCAAAAGCAACGAGGGGTCCTGTGGCACCTTATAACCTAACAGAAATGTATGAGCATAATCTTTCATGGGCAAAGACCCACTTCATCAGATGCAGGTCGTTAATTACCCCTCGTTGCTTTTACCAAGAGTGTGGTGATTCACCATCACTTCCAGTTATTAAATCAAGATGAGGGGGAGATTCTCCTGAAAGATATGCTCTAGGTAAAAAAGGAACCATCTGGGGTAAGTTCTATAGCCTGTGTTGTATGGAAAGTCATACATAGGTGATCGCTTTTCCTAACCTTGGAACTGATGAATGAAAAAAAAATTGAATATAATTTACTAAACTCTGTTGGAAACCTTCAAATGAAAAGATACTGAGGAAACTGCTCTTACCTACTTAACTCAAATGGAGAGTGGTGGAGCATTAATTAATCAATTAAAAAAAAGTAAAAAAAAAAAAGACATGCTTTCAGACATTTACATGCAAAGGGGTACAAAAGTATAGAATTAGAGAACCCTAGGACTGAAAGAGACCTCAACAGATCATCAAGTCCAGTCCCCTGACCTCACAGCATGATGAAGAACCATCTAAAGTCTAGGCCATCCCTGTTAGGTGTCTAACCTGGCCTTAAATATCTCCAGTGATGGAGATTCTACACCTTCCCTTGACAATTTATTCCAGTGTTTAACCACCCTGACAGTTAGGAAGTTTTTCCTAAAGTCCAACCTAAACCTCCCTTGCCTCAGCTTAAGCCTATTGTTCCTTATCCTTTTCTCAAAGGCCAAGGAGAACAATTTTTCTCCCTCCTCCTAGTAAAACTCTTTTAGGTACTTGAAAAAAAGTATAGAGAATTACTATCATCAATTAATTGATTATTACTGATATCAGTGTTTTCTGTCTTTCCTCCTTTTTGCCCTGGATCTGACACTTTGGGTGTGTCTACACTACAAACGTAGTTCAAAGTTAACTTCAAAGTAAGGGGCAACTTCAAAGTAGCCTGCAGAGCGTCTACACGTACCTTTTCCTTACTTCAAAGTTAACTTTGAAGTAAGGGAGGCTAAGTTCAAAGTGATTAGTGCCCTATTTTGAAGTTTAACTTCAAAGTTAAGTGTGTGTAGATGCTCTGCACTCCTTACTTTGAAGTAAGGAGTCTGCCAAGGAGGCAGCCCCCCAGATGATGGAGACAGTCTGGCCAGCCCAGGGAGGGCTCTGTGGTCCCTGCCAGCTGCCTTAAAGGAAGCAGCTCCTCAGCAACCCCAGCAGGAAGCTGACTCTGGGGGTCCCAGACAAGGGGTCCAAGGGCTCACAGGGCCCAGGCAAGAGCCAGGCCAGGAGAGGACCCTCCTGGTCTGACGTGGAGCTGAAGGACCTCCTTGCTCTTTGCAGGGAGGAGGAGGTCCTTTAGCAAACCAGCACCCACCAACACAATGCCAAGGCCTTCGACTGGCTGGCCAGCAGCCTCGACACCCAAGGCCACCCTTACTGCACTAGCAGCAGCATCAGGATAAAGGTGAAGGAGCTGATGCAGATATATTACAAAGCTCGTGATGCTGCCAGCTGGTCGGGTACACAGAGCGTACACTCCCCCTCCCCGCTACAGGGAACTGCACAGGCTCCTGGGGCTGAGGGAGGCGGCCACCTCGGAGAACCTCATCAACATCGCTGGTCCCCCGCCTGTGGACAGTGGCAAGGAGGCAGGCTGCTCCAGCACCACCAGCCCACTCCCCACGCAGGGACCAGACCACAGAGACCAAGGGAAATGACAAGGGCTCCAGTAATGGGACCTTTGTCATAGTCCTCCCCTTTGGCACACCCAGCCGGGCATCATCAAGCTGAGCCTTGCCTGAGCCCCGGGAGGTCACAGCCAGTACGTGCGGGGTGAGCGGGACATCGCAAGGGCCAGGGACAGCCCCCCCGCAGACCAGCCCCCCACACCTGGGAATGGGAGAGGGGAAGGGAATATGGACCAAGCCTCACCAAGCAGGAATATCTGGGCATCTGGGATCCCATGGGGCTCACAGGCCATTGAGCAGCAGAGGAGTTAGGTAAAGGGGCAGGGGCCCCGGCCCCCCGGGGTTGGGAGCCAACACTCATGGGCCATCCCCCTGTCCCTTTCTGTCTCCACAGGTCCCTTGTTGATCAGCTGCCACAGCACTTCCGAGCGGGCCACGGTCAGAGGGGGCCAGGAAGCCGCCCCATAGCTGTGTCTACACGTGCACGCTACTTCGAAGTAGCGGCACTAACTTCGAAATAGCGCCCGTCGCGGCTAAACGCGTCGGGCGCTATTTCGAAGTTAACTTCGACGTTAGGCGGCGAGACGTCGAAGTCGCTAACCTCATGAGGGGATCGGAATAGCGCCCTACTTCGACGTTCAACGTCGAAGTAGGGACCGTGTAGACGATCCGCGTCCCGCAACGTCGAAATTGCCGGGTCCTCCATGGCGGCCATCAGCTGAGGGGTTGAGAGATGCTCTCTCTCCAGCCCCTGCGGGGCTCTATGGTCACCATGGGCAGCAGCCCTTAGCCCAGGGCTTCTGGCTGCTGCTGAGGCAGCTGGGGATCCATGCTGCAGGCAAAGGGTCTGCAACCAGTTGTCAGCTCTGTGGATCTTGTGTTGTTTAGTGCAAGTGTGTCTGGGAGGGGCCCTTTAAGGGAGCGGCTTGCTGTTGAGTCCGCCCTGTGACCCTGTCTGCAGCTGTGCCTGGCACCCTTATTTCGATGTGTGCTACTTTGGCGTGTGGACGTACCCTCGCAGCGCCTATTTCGATGTGGTGCCGCGCAACGTCGAAGTTGAACATCGACGTTGCCAGCCCTGGAGGACGTGTAGACGTTATTCAGCGAAATAGCCTATTTTGATGTTGGCTTCACGTGTAGACATAGCCCATTACCCCAGCCTGCATCCCTCCACGGCCGTGGCCAGGCCACCTAGAGATGACGCTGGAGGGATGATGAGGTGGCCACCAATCAGGCAGTTGTGCATATGACCAGGGTGCTCCAAGACTGGCTGGAGATGGAGCAGGAGGTGTGGGTGAGGCTGGCCAGCAGCATGGACACTGTGGCCCTAGCCTTGGCTGCCCATTTTGTCCAGCTTCCTGCCCCCTCACCAGCCCAGCCCACAGCCGCCCCTCCTGCAAGCGCCCATCCCACAGCTGCCCACCACATGGCTGGCCTGGCACCAGTTGAGCATCTCAAGCTGGCTTGGTGGCTGCTGGCTGAGGCAGGCACACCTGGCCCAGCTCCAGTGCCCCCCCCCCCGCACACCCTCTAGAGGCCGAACCCATAGCACCCCCACCCCATCCCTACATCCCTGTGGTTCCGGCTTCATTGCAGCCCCATGGGGGGGGCCCTGGACCCCGGGAGGACATGGCTGATGTGGCTCCCTGCCCCCCACACATTTGGGAGACTGACCCTTCTCCCATCCCAGGCCACCTCCCAGTTCAGTCCCCACACCTAGGCCTCCACCTCCTCCCACCTACCGTTCCCCCTGTGCACACCAAATAGGTTACCACATTCCATTGTGTTTTGTGAAATGCTTTATTCCCTGCAGTAAAGTTCATTGTTCCAATCCTAACCCTGGTGCTTGGTGGGAGAAGTGTGAGGTGGGGGGGGCAATGTGAGGGGCATGGGGATGGGGTGGGTGTGATGCGAAGTGTGGCTGGGAGGCAGTCAGAGCAGGTCCTGCATGAAGGTCTGGAACAGGGCCTCCTGGGCATCTCTCCGTGCCTTGCACAACAGGACAGTGGGTGGCTGCTCATAGCCAGCCCCTGAGTCTGTCGCCCAGCCCTAGATAAAGGGAACAGCAGGCAGCGATCACCGAGGGCACAGCAGGCAGCGATCACCAGGGATGTTCGGGAGGCTGACATCCAGCCTGATGAGGAGGCTGCAAAATCACCCCTTCAGCCTCCCAAATGCCCACTCTACTGTGCCCATGGCATGGTTGAGGTGACCGTTAAAGGTGTCCTGGGCCAGCGTGGTATGTCCGGTATAGGGCTGAATGAGCCACGGGTGCAGTGGGTACACAGCGTCAACCACGATGCAGGGGAGCATCGTGATGTCCCTGAGCGGGAGCTCCCACAGGGGACCTATGTGTCCTCCTGCATCTGGTGTCCCACCCACGAATTCCAGAACACCCCCCCCCCATGTCTAGGAAACAGCCTGTCTCATCCACCAGGGCCTGGAGTACCACTGAGTGGTACCCCTTACTGTTAATGTAGGTGCCCCTGCTGTGGTTCAGAGCCCAGATTGCCACATGCATCCCATCCAGAATTCTGAAACAATTGAGGAAACCCAGGTCCACAAACCTGGCAAGGACAGCATCCAGGTACCCCAGGGTCGTGATGCATAGCAGGAGTATGGTGTTGATGGCTTGGATGACCTGCAAGGGGTGGGGGAGGAGGAGACGTCCATGAACTCCTGACTGGAAGGCCCCCTGCTACCTCCCCATCTGACCAGGATGCCCCCTGCCCTCTCCACCAGGGCCCCATTCCCCTTTCCTAGTCACCCCCTCCCCAGGGTGGGTCCATGGTGGGGGCTGGATGTACCTCGATCAGCACTGCTCTGACGGTGACCTTGCCGACTCCAAATTGGTGGCTGATGGAGCAGTGGCTGTCGGGGCTGACCAGCTGCCATAGTGCAATGGCCACCCTCTTCCACACCGGGAGCTCTGGCCGCATACGGGTGTCCCAGTGCTGGAGGACTGTGGCAAGCCAGTGGCAGAGGTCCTTGAATGTCTGGCAGGTCATGCAGACTTTCCTCAGCCATTGCTCGTCATCCCGGTCCTCCAGCACCAGCCCATCCCACCACACGCTGCTAGTGGTGAAGGCCCACTGGCACTGGCTCGGGAGGGGGATGAGGGAGGGGCAGCAGGGCCGTGGCCAGGGCCTGGAGGTTGGGTCACATGCAGGCGACCTGGATGTGCTGCTGGCATAGCAGGGCGACCAGCATGGCCAACAGGCTGACCAGGGTGGAGAGGGCATCATCCTCGGGGAGGGTGTGAGGGGGCATGGTCTCCAGCTGTCCTCCTCAGCATGCGCTCTGCTGCTTTGTGCAGCCTGGCAGCCTTGAGCAGGCTATAGTTGTTGGGAGGGGCCCTTCAAGGGGACAGCTGCCTGCGAGCCCGGAAGGGCTTGTCTGCAATGCGACCCCCTGCCTGCATCATTTTCTGGCCCCTTACTTCAAAGTGGGGGCTACTTGTGTGTAGATGTTTAACTTCAAAGTAGAGAGAAGCCTACTTTGAAGTAAGGGAGGTGCATTTTCAGTGTAGATGCTCTACTTTGAGGTTGCAAGCAACTTTCAAGTTATTTTTGTAGTGTAGACGCAGCCTTTATGTTTTGCAATAATAACCCTCAATCAATAAAAGGTTTTACTTCCCAAGGCATTTTGGTTAAGCTGCCTGATGAGGTAAGATAGTTAATTTTATTATCTTTGTACCTCTCTTCCTATTAATTTAGATGATGATTCTCTGGCAGGAGGAGGCTGTGCAACTTCCTCAAGGCTGATCAAACTGCAAATGCCTTTCTCTTTCAAATAATATTTATGACAGCCATCTCCACTGTTGCAGTCGTTTTTCAGATTATCAGGAATTTGGGTTCCCCCCCAAACAAAAGTTGGTCATGTCAGTCAGGCTTATTTTATTGGTTGGAATTAAAGCAATAGCAGGTTAAAGAGCTTATGAAGGCTGAAAATAGAAAGGATTTTGGTAGCTAAAAGTACCCCTCTCAATTTGCACTTTAGGGCATAGTGAATTCTAACATCATCAGGCTGGGCAGTTTGGCAACTCAACAGTTCGCGAGGAGTACAGTTCTTGTGCTCTTTGGGGAAAATTCTAATACCTGTTATAGGAGTGACTCTGGATTATGCAATTCTGAGAACTTTCTACATGCCAAAAATGACACTTTTAATTCAAGTAGCACTTATAAAATATGCACCTGTCTTGTTTTACAACAGTTACTTTTCCAAATAGAAAATACTTTCAAATTTCAACTTGATTTTAGCTAAAAATACTTTTATATTACTCATGCCACAGCCGTGAATAGTTAACCCAAATACTCTTCTCAGATAAAATCATGATCTCTTTCTTGCTTCACTACCTTTCTTATATACTTGCTAATGATTTAGTTATGGCAGAAGAAAACCTGGTTGGTTTTGGCTGGCATTTTTGCTCTCTCTCTCTCTTCCTCTCCCCCCGGCCCTTTGCTGGTAGCTGCCTAAAAGGATGCTATCTGAAGCTGCTAGGAAATCAAATAAGTAAACTATAGTGCCGCCAAGAAATAGCAGAAACATGTTTTGTGCTTAACAATAAACATGCAAAATTATGTTTAAGCACTACACATACTTGTGGCAGATTGCTAGAATGCAAAATGGCATAATGAATCTCTTAAGGAACATTCTGGAAAAGTCAATGTGACAGCAAAATGCCTATTTTCATAATTTTTAATATCATTGCTGCATCCTTTAGAAGTAAAAAAGAAATTCTGAAAGTAAAGCAGAACATGTTTATCTTCCACTGAGGTGTAGTTTCTCAGCTACAGTTCTCTGAAACAAGTATGCTGCAATTTACTACATTTGTCTCTCATCCAACATATGAGAAATGACTATATGCAGCTTAGCACAGTTTGGACAATAGTTCTGTTTTCCCTCTCACTCGTTTCTTTAGTTTGAAAACAGTTACATAAATACAATACTAAAAATAATACTATAATAAAGCATTTTACAAGAGATATAAAAATGCCAACACTTTTTTGCAAGAAAACTCAGTGGATTTCTGTTTAGTTATTGGATGAGGTCTGGAGAAATCTGCATTTAGTTCCCATAACTCTCCCATGCGCTTCTTCTAGGGCCTCAGGGAAGTCACCTAATCCCTTTGTGCCACAGTTCCCCATCTGTAACATGAGGTTATTACTTCTTTTGTCTGTTTTGTCTCTTCAGATTGTAAGCCCTTCAAGGCAAGAGCTGTTTTCAATTCTGTGTTTGTGCTCTCCTAGCACAATGGGTCTCAGTTTTAGTTGGAGCCTGAGATACACCTAACAGTGTTTAGCACATATGTAATCTAGAATTATAGGAGTGGAAAGTGCTTTTAGTGGTCATCTAGTCCCATCCTTTGCACTCATGGCAGAACTAAGTATCATCTGGACCATCCCTGACAGCGGTTTATCTAACCTGCTTTTAATACTCTTCAGTGGTGGAGATTCCACAACCTCCCTAGACAGTTTATTCCAGTGCTTAACCAACATGACAGCTGGGAATTTTTTTCCTGATGCCCAACCTAAACCTCCATTGCTTCCATGGAAGCTCATTGCTTCTTGTCCTATCCTCAGAGGTTAGAAAGAACAATTTTTCTCTCTCCTCATTATAACAATGCAATATAGATATTGATTGCACTGATTGTCGTTACAGTTACACATTAATAGTTATATTAACAAGCATGCATTATTTCAAGACTCTGTTACAGAATAGGAAAAGTATTTCACATATTTCTGTAGTAAGTATTGACTTTTAAAATGTCATTTTCATTCCAACAAGGTCCCTGTGGGAATGATATGTCCTATCTCCAGGTTAGAAATAAACTAAGATAGGAAACGAAGGTAGAAAAGTTAAGAACATGTTGAGAATGCTTCATTATTTTTCAATCAAGCAGTGTAATTTGTTACCAGTGTTATTTAACTAATACATCTTGTGATAGAGCTGGGCTGAAAATTTCACTGACACGCCATCAGTTGCTTAACTTCCCCATATTGTATCAATTCCTCATAAAATCAATTCGCAATCACAAGTCACTCATTTCAGTGTTTACACCCCACTAGTTATCCACAACTACGCCTAGGCCTCAAAAAAGGTACATAATGCATCCTCAGCCTTGTTTCCTTGTAAAATTTGGAAGTCTCTCCATCTCATGTTCCCAGCCAGCATCCAGGCACTCTCCCTTGCTTGCACGGATGATGTGCAAATCAAGTATGTATTACACAAAGGAACTTATGTGGAGAAATACCAAGTCTTTTTATGAGGCACCATTACCATCATTTCATCCTTCCAAACGCACACTTCACTGGAATTCCCCAACTTCTGAGTATAATTAAACCATTTTTTTTTTCATGTGCAAGTGTGATTAAAAGGCTTCAAGAGCCAGGGTAGCAGAGATAAACTTGGTCTGCTAGACTGATAGGTGGCATCTTACCTTCATTAACATCTCTACTGGTCTGGAGAAAAAAAGCTTCCCTTGCTCATTCCAGTAAACAGACCTGAATTTCTAAAGATATGAACATCATGGATCTTTTCAAAACACCCCACATTATCACTAATGAACCTGTCACAGTGCTCATCCAGATCTTCCAGCATCATGGAGAAATTTCCCTTCCACTTTTTAAAATCTTTGGACTGAGTTCCTGGATGGGGCAAAGAACAGGCATGCATGTCCCATCTATATCCCTCGTATGGTGGATAGAAATAGGATGAGTATGAAAATAAGTTCTTCAGCTGTGCTTTGTAGAACTAGCACTAAATACATTTTGTTTTTGGATTAAGTGACTGGGTAGCAGCCACATTATAATTAAGAGGGATCGGGGATATTTTCTTTTAAAAGTGAGGATAGGAAAGGTGTATCTACACAGCAAAGTTATTTAAAAATAGCAGCTGCTATTTCAAACTAACAATCTATGTGGCTGTGGCCATGGCCACACTACCCCTCCCTTTTGGAAGCGGCATGCTAATGAGGGATTTTGGAAGATGGTATGAGGCACTGACATGAATATTTGGATTAAGGAAGAAGGGGCTTTGGAAATCAGGGTGTCCTTTCGAAAGGCTCCCGGCTACATGGGTGGCTTGAGCTTTGAAAGCAGCACTTTTGAATCATACCCAGATGCCATTATGCTAATAAGGTGATATGGTGATTTGCACAACATTAGTCCAAGGGAGGTCTCCAAAGTTTCCCAGTGAAATACATAATAGAGCAATGGGGTGTACATAGTTCTGAAAAATCGCGCTGTTTATTTAGGTGCCACTAAATATGGATGTAGAGCCCCAGGTTCTGCTCCAGTTAGGGCAGATTCGATACCAGTGTAATATTGCTGAACTCAATAGAATTGCACCATGCATTAATTTTGCACAACATTATCTGACTTTTCAATAGACCTGTCTCTGAAATATGAAAAATGTATGCAACAAGGCACATATTGATTCAATCATCATAACAATACATCTAATTATTTCCTTATGGTAAGCTCCTGTTGCATCCAATTTGAAGAGAAAAGTTCTTTTCAATGAGCCATGTTCCAACGAAGCAGCCCCTTGATATTTCATTTTCTTAAGAAACTCCCTGCTTGTCTTATCTGAATGTTAAATAAGAAGAAAACCCTTTGAAATGGAAACAATCCCTAACATCTGATTATGTGCAGCTTACTCAAGCCTTCATGCTACATTTGTAACCCACCACTAATTAATAATTGTATGTGATTATTTAGATCCTGTTCTGAGTGCTCAAAGCCCGACTGCCTTCTCCTCCAAGACAGTGTAGATATTTGTAACCTGAATCCAAATTCAGTTTGATGGAAATTAGATAAGAAAGTTTCTACTGCATTCCTAGTTTGTGTCACTAGGTAAAGCAGTGAGATGGCATTACACAAGAGCAAATAAACAAAAATAGCATGAAAAAGCAAACATTCGCAAAGACAATGATAAAAAAAAGACAAGCTTTGCCCAGCAAGCCTTGTAAAATGAATTTCCTGTTCAATCAAACAGTACTCAAAGGCAAACCAAGTTCTCACAGGTTTCCTCAGTTCTATCTCACACTTCCTTGCTCATAATTAATAACCAAAACATTACAGAAAAACTATCCCAGTCTCCCAATATATGTAAGATTACTGAAGCTCAGAATGATTCTCTGTTTATTGCATTAGATACTGTAAGAAAAGGAGATATAAAGAAATGTATAATTTGCCACTTAGAGAGATATTTCTCACTTTGGACTATATTTGTTTTGTTTGGGGAACTTCTCTATTTAAAGTCTGAAGTCCCAGGTAGGATATTATAATATCACAAGGATAAATACAAGAAAGCAAGTAAGGAGGAAAAAATTTAGTCACAAACATTACCTACGAAGAGATGGTTGCTGTTGCAGTCTTTTCAAGGACATACCATATTCACCTGGAGAAACCAGCTGGTCAGCCAAATGGCCAATAAGCAATTTATATATGAAAAAAATGTGGGGTGCGCTGTCCCTTACGAATTGTATAACTCTGTATATGGCCTTCTGTATATGTGTACCAACAGTTAGCTGCACATACATCAGGCTAAATTGTTTTCAATGGAGCTACACTAACTGACACCAGCTGGTCAGGTACACCTTCTCTTGACCTTCAAAAGCAAAATATACCTAGCTCCATCATTGGCAGCATTGCACCATCAGACTTCCAGTGCACCTAACCCCACATTTTTAAGGCATTTCAAGCTCCTCAAACCCTAATAGAACGTCAGGCATATGCGCATCATAAACAGACATTCATTAAGACAAGGCACTGGACAAGACAGAGTTACACAAAATATCGTAGATTCTAAAGAAGCTGCGAGAATTTCCTATAAACGAAGAGTGTAGAAGGATGATCTTATAAGTGGAAATGCCAATGAGACCGCACCCAGACATGAGGAGGCATTCTCGTGGTGAGCTCACCATGCTGCTTCTTTGCATTAACTCCTACCCATTTTGTCATTCTGCTGTCAGGCCACTCTTTCAGTGTCACCATCAGTCCCATCAAATGAAGAACAGCTCAGCCCAAGTGCAGCACAGAAGATGAAGTCTTTCATGGGATTATGAGTCCCATTCTCTGCAAATATAACAGATCTATGTGGTTGAGTGACTGGGCTTCCTCCTCAAGACAGAAGAACATGAGGTTTCTTAGTTTGACCTGAAAAAAGCCTCCAATGGATCCCTTTTAGAAGATCTCACTACATCTCTAAAGAGACAAACTTTTTGTTTTCCAATCAGGGGCCCATGTGTGTCTGAAACTTTCCCCTCTCATTTTTATGGCAATTACCTCGACTTGCTATCTGGATAGTGTCATCTAAGTACTGGAAGCACTACTGAAAAGTACCATTTGAGGTTTAATTTAGCAAAATCATTCTTACATGGATACGTGCAACAATGACCATAAACAAAAGGATTTAAAAAATCCTCAGAAAAAGTGGGATTCTGGGGATTACATGGCTCTGTGAATATTTTCAGCACAATTCGTGTATTTTTCTGAATTCTGGCAAATCCTTAATTGGAGACCTTTCTTCAGGAATGATATTATTCAGATAACTACTAGATTTCTACTTCACAGACTCCCCCACCTGTTCAGTAAAAAAAAAAAAACACCTACCCACTTGCACTTTAATCATACTGCCAGTATGAACTCTGGACAATTAAGACAGCAGCTCTTGACTGAAAACAGGAGCAAATCCTCTTAATGTTGCATATGGTCGTTTAATCTACTTGCTCTGTATGGAGGACTTACGTTCCAGTGCTCGCCCCACATGAATCAGCTCCAGTTCTGTAACTGACCTCATTTGGCATTTGGCAGAAGCTAAAAGCAATAGCATCCAGCTGTTCACTTTAGTCAAAGTGTATGAGTACATAAATAAAACATACAAGTTTGACTTCAACCCTTGGGAAACGTAATGCTCCTCAGTGGTAAAAAATGAAGTTGTTAAGCTTTTTTTCTTCCTGATGTTGTTTGAAGGCACATCCCCAGTCCCACATGCACTATCTTTTCCTGGGGAATTCTGGTTGTGTCTTCTACATCAGTGCTCAGACAGTGTGGTGCATCTCATAATGAGAATCTCTTAATGAGATTCTTGCGCCTGAAGGAAAAGCTCCTTGCTCAGCACAAAGCCAGTGTCACAAACTGCACAGTAATGTAAGCACAGTGCTCAGCAAACTGTTCACCAGGGGTTACAAATGGAAAATTTGCTTCTTTAAGCTCCCTTTAAAAGCTCAGAGTCCTTCCCCCTTGCTTGCTGTGAGAAGTACCTCCATCAGAGCCACTTGTGGAACAAGGTGATAATGAGAAGGAGGAAGAATCTGACACCCTTATTCTTGCTAATACCTCACTGTAAGGGGGCCATTTCACTGCCACAGCACCTCCTCCTGTGTGACCCGGGAATTAGCTTGTTTTCCTCAGCTTGTTTTCCTTTCTGGCTGGTGCATTGTCCACTGCCTCTCACTTCACACAATCAGCACTGAACCCATGTTGCTATTTAGAGTGTGGTGTCCTCTTCAGTTAATTACAGCCATCCTGGTACAGCAAGATGCTATACAAGGAGGAAAAGGGAGGGATTCAGCCTGTCCACCACTCTAAGTTCCAGCCCACCAACCCTCTGGCAGCAGTCTGATTCTGTCCTCCTCATCTCTCCCCTTAACTGTCTTGCTCTCTGGGCCACTTCCTCTGGGATCCCCTTGCACCTTCTGGGCCACTATTGCAGGGCCAGCAGCCCAGCAAGCATCAGGCTGCAGCCTCTCCATAGCCCTGATTAGCCAGCCCACCCCTGTTCCCTACCTGGGAGCTGGTCCTGCCCCTTTCCTGGCTAAGACCTAGCTAATTCTGTCCTGTGGGAGCAGCTCCTCATATACTAGGTTGCTCCAGAAAGCTGCCCTGTGAGTGGCTCTCCCCAGGAGCCCTCCATTCATTGGTTGGGGGAGTTGTACATGCTCCCTCCAGCCTGTCTTAACCCTTCTTTTGCAGAAGTGGACATGCACCCCACTGCACTCACTCTACCCACAATCCCATTAATTTCAGTGAGGAATAAAGTGCTAAGATCTGGAAAGAATGGTGGCAGACTCTGATTAGAAAAGAAACAGGAAGTTTTAGCTGTGAGTAACTGCTCCTCAGTGTATTTTTTAATTCCTTTTTCATCACATGATGCATCAGTTTAATAATCAGATCTAGGCTATTGCTAGCAGAATGCTCTAAAGTGGAGAGTCTTTACTTACCTAAAGCTCTTTTTTTGTAGCCATTGACTATAGCATTACAAATGTTTTTTTTTTTCTTTTTAGGTAGTTGGATGAACTGCAGAAAAGGTCACAAATACAGCCTCCCATCGTATGGCCAATGGTTCTCTAAAGAAAAACTGCATAAAAGTAGATGGGCCTGAGCCTCAAGAAAATAAATAGCAGCCATTCCCATCCACTGACTGTGTTTAGAGAAGGATTTCTCTTAAGGGAGGATCTGTGGAGCTCTCATGTGTTCTACATGCTTGCAATGAATTTCTGCAGGCCTTCTCTGCCCATTCTGAAAGGAAAATAAGCCTGCACACCTATTCCTCCGAATGGATTTACCCCATTTACCCCATGGATGGATTTTATCATTTTGCTGTAAACCTGTGGATCCATGTTGGAAGTTCTTTGATTTGCTCTTTAAATTGCACCTTATGTTAAATAGGGTTTTCTGTGCCTCTGTGTGTGTGTGTGTGTGTGTGTGTGACATTCTGGATTGCAATTGAAAGCAGTGAGAGGTTGGGTTACCACTTGCCGTTGTAATCTTGATACCCAAAATACTACTTGTGGCCCTGTGCTTGCGACATGCACGCTGTCTGTGTGTCCTCTGTGTTCTGTATACTGAATGGCTGTCATTCAACTAGTTTAAATCCAGCAATCTGACAGCAGTTATCACACACACACTTTTGTCTTTATTAGACTTGGTTAATATTAGCAAGTGACATCAAGACATACCCAGTCCCAAACTTTCCCAGAGCTGTGTGCTGTAATTGTCACAGGAAAGGCTGGATATTTCAGAAGAATAATCAGATGTATTTTTTTTCTTTAAGGGGACACAATTACGAACTGGCCACATGAATTGGAGTTGACGTTCACTTTAGCACAATCACAGCATTGCTGGTTTAGATTAACAGTAAAACAGGTTTGTTAAGGAAAGATTTTAAATTTTTAAGTAGGTTCAAGTAGAAATGGTTACAAAGAAACAAAAATGGAAACACTCGTCTGAAAGTATAAATCTTAATATAACAAGGTTTGGTTCAAGGCTTTGTTCAAGATAGCTTTTCTCACCAACAATCTTCCAAGAAGGTGGTGGCCGACCACTCTTCTCGGTACAGGATCTATTAACAGTCTCAAAGTTGCTGGGGCCTTTGTCTTCTTGGGTGAAAAAGTTTTATGACTCTTTTCTATACCAGTAAACCTTTGAAATGGATTCCTCTGGATGGCTATTCCCCTTGGAGTAAAGTTTATTCCAGAAGTAAGGAAGATCTGATGGAGTCTGGAAGTGAAGGAGGCACCCCACTCTTTTACCTCCTACAACTAATGTTTCCTAACATGCAAATGGTTTAGTTTCATCTGGTCTCCTTCCCCAGCTGTCTTGATGGTTCTGTGAGTAACTGATATTTTGGAGCATAAGCTTTCGTGGGTAAAGACCTGCTTCCTCAGATAATGCATCTGATGAAGCGGGTCTTTACCCACGAAAGCTTATGCTCCAAAATATCTGTTAGTCTATAAGGTGCCACAGGACTTCTTGTTGTTCTTGAAGATACAGACTAACATGGCCGCCTATCTGATCCTTGATGGTTCTGTGTTATTTATGAAAATGGGGTAAAGACACAATCCTTTGTTTAGGATTGGCCTCTATAAACAACTTTTGATTGTGCTGTCTAATCTTGAACAAGTAACATTATACTGGGATGTTGAGGGGATTAGTAACTTTATATATAATGTTGCTACATATATTTCATCATGATATTATTGACCTGAAAGCTATTCGTTTTCTAGTGATACTTCACAACTATATTATTATCATAGCATATCAGGTGTGAGTATAGGGTACATTGAATCACAGAGGGATAAGCCATTGTACTGGGCCTTCCATGGAAAGGCAAGGGTGTTATAAACAGAATGGAAACCACTGAAATCATTGTTCTCTATCTCAGGCTGAACTGAATAATGTTGAGGAATTGTTTCACAGGTGTATTAGTTTAATCAAGGATGCAGAAAAAGGAAGAGAAGCCTGTCCATGGTCCAGAGGAGCACCTTCACAGTGCAACTTCAGTGCTATCCGTGAGAGCAGATGCCTAAGATAAGCAATAGGCTGTTTCTGGCTGGCATATCAGCAATTCACTCCTGGTGCCCTCATCAAAGAAGATAATGCAACTGTGTTGTGAAGTGAGAATAAATGGATGAGTATAACAGAAAAATAAAAGATAAAAGACGTGTACAAGTACTGCAAGGAACTGCATTGGCAAATGATGAACATAAGGGATTATGCCAACATGGCAAGGGAGGAAGAGTAGTTAGGAGGATGTGGAAGAAAAGGAGGAGGAGAAGGAAAAGGTAGCATGCAGACAATAAAGAAGGAGCACTCTAAGGAAAAGGTGGAAGAACACCAATGATGAGAAGGAAGGAGCAGGCCAACAGAGAAGCAGGAAGAGAATACTTGCATACAGAAATGAGGGCAGGGATAAAAACTGTCAGGATCACAAGGAGGGAGCTTGGTGAAAAGGAGGAGAAAGAATGGTGCCACCACAGTGGGAGGATGATGTAATGGATTCACAGAGAATTATGAGTAATTGAGGAAGAGGAGGAAGAGAAAGGGACTTGCTGATGAATGATTGAAAGGGAGTGTGCTGATGAAGAGCATGAGGAGGATCACAGTGAGCAGGATCAAAAGGAGGGCGTGTGCCACCATGAAGAAGTGCACTGATGTGGAAAGAGCAGAGTAAGGGAGATGATGATGATGAAATTGAACCAACTATGAAGGAATGACGGAGTTGCATCAGAGAAGGAAAATGGGGAGAGGTTGAAGCACAGAAGGACAATGAGGAGGACAGAACATGCCAGTGTGAAAGTGAATGACGGGAAGGCTCATGAGGTTGAAACTTGCAGATGATCTGGCAAGAGGCAGAAGTGTACAGATGAAGAAAAAATTGAACTGATGGCAGAGGAGATTGTGGTGATGGAGGACAACAATGAGAAAGGGATGTGCCAGGAGGAGGAAGACAAAGGAGTAGACAGAGGTGCTGATGTAAAAGGGGAGGGTGATTATGATTGTATCAAGGTGGAAGAGAAGGAATAGGAGGAGCTAAACAAAAAGAGGAAGAGAAGAAAGAGGAGAAAATTTGAGGCCAGAGGTGATCACTGGATTATCTAGTGAGATCTGTATATCACAGGCTGCCAGTACCACTCCATGTTGCAGAAAGAGGAGGAAAATCCCTAAGGTCACTGACAATATGATCTACAGGAAATTTTCTTCCTGATCACATAAACAACAACAGTTCAACCTGAACATTTGAACAAGAACCAACCAAACAAGCACCCGGAGAGAGAGAAGGCTTGATGCCATCTCAAAGCCTTGGTCCATCCCACCCAATGTCCCCTTTCCAGCTATGGAAATCTGATGTTTCAGAGGTAGGAAATAGTCTTGAACAAAGACTGTTGAGAGGGATAGGATTGCACTCAATAAATACTTTAAGAATTAAGAGAGCTGATGTACCATCCCTCTGAGTGAGAGGATGAAGAGCCACTCTTTCTGCCTCGGTGTGTGGAGCCAGACCAAGGTTGCTCATCCCCATAGATGTGGAGGAATGAGGCAGGAAGTATCAAAGGCAGGGCCCTTAGCTCAGTTGGAGTGACACAAGGAAAGGATCCAAATGTAGGCTGCTCCCTGCAGACTCTATTGCCAAGCTAGGTGATATCCTGGACTGTGGGGGACCTGATGCCAACAGGGAGGTAGAGTTACCCGGCCTGCCAGCTGCCGAGTACCCAGATAAACAGGAGAAGCCAGAGAGGACTGCACAAGAGATCAGGTAGGATGTAGTCCAGAAGTGGAACTGCACGTTGTGGCAGTTTGGTGATCCATCAGCATATTTTAAAGGATTCCCAGTGGTGACAACTCCCCCCACCCCCATCAAAGGCCTGGGGCCTAGAACACGGTGGAATCTGGAGGACTTGCATTCACCTATCCTTGCCACCGCTGACCTGAGACAGCCAGCTCCCCACGATAGCACACTACTGACTCTTGTCAGCACTGTCTTGCCTGAGGGACATGCAACTGACTCCTGCCAGCACTGCCCTGTCTAGGGGTGCATTCTGGCCTTGCTGCCCACACTCCTCTGTTGTTCCCACTCCGTCTGCCCATCTCCCCTTCACTTAGAGATGTGTGACCTCAGCAATCCAGTGAGGTGGCTGCCCCAGGGGCTCAATGAGTCAACCAACTCAATTACAAGGAGGGTAAATACCACGTAGGATGATGATGATGACCATGACAAGGAAAAAGAAGAGGGAGTGTGCCAAGGAGGTGGAGGGAGCTGACTGAGACAGAAGGGGACTAGGAGGAAGGCACTCAACAAGGAAGAGGAGAAATGATTAGGAAAACGGAGCTCCTCTCTCTGCCTGGGTGGGCAGAACAAGGGCAAGATTGCTCTGCCCATCAAAAGTGGAGGAATGAGCAGGAAGTATAAATGGCAGGGCCCCTAGCTCAGAGGAAGAGTGTTCAGGAGAACTGAGAAGCAGGAGGTGGTGGTGATTGTGAAAGCAGCATACTGAGGAGAGGGATCATGAGGATGGAGCATGCAGAGGTGGAGGGGAATAAGAAATTGTGTGAGCATGGAAGAGGAGGAAGAAACATTCCAGTCACAGAGAAAGAGAAGGGGGAAACATTCTGATGGAGAGGAGAAAGAGGGTGAACAACAACAAAGATGTGCTGGTGGAGGAGAGAGCTTGCTGACGTAGATGAGGAAAATAATGAGGCTGGAGCATGTAGATGAGAACATAAGAATGGAAATTATGCGTCAGCCCAATAGTCTATCTAACCCAGATTTATGTGGTGTAGTTGGACCACTAGAAACAGAATTAAAACTCTTCTGCCCCTCTTAAACAAATAATTTCACTGCTGTCTGTAGCAGAGTTATGGCCACTTCCACTGAACAACTCCACTGAAGGACTTTGGCATGAAAAGCATAGGCACACTTTTCACACTTTTGACTATATCTTTAAGTCTACTGGTCACCTATGTCGCATAGCATTTTTCCATAGGTTTTTGTTCCTAGGTTATATGAATTACATTTTTTGACAAACAGGAAAGAAATCAGAGTTTTATAAAGGGCTGCACAAAACCTTCAAATGCAAGCCATTGTATGAACATACACTCAATTATTAGGAAGACCTTCAAGTTCTGAGAACATAAATTCACCTCTATGTGCATCTGTGGAAGACAGACAAAAGGAGCCTTGAATGCCGCGAAAGCTATGTCAAGGCTTTGATTCAAAAGAGTTTTCCCACATATTTTCTTGTCATAGGAGCTCAGCTCTACTAACCCCATAAGAAAAACAGAACACAACAAACATAATTGCATTCACTCATCTTATGATAGCATAGTGCTTTCTTTGGATCTCTCCTTTTCCAGCCAATTCAGACTTTTCATTTTCCTTATTAAATGGTCATTTTCCATAGGCTATGATTGCATTAGACCTGTATTAGATATTTCAATCCAAGATGATTGAAATAAAGACTATAATCTCGCTTTCCCTTTTGATTTTTCATGGTGTCTATGAAAACTTTCATTGTCAATATTATAAGTGACGTCTTTGTCTGGTATACAGTACTAAGTGTGTGATTATTATGTTTGGCTTGAAGTATTGCTGAAGAGGATGAATTAGTTATAGACATGTTATTTCACATACTCATACTTTGGAAAATTATCCAATTTTTCTGTATTTGAGATATCTTGCTTTTATGAGGGGTTGTAGTTTATATGCTATACGCATAAAACAATGAAATAAAATTACAATTTAGCTCTTTAGGTTATGATAAAATAAAATAGAGAACTGAATTAACCAGTAGCATCCTTAATTTACTCATTTTTGGGGAATCCCTTTCAATAAAACAAAGATGATAAATTGCCAGTGTTAGTGTAACTCAATTTACCCATGCTGTGTTGGTAAATTTTGTTCATAGTAGCGTGGCTAACTTGGTATGAATTTTTCAGCTATATTTTCATTACCCAAGGGGACAGCGGATATTTAATTCAGGCCTATTTTCATGTTCCAGCTCTATAATAAATGCTGGTGCTGTGCAATGGATTGCATATCTCAGAGCTAGAAATAAAGTTACAATGAAAGACAGACACACTGAACACAGAGATACCTAGGGAGTGGTTTCCCTAGCAACAGGGAGATCACTCACAACTTTCTCTCCTCTTGTGAAATTATTGGTGGTTTGTCAGAGAACTCCACAAAGAAGATGCCTGTTATAAAATATTGCAGTTAACAGGTATCTAATTCACATAAAAAGACTAACATTAAATGAATCCAGTGTCCATGTTGGCCGCCCAAAAACACACTTGTTAGCCATGCTTTTTAAGACAAGCCCTTCCTGTGAAACATCAGACCTTTTCATAGACTACCAAGGTAGGCATTCAAATCTAGAGGCAGGTAGAATCACTGGTCACTGCTGAAAACCCGAGTCTTCCAAATTTGTGAAGCTTCTGTTAAGGAAGATATTTTTGCTTTTCAAAAATATTGATATCTTTATTTTCACATTATATTTTCTCTTTTGCTCCCCAGCAACCATATCGTGCAAGTGTCTTTACACTCAACCAGAGGCCTAGTGATTACAGTCAGCATGGCTCTATCTACTAATTTGGCTCTCATTGCCATTGTGTCTGCCACAATGGATTATGTTTCTTTGTTACATGCCTTGGGGTGAGGGAAGCACTCACCTTGGAATTCCAAATAATTCCAAAAATGAACTCTCCCCTGTTGCCACAACCAAACCAAAATCCTGGTTCATCTTCCTCCAAACATCAGTGCAGTTGTGTAAGTCAGGAATGCTCCACTAATACCAGGAGTTATGCCAGGTTGTACCAACCAAGGGTCTAGTCTTGCAAAATTGTATCTTCAAGTTACTAAGCATGTTCAGCAGGGAAAGTGCTATGGAGAGGGTTCACTGTACCTGAGATAGGCTCATTTGAAGATAGCCAAAACAGACCCTACTATTTTTCAGGCTGCACCATAAATTCTTCCCTGCTACTATTCCACTGACAGAGCCCACACAGGGTATAGTCCTATCCAGACCCTCTCCTCTTTCTGTCCATCACTTTTTGGTGTGTTTTTCTGGTGTTCTCTGCTAGTCCTTACACATTAGGCTTGTGCTTGTGCCTGGCCCATTGATGCAGCGTCACCTCTTTCCTTTTTGTCCCTGCATAGGGCTAGGCACAATGGAGCTCATCTCTTTTCTGATAATAATTGCTGATTTGCTTATGCTCATCTCCTTTCCAAGGGGCAGGCAGGAAACACATAGCAGAAACAGAAACAATTGTGGTGATTGGATTCTCATTTAGTTCTGGATTCTGCTACCTTCAAAATGGAAGTCAGTGACATTAAAGGCAATTACCTCCTCAGTATTTAACGCTAATTGTGACAGCACCGCAATGATGGCATTCCATACGCAGGGCTGGGCTCACACAGATGTTGTCTCCGTTTCAGCATTGTCCCTAAAGAGATTTTAAAAACAAATGAGCAGCTTTCAGTGAAGATGGTGGTGTTAAAGAATAGAAAGTAATGATTATTCATGGAATTTAGACCTATGTGAAGCTACAGCCTACAGCAGTCAATAATCTGTGGTCCTTAATAGTGGTCCTTGAAATCCAGGTGCATCAGCTTTACTTTAAGGGATCAGAAAAGATGCCCATGGGTAATAAATCTTGTTGTCACCCATCCTGTAGGTATGCTTAATTTGCTGGTTTACTTGAAGTCTATCAATCATCACCCCATTCATATTTTAATGGAGGAGTGTCTCGGCTCATATAATCCCACATTACAATGCCCCACTGCCAGCCTCAGAGAAACCAAGGGTTAACTGTTCTCTCATAGGTTGGCTGATCCCTTACATGAAAAAAGTCCAGCTAGTCTTTTTCCAGAATAGATTCTCCTGTTTGATTAATTAAAAGGGTGGGGAGCCCTTACAAAGGACCAAGGAAAAGCTGAGAGGGGGAGAACCAGAGTGGGTACAGCGGGAGACAGGGCAGGTGAGAGCAGCCAGAACCAGAAGATGTTTCCTGAGGTAATTCTAATGGTAGGAGAGCAGCAAGAGAGGTTTGCCTTCAGGCATCCCCCAAGCCAGAGAACTGGAGAAGTAGCAGCAGTCGAGGGAGCTACCTGCTGGCTCTAAGCTGGAGGGCCAAAGCCAAGGGTGAGGCAGGGCTGCAGACAGGGGACCAGTGGAGAAGCTTATCTGCTCTTGGCCACACACTGTTGAGCTGCACACAAGAGAAGAGTGAGAGGGTCTGGGGGAGTGAGAGATGGACCCTGGAAGGGTGAACTTTCACCAGAGAAGCTGTGGGGTTCCAGCTAGGAAGCCTGGGCTGGACACCAGCTGGAAGGGCTAAGGTGCCTGAGGGACAGAAGAGGAGCTCAGGTGTGGTATAACAAGCTGATGTGGGGTCATGTCATGGGATTTAAGAACTATATACATGCAGGTGATAAATGGACTGTGTTTGGGACTTTTGTGAAGGACTGATTTGTACTATGTTTTTTTCAATAAAATTGGTGCCAAAGAAGAATATCATACATGCAAGAGAGCAAGAAGTACAGTCTTACCCAGGATGGGAAACTGAGGCTTGCACATTGGCTGTGCTGAAGCCTGCTGCAAGAAGGTGCTCCAGTTGGAGTTAAGCTATGACATAGCCCCTAGAGACCATGAGCTAAGCTAGATTGATGGCACAATTAGGGGAAATTATAATGTTTGTGCTACATCTGTGGAGAAATACATTGCTGTTCAATGACACTTTTTGCAAGAAGCTAAAATAATTTACAAATGGCTTTTTCTTCAAACAATAAAACTGGAACCCAGATCCCAGTAACAGTTCAGAAAATTTTCTGTCAACAGCAAGATTTACTAGGGAAGCTCTGCTGTAAAACAAAGACCCAGGAGTTTTTACAATTGATGGCACAAATATTGCCTAGGTTATGTGTAATTATGTGACGACACACATCCAGTTATACTCTAATGCAATTTGAATAAATCCTAACTTACTTACAGCCTCTTCAGTTGGACTTCACTATCTTTATTCTGTGCAAACAAAACTCATCCATCACATTAATAGAGCAGAATCTGATTAAACAGTAATTTAAGAAAGATTTGGTTAAAATCAACTGACTACTACAACCTAAGGTAATTCTTGCTGTTGTACTGGCCAGCAGTTAAGACTAACAACAACAACACTGGAAAACCAGTCAAAGGTTTCATTAATTCTTGTACTATTGGTAATATATGCGCCACAGATCTCTGATGGAAGAGGTCAAAGCGAAGATCATATGGAGGACATTTGCCATCAACTTGAGAGAAATCTTCTCCTTTCTACCTATTCTGAAGACACTCCTGTCATTTTGTCCAAAGCTTGTCAATGTAAACAAGTCAAAAGCCACAAGGTACAGTAGTGAATTTCACTGACATTCTCCAAGCAGCAATCTAGTAAGTCGGACAGGGAGCTGCAGACAGGGGAGTTTAAGAGGGAGAGCAAGTGATCCTGCTGCTGCAGAAGCTACCAGGTGAGAGCGCCGGCTTTTGGGGTGAGTGAGTGTGCTTAACTGTTTGAATCTGTTTGAATTTGAACTGCCATTTTGATTTCAGGTGGGTCAGTTTCAGTTTCAGTTTCAGTCTCTGTGGCAGCTGGGGCTGCCTGACTGACCTTTGTTCCCCTGATTGGCCTTCCCCTGTGTGACTCACAGGGGGAGGATTTGACCCAGGCCAGGAGGCTTTAAAAGCCAGAGGCAAGGGCGACCAGGGGAGCGAAGCGGACAGGGAGCTGCAGACAGGGGAGTTTAAGTGGGAGTTGGACAGGGGGAAATCTATGATGGTTAGGAAGACCCGCAACACCTGTGCCAGCACTACTGCTGTCTCCTCCACCTATGCCTGTAGCCAGACAGACTGCCTGACCATGGATGCCTCTACCCAGATCCTGGTGTGGCTTTGCAGGGACTGTAGCTTGCAATTCCCACTCACTGATATCCAGGCTGGGGGGACCATCCAGTGTGAAAGGTGCCTGCTGGTGGAATCTCTCAGGCGACAGGTGGAGGAGCTACAGGAGGAGGTGGCCAGGTTGAGGAGTGTTCGACTCCATGAGCAGTTCCTGGATAGTATTCATGTGGAGACAGCTGAGGTAACTGTCCCAGTACACAGGACAGCTGATAAACCAGTGATGGAGGAGGAGATAGATCAGGGTGGACACTGGCAGCTCATTACTTCTGACAGTAGGCAGTGTTCCACCCCTGCTCAGAACCCTCCCACTGTGGTACTGGGAAACCGTTACACTGTACTTGATACAGGAGACAAAGAATCACCCCATACAGCAGAGGAGAAGCCTCGTACCCCCAAGGCTGGGAAGTCTGCTGCCACCACTGCAAGAAGGAAACACAGAATAGTGGTGGTCAGGGACTCTTTTCTGAGGGGGACGGAGGCGCCCATCTGTCTCCCTGACATTTCATCTCGGGAGGTGTGCTGCCTGCCTGGGGCCCGTATCCGAGATGTTACGGAGGTGTTGTCGAGGATCATCAGGCCCTCTGTCTACTATCCCATGCTTCTCATCCATGTGGGCACTAATGATACTGTGAGGTGTGATGCTGAGCAGGTCAAGAGTGACTTCAGGGCTCTGGGGGCGTGGGTGAAGGAGTTTGGGGTGCAGGTGGTATTCTCCTCAATCCTGCCTGTCAGTGTTAGGGGCCCAGGCAGAGACAGGTGCATCCTAGAGGTGAGTGCCTGGCTTCGAAGATGGTGTCGCCAGGAAGGCTTTGGCTTCCTTGACCACGGGATGCTATTCCGGGAAGGACTGCTGGGCAGGGATGGTGTTCACCTTTTGAGGAGGGGAAAGACTGTATTTGGACACAGACTGGCTAACCTAGTGAGCAGGGTTTAAACTAGGTTCGACAGGGGCAGGGGAGCCAAGCCCACAGGTAAGTGGAGAACATGGAAACCTGGAAGATGGGTCAGAAATGGGAGGCAGCATGGGCAACAATGTCAGAGTAAAAAGAGGGTCAGGGCAAAACAGGGAGGCAAGATCAAATCAATATCTTAGATGCCTGTATACAAATGCAAGAAGTATGGGTAATGAGCAGGAAGAACTGGAAGTGCTAATAAATAAATATAACTATGCCATTGTTGGCATCACAGAAACTTGGTGGGATAATACACATGATTGGAATGTTGGTATTGAAGGGTACAGCCTGCTTAGGAAGGATAGACAGGGAAGAAAGTGGGGAGGTGTTGCCTTATATATTAAAAATGTATACACTTGGACTGAGGTGGAGATGGACGTAGGAGATGGACGTGTTGAGGGTCTATGGATTAGACTAAGAGGGGTAAAAACCAAGGGTGATGTCCTGATAGGCATCTACTACAGGCCGCCTAGCCAGGTGGAAGAGGTGGATGAGACTTTTTTTAAACAACTAACAAAGTCAAGCAGGGCCCCAGATTTGGTGGTGATGGGGGACTTCAACTATCCAGCTATATGTTGGGAAACTAATACAGCGGGGCACAGACTATCCAGTAAGTTCTTGGATTGTATTGGAGACAATTTTTTATTCCAAAAAGTTGAAAAAGCTACCGGGGGGAAGCTTTTTAGATTTGATTTTAACAAATAGGGAGGAACTGGTAGAGAACTTGAAGGTGGAAGGCAGCTTGGGTGAAAGTGATCACGAAATCATAGAGTTCACAATCCTAAGGAAGGGTAGAACAGAAAACAGCAAAATAGAGATAGTGGATTTCAGGAGGGCAGATTTTGGTACACTCAGAGAGCTGGTAGGTAAGGTCCCATGGGAAGCAAAGCTGAGGGGAAAAACAGCTGAGGAGAGTTGGCAGGTTTTCAAAGGGACATTATTAAGGGCCCAAAAGCAAGCTATCCCGCTGTGTAGGAAAGGTAGAAAATATGGAAAAAGACCACCTTGGCTTAACCAGGAGATCTTGCACGATCTCAAAATAAAAAAGGAATTGTATAAAAAATGGAAACAAGGAAAAATTACAAAGGATGAATATAGGCAAACAACACAAGAATGCAGGAGAAAGATTAGAAAGGCTAAGGCACAAAATGAGTTCAAACTAGCTACAGGCATAAAGGGAAACAAGAAGACTTTTTATAAATATATTAGAAACAAGAGGAAGACCAGGGACAGGTTAGGGCCATTGCTCAGTGAGGAGGGAGAAACAGTAACAGGGAACTCAGAAATGGCAGAGATGCTCAATGACTTCTTTGTTTCGATCTTCACTGAGAAGTCTGATGAAATAATGCCCAACATGGTGAATGCTAGTGGGAAAGGGGTAGGGTTAGAAGTTGAAATAAAAAAAGAACAAGTTAAAAATCACTTAGGAAAATTAGATGTCTGCAAGTCACCAGGGCCTGATGAAATGCACCCTAGAATACTCAAGGAGCTGATAGAGGAGGTATCTGAACCTTTAGCTATCATCTTTGGAAAATCATGGGAGACAGGAGAGATTCCAGAAGACTGGAAAAGGGCAAATATAGTGCCCATCTATAAAAAGGGAAATAAGAATAACCCAGGAAGCTACAGGCCAGTCAGCTTAACTTCAGTGCCAGGAAAGATAATGGAGCAGGTCATTAAAGAAATCATCTGCAAGCAATTGGAAGGTGGTAAGGTAATAGGAAACAGCCAGCATGGATTTGTAAAGAATAAATCTTGTCAAACTAATCTGATAGCTTTCTTTGATAGGATAACGAGCCTTGTGGATAGGGGAGAAGCAGTAGATGTGGTCTACCTAGACTTTAGTAAAGCATTTGATACGGTCTCTCATGATATTCTTATCAAAAAACTAGGCAAATACAATTTAGATGAGGCTACTATAAGGTGGGTGCATAACTGGCTGGATAACCGTACCCAGAGAGCAGTTCTTAATGGTTCTTAATCCTGCTGGAAAAGTATAAAAGATGGGGTTCCGCAGGGGTCTGTGTTAGGACCGGTTCTGTTCAATGTCTTCATCAATGATTTAGATATTGGCATAGAGTACGCTTATTAAGTTTGCAGATGATACCAAGTTGGGAGGGGTTGCGACTACTTTGGAGGTTAGGGTCATAATTCAAAATGATCTGGATAAATTGGAGAAATGGTCTGAGGTAAACAGGATGAAGTTTAATAAGGACAAATGCAAAGTGCTCCACTTAGGAAGAAACAATCAGTGTCACACATACAGAATGGGGAGAGACTGTCTAGGAACGACTACAGCAGAAAGGGATCTAGGGATTATAGTGGACCACAAGCTAAATATGAATCAACAGTGTGATGCTGTTGCAAAAAAAGCAAACATGATTCTGGGATGCATTAACAGGTGTGTTGTGAACAAGACACGAGAAGTCATTCTTCCGCTCTACTCTGCGCTGGTTAGGCCTCAGCTGGAGTATTGTGTCCAGTTCTGGGCGCCACAGTTCAAAAAAGATGTGGAGAAACTAGAGAGGGTCCAGAAAAGAGCTACAAGAATGATTAAAGGTCTAGAGAATGTGACCTATGAAAAAAGGTTGAAAGAATTGGGCTTGTTTAGTTTGGAAAAGAGAAGATTGAGGGGAGACATGATGGCGCTTTTCAGGTATCTAAAAGGGAGTCATAAGGAGGAAGGAGAAAACTTGTTCTTCTTGGCCTCTGAGGATAGAACAAGAGGCAACGGGCTTAAACTGCAGCAAGGGAGGTTTAGGTTGGACATTAGGAAAAAAGTTCCTAACTGTCAGGGAAGTCAAACAGTGGAATAAATTGCCAAGGGAGGTTGTGGAACCTCCATTTCTGGAGCTAGTTAAGAACAGGTTAGATAGATGTCTATCGGGGATGGTTTAGATAGTACTTGGTCCTGCCATTGGGGCAGGGGGCTGGACTCAATAGCCTCTTGAGGTCCCTTCCAGTCCTAGTGTTCTATGATTCTATGAGAAGGTTTAGGTGTCTCCTGGGGATCATATGTTTCTATGTGCAATAAAAGTAAATAGGGACATTGCTGACGTTTAAAAGTTGAGTCATTTCTATTGGCTGTGTGTATAGTCATAGGACTCAGGATCAGATATGCCAATCATTTCCTCGGCCAGTTTCCCAGGTAGTAATTTTGAAAGAAACAGTTACTTCATGTAAGTTACAGAAGCAGCCATGCACAATGTTGATGTTAATATCAGTGCCTTGTATCTAAAATTTTATGAGCCTTTTAGAACTGATCCATTTAGGACAGAGATCCTGTCTTCCTAGGTGTTTCCTGGGTTTTTGTACAATTATCAGCACAACAGGAGTCTTATTACAATTAGAGCCAGCGATGCTTCAGCAATACATACATATATATAACTTATTCAGGCACTGAATTGCATACCCGGCAAATAGCCATGTTTTATATGAATTCTGTTCTCGTATCTAGGCAACACCAAGATTGATTTTAAGGCCCCACCCTTAAAAGACAACTTAAAGCAGTGATATGCTGCTTCCATTAAGTACAATGAGTGATGTGCACATCCAATATAGTTCAAAGACAAGCACAGTATAACTGTCTTGCCTGAATACAAGCCACACAAGACAACTTGATCAATAGGAATAATATCACCAAGGTCCATAGAGATTCAGTCCCTGTGACAGAATAACTGCAATAAAAGAAAAAGAAAAAGTCAAGGCCCACTAATGTGCACAATATCTTCAAATGTACAATATTTCACTGATGTTGGTGGGTGCAACATTTAATGTAGGAGTTACATATATAAACCAAAACAAACAAAACAAGCTTTGCATATCACTTTGCTAAAAGTCAGAGAAAGTCACATAAAATAAATGAAATAATCCCTACTAAATGACCACATCATTTTAATAGATAACACTAACCCAACCAGCTAATTTGAACACTACTTCAGAATTTTTCCACCTTCCTTAGGGAGCAAGCAATAGAAAAAAGTTGAACCCCTGGGCAGTTCTTGTAGCTTAGGACCAGTTTGTGCACTCTCTCTCCACACTCATGTATAGATAGTCCGACGTGTAGTCTCAGTAATATCTAGAAAGTCTGATTTTTAGCATATATTTTGAGGCAAACACTCATCACTGTAAGTGTTTCTGTTCATTAGAGACTAAAGAGCATCCCAAGTGCTTTAATAAGCCTCTGAATCATGGGAGTAAGCAGAAACAAGCGATTAGGCTTCGAATGTTGAGCAGGAATACCAATGGATAAACACTCCCAAACTCTTTTCCAATGTAAAACTGCTGAAATTGCCCAGTCTAAGGAATTTAAATGAAGTATTTTGTGAGTATTTCCACTTATTTCAAAGAAAGAGTCATCAACCTATTAGGCTGATACTAGCATCTGTTCTGTACATTCTGTAACGGGGGTCAACATTTTACACCTCTGAAAGCTTATAATTGGGATCTTCTTTAAGATCCTTCTGGAGCCTTTCTGTTGGTAAACGGGCGATATAAAAGCCACTCATTTGAGATCACCCGGTCATCTATTTTCCCTGCTTTGTTCTTTAATGCGTTTAGCCACCCTTTATTAACTACCTTGCAATTAATTTGAACTCTAGTGGGAAATAACGGTGGATAGCTAGTAAAACAGGTGCCACTATGATGGAGCTCAAACATGTCGGCATGACTCCATGATAGGTCACATTATTCCTCAACTAATGCACGGTTCTGTACTGAAAGAGTAAGAAAAATGTATTTTCATGATCATATCTCATGTGAAAAATGTGTCCCATTTTCTTTGGTAAGCCATCTTGGATAACTGGAATGAATAAAAGCATAAATCATGAGAACCGAGCCATGTCTCTGAATCACTTAAATATCCTGTGCTGTATTCAATATGAAGCCTTAATTAAATTGACCCAGAGTCAATTGGTGGTGTCCAACTTTAACATGCAATTTAAAACTTCAGTGACAATGAATAGTGAATAAATGCTACAGGAAGTTGTTAAAAGTAAACTGGAGAGGTAGAAGGAAATATAAACTTGCATACTATTACGCTGCTTGTAATGTGTTTTTTTCCCCCACCAACAAATGTTTCACTCAGAAACCTGATAAGATGTCTTCTCTAAGGTGAGCACTATGAATTCTGAGTGACTGGCAGTACTTCCTCCCAGCCCCCTCCCCCACCCCCCAAAAAAGGCTAAATGAAGTCATAATGAACATTCAATAACCTATGCAGAACTACACTGCTGAGATGGAAAATATATATCGCAGTCATTGAAAAGTGTTTTAAGGTTTGTTTGTTTTTTTTTGTTAAGTTCAGTACTTTTTGTACATCTTGCAAAATGTAATGTGGTTTTCCCCCACCAACAAAAGAGAAGTCATTTTTTGCTTCTTCACTGTGATCATTTGGTGGCACATAGCACTAGATGATGTTCATTTTGATCTTCCTTTTAGTTCTGAATGAGGCTGTTATAATTCTTGGTCCACGGGCTCCCCATCCAATCAATGCATTCTGAGCTTCTTTTGATAACGTAAGTGCCACAGCTTCTGTGTGTGAAGCATTGTCATTTTCATGCCCTGAGTATGGTAGCATCTCTTCTGTTGGCAGTCTTAGCTGTCCGGACTGTAGCTATCTGGTCCCACTGAGCCCAAGTAAAGCAAGCTTATAGCGTCGCATTTCAAACATTGTTCTGATGTTCCATGTTCCGAGTTTTCCAGGTTGATAAATGGGTGGTCAGTGATGTAGCTTCCTCTGGCTTTTATTACAGCACATCAAACTCCCTTGAGATGAGGGACCTTTGTCTCTCTGGAGTGGAATCTCTTGAACTGTCATCAATGTCAATGGCCTATGCTCCAAGATGTGGAGTGGAAGAGGCTTACTAGTATTACTATTCAGAACTTTTACATGAAAGACAGAGAATGCTAGGGCCTGTGTTATATCAGAGAACCTGAGAAACCCTTCTGGACTTAACTTGTTCATTGATTAACGTATTTTAGTATCAGACTTGCATCTGGAAACAAGTTAGCTCAAGACCTGATCAACTGTCACTGAGAAGTTCATGGAAAATATTTTTAATTGGATATTGGCTTTAAAACTGTGCGCAGCATAGCAGCAGTTGTACTTGGTTTGACATGGTGCATCAGACAGGAAAGGGAATTGTATGGTAAAGGCCCAGGACTAGGTGTTAGGAGATGTAAATAGTTCTCCTTCTTCTGGCACAAATTTCCCACATAACTTTAGGAAAACCACTTTGTCTCTCAAGACCCAATTTCCCAAGCTGTAAAATGAGGATTGTGGTACTCAGAGGGGAAATGTTAATTAGCAATTAATACACTACTCCTGGAGGGCATTTTGTGCTCCTTTTATGGAAATTGTCTCTCCTTCATTTTTTTTTTTTTGCTTTGCATGATAATGGTCATAGTTTAATGAAAATGTTTCCCAATGGTTGTAAGCAGTAATACAAAAATGGAAACTCTATGGCTAGATCTACACTGCAGAGATCTTTCAAAAGATGCTCTTCCAGAAGATCTCTTCTGAAAGAATTTCTTTCAAAAGAGTGTGTCCACACACAAAAAAGTGGATCAAAAAAGTGACCTGCTCTTTGAAAAGCGATTGTCCACACCACCCCTCACTCCTTTGGAAGAAAGGTCCAGGGATCGAAAAATCAGATGCCATGAGGACAGTTCTTTCAAAAGAATGGCCCTGCAGCGTGTCTCTCTTTGTTTGATTTCGAAAGAATCTTTCAAAATAAAGCGCTCTTCCTGACATCGGAGCGGATGAGCGCTTTCAAAAGGAGCACCACTTTCTTTTGATTTACTTTTGAAAGAATGCTTTTTGCATGTAGATGGTGCATGGGGTCTTTCAAAAGAGCCCCTTTTACCTAAAAATCTTTTGAAAGAACTTTCTAGTGTAGGTAAAGCCTATGTGAACCTGTTAAGGACAAGAGCAGTGAAGATCCTGGAGGAGGATGTGGTACAGCAATTGCTTTCTGAGCATTTTCACATTTTCTCTCTATGCAATAATGGGCTCTCCTTACTAAACTCATGCAATGGTGCATAATTTGTGACAAACGTCTGAATTCTATCACAACTAGTGTGGGAAAGTGTGCTATTTTGCGGATAATGCTTCCATTCAATCTCTTGCTGAGTATCTCTAAGTTTAAAGAAGTTCTAAAATTATTCTGCTAACAGCAAGCATAATAACTTCGCAAATGACATTCTTGAGTTAGTCAAGAGATCAAACTCCTTATTTTAATTTTAATGTGTGAAAATCAACTGTAACTGAATGTTTCATCACACTTTTATTGAGTGAGTTTTGTAGTGTTGCTTAAAGCTTTTCACCCTCTATTTGAAGATTGAAAAATGTTAGATTTGATTAGTAGAGCTTGTCTCCTCAGATGATGCACCTGTCAGGGGTGAGCATCTATGCAGAGATCAAAAGTTCTTGCTAATAGAGAAAAAGAATTTTGGAAACAACTGTTGTACAATCAATGACTATACGTGATTCAGCCAGCATATTGCAGAACTGCAGTCCCTGAGCAAACTGGTGGACAGCATGTTAGTAAAATGAGAGCATATGTCACTGTCATTTACTTCTCAGATAAAGGACACAAGGGGAATAAACATTAAAACAAACATTTCTTACCAACTTGCTAGCCATCTTTCTCTATGTTTTAGGTGATACAACTGACTATGGGCCAATCTGTTGCATTTAAATACTGGCCTATACTGAAGAAAGTGGACTGCCCCAGTGGTTACTTCAGGAGGGTGATTTTTAGATGATGGAGTATGCTCTCCAGAGGCCACTGATGGCAAAGTGATGGTAAAGCCATGGCTCTGCATTCTTCCTCTCACCTCCAAAGTGATATGTACCTGAAGTATACGGTGAGGGCTCAGGCTTTGTGTTTCGCTGCATTGAAAGCTGCACAGATGGGGCTCTGTTTATGTTGCACACAAGCAACCATGCTAGGAGCAGTGCCCATCTTGTTCCATGTCCTGAAAACCAATCATATTTAAAACATATTAATGACTTTTACTGAGTGAATGTTTACAACCAATTAATAGCCAAATTGCATAGGGTAAAAATAAAAACACATAAGTCATTCCCAGTGTTGAGGTGGGTTAAAGAAGTAACAAGCACTGAACATGGATAACAAATGCACATCGTAATTTGCTTGCCCCAGATACACATGGTGGGAAGATCACAATTAAGTCAATAAGTAAAATCTAAACATGATTGGATCCAATCTTTCCTAATGCCACAATAATTATCAGACTTTTATACAGTATGTGCACGTGCACACCTCACACACTTTTTAAAACATTCTCTTCATCTTTGTTTTTGGTATTTTCCACACAACAATTTCACATTCAATTAAATTCCGAGTACCCCAAATTCTTACATAAAACTAAGTCATGGTGTATACTGGACTTTTCCTGCAGTCTAGTTTCCTTGGATTTGTTTAGCAATGAAGAACCACCAGGTAGTTCCCTTGCGGCAGGTTAGCACTGAAGGGAAGACTATACTCCAGGTTTGACTCTGCGGAGTTAAGTGCAAAGAAGATATAAGTCCAACAGATACTGCAGAAGGAGGCTTCATTACATGTTCCAGCCCTTACGATAGTGAAGATGTCTGCAGACTAGTTTACAACAAACTCTATTGATTGGAGCATGAAACTTTTAAGGTGCGGAACATCCCCCAGGAGTTAGACATACCTTTTATCTAAAGATTTTTGAATGTACCTGAAAAGTTTATATAAATGGTGCTCAAGAACATCGGGGGTCTACAGTTTCATGGTTTGATTTTCCCAGGGTGCTGAGCAAAAAGACGTGATCTTAGAGTATCGAAACAAAAAGCAGTCAAGTAGCACTTTAAAGACTAGCAAAATGGTTTATCCGGTGAGCTTTCGTGGGACAGACCCACTTCTTCAGACCATAGCCAGACCAGAACAGACTCAATATATAGTCTGTTCTGGTCTGGCTATGGTCTGAAGAAGTGGGTCTGTCCCACGAAAGCTCACCTAATAAACCATTTTGCTAGTCTTTAAAGTGCTACTTGACTGCTTTTTGTTTTGATAGTGTATAGACTAGCACGGCTTCCTCTTTGTTACTATTCATCATGATCTTAGAGTATATCTATAGCACAGAGTTATTTTGGAATAGCTTATTCCAGAGTTATTATTCCAAAATAAACTGTTCTGGGATAGTGTCTACCCTGCAGTGAGCCCCATAATAATCAAAACTTATTCTGAAATAGTGTGTCCACACACAATGGAGCCTATTTCAGACGAGAGCCCTTGGAAGCACTTCTTCCAGGGACTCTACTCTGAAATACTGTCTACACAGCAGTGTTATTTTGGAATAAGCTATTCCAGAATACCTTATTTTGAAATAGCCCTTATTCTCTGTCTACACAGCATCTATTTTGCAGTATTTCTCATGGAATGAGATTTAGCGAATTCAAAATAAGGCACCCACTATTTCAAAGTTATTTCAGAATAGCGGTTGTATTGTGTAGATGCTTGCCAAGTTATTTCAAAATAACTTTGCTGTACACACACACACCCTTGGGCTACTTCTACGTGAGAGGGTTTTTCTGGCAAAAGTGGCCTTTTGATGGAAAAACCCATGGAGCACCTACACACAAAATGTGCTTTGTCAACAGTTTGTCAACAAAACACAGCATATCTTCCAGCAGTATTAGACCTGTCTGGCTGAGCTCTTTACTGCTGGCACCCCCCTCTGCTGAGACTGAGCTCTCATGAGGCTATGCTAATGACCCTTAGGACCATGCTAATGAGAGTCCATTTGCAATTTAGAGGCTACTCATTAGCTGGATCTGCCAGGAAAGCCGCGCCATGTAGACCCAGCCTCTGTGTTCACATATAGTGCCTTTGTCAACAGTTTTCTGTTGACAAGAAAGCTGTGTAGATGCTATAGAGAACCTCAGTTGACAGACCCGGCTTTCAGTTCACCGGGCAGCCCTGTCTGCGAGCTGCCAGTTGGCCATTTTATCAAGAGAGGGCTGAGCAGTCACAGCAGCTCTCTGTCAACACAGCGGATTGATCTTTTGATCTGCTTTTCTGTGTAGACAAAATCTGTTGACAGAAGTTTTGCCAGAAGATGTCTCCAAAGGTCAGTTCTGTTGACAGATAGCTGGAGTGTACGTGCAGCCTCAGGGTGCAGTATCCTTGAGGGCAAATCTTTTTATTCTCTGTTTGCACAACACCTACTACAATGAGATCCTAAGCTGTCTTTAGGACATGTAGGAGCTACATAATAAGGCACCGTACTAGCAAGTCTAGATAACTTCTTCAGATAAAAGTCATCAGCACCAAACACATGCCTCCCAGCACTCCTTGAACCAATATTTTAGGAAGCTAAAAGTAGTACTTTTCTCTTTTCCCTATTTCATTCCCATAGTTCACTGTTCTTTCTGATTGTAGAAGTGGAATTGGTGAAACTACTCTAGAAAGTAATACTTCCAAACCTAAAAGAACAAGTGCCGAAAAGTATATCCCCAGGAAATCTTTAGTTATGGCATCTCAGGTGTTTTGGAAAATTCAGAAGGGTATCTTGCTCTCCCGCTAACCAAGGGGAAAGATATTGAAAAGCAAAAATGGCAGTCATGCATCCAGCTCGCATTGAAATTCAGTGGAAGTTAGACAACTAAATTCCCTTTATTCCTTTGAACAAAAATGTATCCCATGCCTCTGGTCTCCCAAAAGAAGTCTGCTGCATTGGGAGCCTTCTGACGACATCACAGTCTTCCTCGTTCCTTGGGGAAGATAGGATGAATAGGCAGAGGGGGTTTTCCTAATCTCTGGCCCCATGTAGATGGGAAAAGGAAAGCCTCTCCCAACAGAATTGTCGGCAGGAGATGTGCAATTGTGTTGAGCAATTTGCATATGTTTTGCCAACGGTTCTTGGCAATCTAGACAGAGCCTCACTGCTGGAATTATTGCACTGAATTTGTGTGTTCCCAAAGAGTGTTATCTTGAATCATATTTCTTGTCTTAGCCATTTGGCTTGCCGTAATCGGAACTATGTTTTTTTCCCCTGACTTCCAGTGTCTAATAAGAATATTGCATCCTTGTTTTACTGAAAGTCATCCAGAATATTGACTACAGAGTCTTACAATTAGCATTATTAGCTTGCTGCCACACTGTTACACTGCCAGGATCACACAATTTTGAGAAACAGGCCCCAATGAAACTCCTAAATGGAAGTACTCCCAATTTTTTATAAAACCACCTAGCTTATCATCATATCTATTCCTATTGAAGTCTATGGAAGGTTTTCCACTAAATTATAATGGAACCATATCAGGCTCTTTCTGAGTAATTCCATCACTTGCATTCAAATCAGATGGAACCACTACATTATTGTCAATAATGAATAGGATTCATCAGTAAAAGCCACAGCATAGACAGGGTTAAAAATAATTCCAGGTGGCCTCACTGAAGTCAATCACAAAGTTCCCTTTGACTTCACTAGAGCAGGACTTTACTCGCAAGTTATAGGTGTTCAAGACTATCTTGAACTTGGCTGTCCCAGAAAGGTATTCTCTTTGTTGCTTTTGAATATGTAGGTGCTAGAGAAACAGAATTTTACTTTGATAAGACAAAGCACTTCTGTTTAGTAGAAGCATAAATAGATATCAAATGAGTAAAGTTATGTTTTATTTAATCCTAAAATTCGCACACTAAAACTTTCTGCTTGAAATTTTATTTAGAAATAATCTCACTGATCAGTTATCTTTACCAAGCTTTAGCTCAACACCAGTTTTTACAGCTGAGCCATATCCCCTTGGAATAATAGATTTGTCATGGACGTGCCAACAAAACCTTAAACTACACTATCTTGGTGCAACTGCACTGCTATAGTAAGACTTTATTTGATTTTCTCAAGAGTGGTAATAAGATTAAGGCATAATCATAAATTCCCCTGACAAAAGATAAACTGCTCCTCATTGATCTTTCCGAAACCAGACCCATTTCTGGATACTAAACAGACATATTTACTGCAGCAGTAGGTGTATTATTGTTCCAACAACAATGTCAATGACACTCAAGGCCTGATATTTATAAAGAGAGACTCTAGTGGCCTCTCCAGAAGCCCAGGAAAATGGTTAATGGGGAGAATACCTGAGGATTAGGCAGGTTCCTGAGCGTTATTATATAGGTTTGGTGTTGCTTTCCATTGATTTATGTAAGCCTTTTCAACTGGTTTATTGGCTTCTGCTAAAAGCTGGTCCCAAAACTACAGTAATTGCTTGAGATTTTTTAAACCTAACATTCAAAACACCACGTTACTTCAGAGTTCTTTTGCAGACCCTTTCAATAAATTTAATTAGTCCTAGCTGATGCATTGACTACAATGAAATTAATGAAGTGTATATACCATGCCAAGGTACTGAGTATACTACCTCCACATGCCTCTTTCTAGTGAGTTACAAGAACACTGGCTAGTTTCTATTATTAGTTTTATGGTTCATGGTTATATTCAAAAGATCCTGTCAAGCTTAGAGCTCCATTGTGCTAGGCCTGGTACAAACACGTAGTGAGAGAGACGTCTCTGCACCAGCCTATCCAAACCTACACGAACAAGACAAAGAATGAGAAAAAGGAATTATTATCCCTATTGTACAACTGGAGAACAAAGCATAAGGGAGACTGAATTAATTTTTATAAGCACCGAAGTAAAGAAGGAGCTTTGAATAAAACTTGTGACCCCTATGTCATGGAGCCATTCTGAGACTCTGATGCTAAGTAATTCCAATGTCTAATAGGTAGCCTGTGGAAAAGCCAGGAAGTGCAGTAATATTTTCTGAGGGTGTGTCTATACTACCCGGAAGATCAACCCAGTTAGGATAACCTGGAAAATCAACCTAGGGACGGGTGGACAAATCAAACTACCAAGGGTTAACAATTCACCCCTGTACTCCTCAACCTCCCTCAGTGAGCAAAGCCAGGTAAATTGATTGTAGATAAGTCGATCCAGCTATGTAATTGCCTTAGCAAGAATTATGTGTCTACAGTCAACTTTGAGGTCTAATGTAGAGCTGCCCTGAGTCTCACTCAGTACCTTAATCATAGAATTGTCCTCCCCACAATGAAGAGCATCTTCAGCATTTTAGCATAGGTGCTATTTTACAACAAAATCGTAGCCCAAGGAGACAGCCCAGTCCCTTATCTGTATAGAGGTTAATATTCAATCCTTCAATGGTGTTACACCTGGGATGAATTTGGCCTCAAAACTTTTATTCTTAGATAAGTTCTGAAAACTTGTAAATAAAGATACCAATCTGAAATGCTTCAGATCATAAAGAACTCATTTTCTTATTCTTAGAAAAGAACTTCTTAGGGATTGGTGCATGTGCAATAAACTACATAAAGTAATCTTTAAAAAATTAGAAAATATGTTCGAAAGTAGGTCAAGAACTTAATGAGTGAGTGACATGTGTCAAGGAAAGAAGCAGTGGAGAAAAATATTATTCCATTGGCCATTAGACACTTCTTTTCATATTGTTAACTGTCGTATAGCATTGCCATGCCAGGCTAAAGAGCTGTCATGTGTCATCCCAGGGTTTCTGCATTTCAGTGGCTGAAATGACTACTTTAGGAAGAGCAATTTCATTATCCAGGGCCCTGGGAAATGCAAACCTTCTGATATTCAAGATTTCTGGTCATCATGGAAAGCAGAGCATTCTTTGAAATCTACGTTCATGAACTTCATGGCTAGTTTTCCCAAGAGCTGTCTTATTAATATGGAGGACTGCTGGATAAAGGACTCATGAAGGATTTTTCTAGACTCTGTGTTGCATTTCTTCTGCTGATAGGTGCTTTGCAGTGCTGAGGTTGTGAAGTATGTTGCTGCAGTACTTCTCAGCTCACAGCAAGCAGAATCTCATCTCTCAGTTGTAGCCCTTTGGTGACACACTTCCTGTGCAGCCTTTATGGAATGCTCCATATCTGAAAAAAAGTCATGCACCCAGGTGAATTCAGGAAAAGCAACCATATTTTGGATCATAGGAGGTTTCTGGTCTTAGAACTGTGCCTAATGCAAGCTTGAAGGACTTACACAAAAGCTCTCAGTGGAAGTTTTGCCAATGAAGTCAGTGTTCGGGCTCGCTCTGTCAGAACTTCAGGAATGGAAGGGGTACTCTGAAATAAAAATAGTTCAAAATGGCTTTACATTTCCAAAGATCTCTACAGACATTAACTTGTTTAAAGTAATTTCATTTTAAGATTATTTCAGTGTACAACATGGATGTTTTTAATTTCAATGTTGAGATTAATTTTCTGCACCAAAGCAATTTAGTTCTAAACTAAACAGATGAACATGTTAAAATCTCATGTCAGAGCCATAAATAAAAATGATAATGCCCAAAGATTTTTGAAATTTTTCATTGCAATCAACATATGCTGACAGACTCAAGGTGGGTTGTCCCCATGGACTGTGAGTGAAGATCCAGCTGGGAAAGACATGTCCCAACCTGGTATCTTCTTCTCCACACCCTGACTCTTCTGCTGTCACCATGCCCCATGAAGCCAAGCCCAACCCTCACCCAGGTTATTGTCCCCAGCCCCGGACCCCTAAGTTCACCATTCTCGGAGGGGAGGGAGGGAGGGCTTGGGGTCACTCTTCTCAGCCAGCCACAGCGTTAGGTGGCTGGAAGGCTAGACAGCCTCAGTCCTGGCCCTAGTGCTAGCCCTAGCCCTCTCTGGGTGGCTGAACAGTCATGGCCCTGTCCCCAGTCCTCTCTGGCTGGCAGAAGAGCACCAGCCCTAGCTCTCCTGGGCCAGCTGAACAGCTGCAGCCCCATTCCCAGCTGGGCTGCCCTGGCCCTGGCCCACCCCAGGTAGCCAAGTTGCCCCAGCCATGGCCCAGCCATGGTCCTGGCCCTTACCAGGTGGCCTGACTGCTGCCATGTCCCCAGGGAGGCACACCACAGCCCCTGCCTTCCCTGGGTGGCTGGGAAACTGTGCTAGCCCCAGCCCTCCCCTTGTGGCCAGGCTGCAGCACCACAACCCAAGCTATCCCTAGGCAGCTGGGGAATATAGGCCTTTGTGAAGGTGAGGCCCTATGTTACCGACTGCCCATGGTTATCCCATTTTCTTAAAACAGTGACACAAACTGGGCCATCAGTTTTGAGGCCAAATCATGTCATCAGTTTTAAAACAGAATTCTCTGCTGAAATCACTGAAGAACTTTGCTTAAAAACCAATGACACAATATAGCCTATGAGGGAAACAGTGCTCTTTCTACTATTGTAAACCACTGAGAGACAGAGACATCTCAAAATTCATTTTGAGATCTTTATGTGACAATTTAACAGCTCTTCTCTGTCAGCTTATGAAATATTCAGTCAATTTAGTTCTCTGACATATGGTTCACTTCTTCTGTTGAAGGAAATACAGTTTAACTGTCTAAAATTTGTAAGTGGCATTGGCTAGTATGCAAGTCATACTTTAAAATGGTAAAAGAATGCATATGTAAAGAGATATTGAAGATTATCGTGTATAATAAAAATTACATGTAAATCAGAAAGTTGTCTCAGTTGGTACCATCTAGTAAATTACCAGCACAATAGCTGTCTCTGAAGCAATATATTTTGAATGAAACTTTAGTGATAAACAACTACACATAGGGCTCAGTTACACTATTCCCCTCCTTTAAAGGGGGCATGTAAACGAGCCAGATCAGGGAATAGCAATGAGGTGCTGTGCTGCATAAGCAGTACCTCCTTAGCCTAATTCCTGCTGCACCAACTTCGAAGTTGCAAACTTTGAAGCACTGGCTTGCCGTGTAGCCGCGGGCACTTCGAAGTACCCCCGCAACTTCCAAGTGCCCTTACTCTCAAAATGTTTTGGAAGTAAGGGCACTTGGAAGTTGCGTGGGTACTTCGAAGTGCCCGTGGCTACACAGCTTGATGGCTCTTCGAAGCTGATAACTTTGAAGTTGGTGCAGCAGAAATAATGTTAATGAGGTGCTGTACATGCAGCGCAGCATCTCATTACTATTCCCTGATCTGGCTTGTTTGCATGCCCCCTCCAAAGGAAGGGGCTAGTTTAGACAAGCCCAATTATTCAGATTGCAATGTCTACTATAAGAGGTATTTTTAAATGAGACATTTCAGCTATTACCTGAACACCAGTACATAACAAGAGCTCCATCCATGACAAAATATTTTTTTCATTGTGCATTCTGAGCCCTTTTTCTCCCCCTGTGAAGGGCCAGATATTGTTGAAGTGGATGTACATAGACAACGCTTTTTTTCTGTCAGGTGCTGCTGCTCCACCTACTGGTATGAAGCTAGGAAGCTCACCAGTAAGGAAATAACTGTTCCTCCTTCAGATTCCTGTTTGGTAAATGCACAAGCCAGAAGCTAGCAGCTAATCAAAAGCCCATTGAAAACCAATATATTTAAAGATAAAGTCAAAGGGAAGGAGAACATGGGAAGAGGTACTTCCTTTTAATCCCATTACAAAGACACATGAGCTATGTCTACACTTACAAAAAACTTCGAAATGGCCATGATAATGGCCAAATCGAAGAATACTAATGAGGTGCTGAAATTAATATTCAATACCTCATTAGCATGCCGCTGGCTGCCGTACTTCACAAATGCTGCGGTTCGCTTGCCCTATCAAGAATAAGGGAATTATGATGTTGGCACGGTCCTTTCGAAAAGAACCCCCGTGTAGACGAGCTGCTGGTGAGTGAGCTGCGGCACTTTTGAAGTGCCACAGCTAGCAGCATACTAATGAGGCACTGAATATTCATTTCAGTGCCTCATTAGTATTCTTGGATTTGGCCAGTTGCATGGCCATTTCAAAGTTTTTTGTAAGTGTAGACACGGTCATGGAAACAAGAGCAGTTGCTTGTCCAGTTGGTAGTTGCTTTTAACATATCAAAATGTTAGAGAAGAATCTGAATAGTACATATGTGAGTAGTCACTGTCTATATTCTGAAAAATAGAGCTCTTCCGTGGTATGACGCTCTCCTTGCTATCATATGTTCTTGAGGTCAGGATTGGGAAAAACCAGAATCAGTAATGCATGTATAATACTAGTTTCCAGCAGAAGCTATGAGACTTTCATGGTCACGTCAGTCTCTTTGTACTAGATCTCACAGCCAATTGTTAGTATTATTCCTCACTAAAACACAGCAGATGCTTTTGTGGCCTACTAACACCTTAATAGATAGACTGGTTGACAAACAGCTAACCATGTGAGAAAGTTGACAGATGGGTTACTCATATTGGATATTTGTCAGGATAAGTAGGCCCCATCTGAGCAAGTGCTTAAGTTTCAAGCAAATTCAAGTCCTGTTAAAGTCTTAAATTAATGGGTGTTATACTTAAGTGGTTTGTTGAATAAGTATGGGATTATTCATTTGTTTATAGGGAAACATACTTTAGCTCATGCAAGGAATGGTGCCTGTTACAGTAGATCAGAAAACTATTGCTCATTACCAAAGTAACAGAATTCAGTGAGCCATACTCTTTGTTGTTTACTATTGGTACAACTCCATTGAAGCCATATTAACAAATAGTCTCAGAGCGGTAGACGTGTTAGTCTGTAGCTTCATAAATCGACAGTCCTGTAGTATCTTAGAGACTAATCAATTTGTTAGGTCAAGAACTTTCATGAGTAAGAGCCATTTTTTTCATCACAGGAAATGGGTCTTATCTATGAAAACTCTTTACCTAATAAAGTTGTTAGTCTCTAGGGAGCTACAGGTCTGCTTGTTATATATTAACAAATAATTTCCCCACAGGAGCATTTGAAATATTGTCTACTATTTTTATTATAGGGTAACATTAAGGCATTTCTCATAGGTAAGTATTGAGTGTTTAATGTTTCATATCACCAGTTACCAGGTTATTGACTAAAGCAGTAAACTCTATGCTATGGTTATCGGACTCGTGTGGCCACATACCTAAAGGTTGCAGGAGCACAAATGAGGTGTCTGATTACATTATTGCATCATTTAGGTCAAAAAAACAAGTTCATATTTATGCTAGTGTTAACAGAGGACAAAATATGTTCCACTATGTGAACCTTAAATTTTAATTTCCTGCTAAAATTATTTGCAACTGCAATCTAAATATTTAAGTTTTATTTTAATTTATGTTCAATTATGGTTGTCTAGCTGAGCAAAAAAATGGAATTGCTCCTTAACTGTGATAGCCATGAGATTTCTTTTCCTTTCAACTTCACCTTGATTGCCTAGTCAAAGTAGCTTTGGTTATGATAAAGGTATGTCCCCATATGTCTAATTCTAGGATATGTATTTGAAATAAATCATTATTATACTATCAAAGGAATATCTGTCACCCTTTTTGTGCCTGTCTCCAAAATCTGCTAGTGCAAATTTACCATAAATGTACTAAATATTCAAATTTAAGGTTTAACACAACTTACTGCTCACTTATAAGATAAATTAGCCCAAAGTAAATGCTCAGTAGAATACAGTATAAGAACATAATAACATAAGAATGACCATACTGGGTCAGACCAAAAGTTTATCCAGCCCACTATCCTGCCTGCTGACAGTGCCCAATGCCAGGTGCCCCGGGGGTGTGTGAATCAAATAGGTAATGATCAAGCAATCTCTCTCCTGCTATCCATTTCCTGCCTCTGACAAATAGAGGCTAGGGACACCATTCCTTACCCATCCTGGCTAATTATAAGTACTATTTTTATCTGTATCACAAAGTATTTAAATGTTTCCTCAAGGAGGTTACAAAAAGGGAAACAAAGTTTAATTTTAAAATTGAAATTTAATTTAAATGTTTCTCAGAATTCTCTGGAGTTTTCAAACAGAAACACCAGCAGTTGGGTATGGCATTTATTAGGTAATTGTCATATGGTAATTACCTATAGTATTCAGGTCAGTGAATTCTTTTGGGCAGAAGCTAGCAACTTATGCTAAAATGTACCTTAAGGGTGGATGTTTCATAAGCATAAATGGTATTTAGACACCTTAACCCCATTGAATGTCAACAGGCATTAGGTGCCTAAGAAACCATTTTTGCCTTTGAAAATCCAGTGAATTCTTGCCATGTTTATGAGACATAATATTACTGAGAAACAACATAAGATACAAAACACATGCACTGAAAGTCCAAGGCTTCAAACAGAGGATTTCACAGATGCATGAGTATGCTACATCTATTGTCAAACACAACGCAAGCACTGAGGTATCTAATGCTTCAAACTTATACACAACTATAAAATGGCTTGGAGCATCCTGTTCCTGGCCGCTCTTGTTGACTATTACTTCTAATCGAAAGAATGATTCAAACCAACAGCCAGATCCAAATATCTCTAACTTTGACCAACCACACATCCAAATCAATATGCTATAACTTAGGTAATGGGACCATGCATATGAGTGGAAGTCCATCCACAAATGTTGTAGCTCACACCCATCACCATTTCATTCAGTGACAGTAAAATGCTACACGGAGTAACACTGGGCAAAGGAATTATGAATCCATACTGACATCTTGTGGTCTAAAAGACCAGGCATTATTTTCTAGGCATTTTTAAATCAACATGGCCACAATTTAAGGGAAATAAACCTGAACAAAATTTTACAGTAGTAAATGGAAGGGGATGAGGTCATCCTGGCTCTCATACTGCAAATAACAGCATGCTGGCCTCCTTACTGCACTCAATGCAGAATCCCATTGAAGCTCATAGGGTACCCTCAGCCCCAAGGCATGATAGAAATAGGGAGTTACTCATTCAACAATGTGCCAAAATTAGTTATTGAAAGAAGTCATTTAAGATTTTACATGTAACACTGTTTTGTTTTGTTTGTTCAGCACCTCATCTCTGATTGGGGCTGCTGGGCGCTATGGTGATACATATCCTAATAAAAAAAGGATAATTTTAATCATTCGTATTCTTGAGATGAATTTTACTCCCCGCAATAATCAGTTCCTTCTTTCCAACTTTTATTCTTTTCACCCAAAAATATCCCAAAGGAGAGTTATAATTTCATAATGCAGGAAGTGATTCATCCAAGCATTTAAGCACACAAATATCATGAAGCACATGAACAATCCCACTGAAGTCAATGCTTCTATGCACGTGAGCAGTTAATCACATGTCAGTATTTGCAAGATCATGATTCAGGACCACTAGCCTGAATCTTACTTTCTGTTACACTAGCATAGATAGGGGAGGAAAGTTGATAACTTCAATACATTCAAATAACATCATGTGCAGGATGATTAATGAAATTTTCCTTGAGTTTTCTCAGAAACCATTTTTAAAGTAACTCCCACAAATATTCATAGAAGTGGAAAGAAACAACAGCTGTGAAGATAAAACAGAATTTGGTCTTTTAAGAAAAGGAGAAACTTCTTCAACTATGGGACAGACCCAAAGCTCACTGAAGTCAATAGGGGTCTTTCCACTGACTTCAATGAGTTTTGGACAGGACTCTAGGTCATTTTTTAGAAATGTTGAAGTTATTAACAAGGCAGAAGTGCCACACTGATGACTTTCTATGCTACTCTTGCATGTAACATATATGCCAGAGAAAAGTTCCCTTGCTCGGGGAAGACCCCATATTCCATGCTTGCTGGTATCAGGTCATCTTGATGTTGTTCTGTTCTTTGTCTCAAGTAAGAAGTCTTCACACATAAGGGTTTTGTAACAGAAGTTGTGAATCTAAATACAATGACAATTTCAGGATTTGGACTCGAGGAGTTTTGCCTCAGTTAAAGAATGAAGAAAGATGGCAGCATTTACCCTTAGCTTATTTATTATCTAACAGGAAAATTAAATTTTATTATATTAAACAAGGTAAACATTCCCTCCACTGGGGAAAATAATGTAGCATTCATCTTCCACATACAGCAATTACAGCTGACAAGAATCTGCCTTCTGCGTCATCACCAAGAACAGATTTAGCTTGGGTATATAGCAAACTACAAATGAATAATGAAAGTATTCACTTATAAATGAATGAAATCACATTTCCTATTTGTAGCTACACCAAGTAAAATAAGAACCAAATTCTGTTCTCAGTCATCATTAACCAAATCTATACCAGACTCTACTTTGCCCATGAGAGAAACTTCCTGCATAGATCTAGATTAGGAATACCCGCAAAACCCCTGTTGCAGTTAAGGTAAAGTGACTCTCAGTTTGAAACAGGACTATATCAGTGCACACTACAGAACTTTTCATGTGAGTGAGCAGGGTCCACATTGGCCAGTTAGTGAACCACAAATGGTGTTTTCGTCTGTTGTGGACTAAAGCCCCACGTCCACAAGCCCCAGGAAAGGAGCTGGCAGCCACACTGAGCCCCTGGGCAAGGTGAGGGAGTGGCAGCTCCACGCTCCTAGAAAGGATTGAGCCTTGGGCAGGACAAGTGGGGCTGTAGGCAGCCAGCCCTCAGTGATGCCTGTACCACTATGTGCCCCATCAACCAGCCCTGCCTGGAGCGTGCCATGCAGTGATCGAGTGGCAATTTAGAGGACTTGGTGCTCTGCATGCCTGAGCCCCACGTACATTTCAGGAAGACTAGGATGCTCACTAATGGACTTAAGGGTCTTCTACCATCCTTCAGATATAGGAGGCTACAGAGCTTATTGAAGCACAGGAATATCATTTGTCTTCCTTTCCTTTCCGCACGCCCACCAAACTTAGTTTTTATTTGGCCAGTCATTTAACTGTTGTGAATTTGATTTATTATTTTTATTTGTATAAGTAGCATTGAGCACCTCAATGTCAAAGCATTAAATAGGGACAGCTTCTGGCATTGCGGGATGTACAAACAGGGCTTGCAAGCACAATATGCTCACAAAGGAAGCGCAAGTACACTGAGCTCACAAAAAGTGCTGTGGCCAAGCCAAGGAACTGGACCTTCCAAAGACCAGTCATTTATCTTAGGAGTGTCAGATATTTCCCACAATAAAACGTGTCCGCAAGAGCTTGGAGTGGAAGAACAGACGACTTCTGCTATTTTAAGTTGCCTCATTAGAGCAGCCATTTTAGGGCAAGTTAAACAGTCTGTTGAGCACGGATGCCTGTTTGGCATAGCAGAAGCAGCAAGGGAGAACTTATCATGTGGTGAACTGCAATGTCAGGAGGAGGGCAAAGAAGGGAGAAGACGACTTGCTGCAGAACCTAACTATACCACTATGTGTCGGTAGTCCGTTGTGTCCGACGATGACGTCTTGAGCTTGCATGGTCTCATCGGTTGTGGACTCGCATGTGGCTGAGGAGTCCAAGCTTTGAACAGCATGGACATTCACAGTGTGGGTGAGGGAATTGTCCTGGCTCTGTTGGTACGGCTGCTGCCGTTGCTTTCTTCCTCTCACGAGCATCAATGAGGCGTACACATCGCTGCTCTTCAAAGCTGTCATATGCGTGTCGTACAAGAGCACACCAGCCTGTTCGGTCTTTTGAATGCTGCTCTAGCTGATCTGCTTTTAAACCACAATGAGCAATGTTGGCCTTCATGCAGTCTTTATACCTTTTGCGAGGCCTGCCTTGATTCCTTTTTGCCCTGGGAGAGTTCACCGTAGAGGAGTTGCTTAGGGATTCTCGACTCCTCCATTCGTATGATGTGCCCTGTCCAGTGAAGCTGGGCTTTCCAAATCATGGTTTATATGCTTGTGGCTCCTGCTCTGTCCAGGACTTCCAGGTTCGTAACTCTGTCCTGCCATCAAATGTGCAGTATTGACCTCAGGCTGTGTGTGTGGCAGCACTCCAGCAGTTTTATATGTTTTCTGTACAAGGTCCAGGTTTCACAGCCATACAGGAGACTGGTCGGGACTACAGCCTTGTACACTTTCAGTTTAGCGGACTGTCGGATATTGTGCTGATTCAACACTTGTGATCTCAGACGTCCTAGTGCCCGGCTGGCCTGGCAGATTCTGGCTTTGATTTCTTTGTCAAGGGAGCCATCACTGGCTATCACACTGCCAAGGTACTTGAACTCCTCTACTGTTTTTAACTCTGTTCCTTCAATAAAGATTGAAGCGGGGAGAGCAGCAGATCCTGGAGCAGATTGAAACAGTACCTCGGTCTTTCCTAGGCTGATGGTCAAACCAAAGAGGTGAGTGGCATCAGCAAACTTGTTGATGATGAACTGGAGATCAGATTCTTTGTATGTCATAAGTGCACAGTCGTCAGCAAAAAGGACCTCAAGGATGAGCCTCTCAGTTATCTTGGTTTTATCATTCAGAGGATGAAGGTTAGAAAGTGACCCATCAAGTCTGTATTTTATGTAGACTCCATGGTCCAGGTCCCTAACTGCGTGGCTGAGGACGCATATGAAAAAGAGGTTGAATAACACTGGAGCCAGCACACACCCTTGCTAAACACCATTGGATATCTCAAATGGATCTGAGGACTCGCCATGTGAAAGAACAAAGCCAGTCATGTCATCGTGGACCAGGTGTATGAGGTTAACGATTCTTCTTGGGCAGCCAATTTTTCACAGGATAATCCCCAGGGCTTCTCTGTTGATGGTGTCAAACGCCTTGGTCAGGTCTATAAAGACAGTGTACAGATCCAAGTTCTGCTCTATGCACTTTTCCTGGACCTGACAAACAGCAAAGATCATGTCAATGGTGCTGCAGCCTGTGTGAAAACCACATGGTGGCGCTGGTAGGTTCTCCTCTTAGATGATGGTGATCAGACGGTTGAGGATGACTCGAGCCAAGATCTTCCCAGCAGTAGAGAGAAGGGAGATGCCCTGGTAATTTCCACAATCAGCTTTGTTGCCCTTGTTCTTGAAAGAGCAAGATGATTGTGGCATCCTTAAAGTCTTTGGGCATGTCTTCTTCGTCCCAGATGCTGATCAATATATTGTGAAAGGCTTTAAGTAACACTGGTCCTGCCACTTTGAAAATTTCAGCAGGGATACTGTCCATCTCAGGGGCTTTGCCAGAGCTGGTCTGGCTGATTGTCTTTTTGACCTCATCCATTGTAGGGGGCAGGTCAAGACTGTCTATTGTGGGTTTCTGAGGGCTCTGGTCTAGGGCCATGGGATTGACAATGGAAGGTCTGTTGAGAAGGTTGCTGAAGTGCTTTCTCCACCTATTGTTGATGCTGTTCTTCTCCCTCAGAAGGGTCATGCCATCTGCAGACAGGAGAGGTGTAGTACCTAGTTTTGAAGGTCCATATATAGCTTTGATAGCACTGAAGAACATCTTGGAGTTCTTGGTGTCAGCGTAGTATTGAACTTCATCCGCTTTACTCTCCCACCACTCATCTTGTATTTTGCGAAGTACCGTTTACATTTGGCTCTGAAGGTGTTTGAAGCAATCACGTTTGGAGATTGTGGACTAATTTTTTTGCCACAGCAGAAATGCGTTCTGTTTTTACTCTATGATCTTCATGATGGCCTCATCATTTTCATCAAACCAGTCTTGGTGAACTCTCTTTTTCAGTCCTAGTGTTGACTTTGCTGACTCTGTCACCAGGGTTTTGAACTGGTCCCATTTTTGTGTTGGGTCTCCAGTCAAAGGTCCATGGGACATCAGCACTTTGTCAAGGCAGGCTGCAAATTTCTCATGAAGGCCAGTATGTTGCAGCTTCCCGATGATGAAGGAGGGTCTGACAACCTTGAGCTTCCTGCAGTGCATTCGTGTGATGTGCAGCATAAGGACTGATCTGACGAGTCTATGATCAGTCCAGCACTCAGCTCCCTGCATGGCCCTGGTGATATTAACATCTTGAATGTCCCACCTGCGACTGATGACATAGTCAATTAGGTGCCACTGTTTTGATGTTGGGTGCATCCATGTGGTCTTGTATCTGTTGGCTTGCCTGAAGAGAGTGTTGGTAATTGTCAGGTCATTTTCTGCACACAAGCTCAGCAGAAGGCATCCATTGGCATTCATGTTACCAACACCATGATGCCCCACCACCCCTTTCCAGGTCCTACAGTTCTTGCCAACCCTGGCGTTGAAGTCACCCAACAGGAGAAGCTTGTCACTAGGAGGAGTTGCTTTCACAAGATGGTCAAGGTCCTCATAGAAACTTTCTTTTGCTTCATCGCTGCTAGTCAGTGTGGGGGTGTAAGCACTGATGACTGTAACATGGCAAGAGGTTTTGAGGGGGAAGCAGAGCTTGATCAGATGCTCATTGATTCAAGTTGGTAGGTCAGGAAGCTGGTGCAGAAGTGATGTCTTGATGGCAAGTCCCACTCCGTGGATTCTGTCTACATTTTCTGGCCTGCCTTTCCAGAAGAAGGTGTAACCTCCTTTTGGTTCACAGATGGATCCTTCCTCTGCCAGTCTGGTCTCACTCAGGGCCACTATGTCAATTCTATAACATGCCAGTTCTCTTGCTACGAAGTCCGTTCTTCTCTGAGGCCTCATAGCATTCTCCCTCTCCAAGAGGGTGCAAACATTCCATGCTGCAAATATCATCTTTCTTTTCACTGTTTTTGACCACTGTGAGGGTAAAACTGCCAGCTGCGGCACGCTGGCCATTTTGGTTGGGACAAGCAATTTTTGGGTCACCTTTTCTAGTCCCCTCCCTCATTTTGAGGGTGAGCAGTGCTGTTCCTAAAAAGGCCTGCTCAGTTGCCTGGGATGCTGCCAAACTCCTCTGTCATCCTGGGGTCAGAGCTGAGTGACCAAAGTCCACAGGCTGCCTATGTGCAGGTTTGGAGCTATGACGCCCAGTGTCACCTCCACCTGTTGCTTAGCTCCTCCACCATTTCTGTTGGACTTTGAGGTAGACAGAAGTGATGAGAATGTGCAAAGAACCTGTATGGGGTGTCCAGGGAGGGGTAGCACCTCTGGTGTGGCAACTTGTTGCGTCTTTTCTGGGCAGTTCATGCACCTTTGGTCCCCACCTGGCATCCAGCTCTCACCTGTGCCTCCAAGAAGCTGTAGCATACAGCGGCCATACCCTGATAAACCACTTCGACAGGCGAGCTAAACCAGGCGAGGGTAGCCAGCAACTATATCACTACACCTGCAGTAACAGATCAGAAGTTAACTACCTGGATATCCCACAGGGGCAAGTCTCACTGAGGTAAAGGTGAAACAAATTACTGCATATTACTGTGTTTGCCTTCCACTAAAATATATTTTGGGTCCCACTGGTGTACAATGTAGACAACAAAGTTTTACAGTGTAATAATGTCTTGTAATGTATAAGTAATAGAATACATGAATGTAGTTCAATGATCAAATGTTAAGCAAATGTAACTGCCAGCTACCCTTCTCTGGTTAGCTGGCAGGAATGGCCTTTCAGGCCATTGGTAGAGATGCATCAGGCAGACTGTGTCTTTATCTGATATCAAGGCAGAAAGAGATCAGAAGGATCCTGGAGATTCAGTATGGTCACACTGTTACATTTAGGAATAACTAGAGTATAGGCTGTGCTGTGAAGGAGATATAATAAATAATTAAGAGTTCATACTAACAAAAGTTTGCATTAGAATTAGATAGACTACCTTGCAAAATTAATTATATCCCTCTGCGGGGCAATTATGTACTCCTCAGCGGAGGAGTGAATGGGCAAGGAATGTGAGTGTTGGAAAAGAGATAAAAAGTTGAGCGTTACCTCAGCATCCAGGTGGCCAAAGCAGGAGTTAAAGATTCAGAGGGTGACAAGACACTATTGAATGGGCCCATGGTAAGATAAAGCAGTGCAGGACAGATGGAGGGCCTTGGAGGTAAAGGCAAGCATCCCTAACTAAAACAGATAACACATCTCGGAACAATACTGGTAAAGAGGCACCAACATGCTGATACTGGATGACAATGAAAAACAGCCTCCAGACGAACAGATGTTCCATGAACTGATTGTGACTGACAGGGCACAGTGCTTAGAACTGAATGGAAGAGAAGGTCTATAAAAGATGGAGTGTCTTGCATGGATATTCGGGTCTCATCTTGTGAAGCTTGGAGCATCGGTCTGGACCGGAAGAACCCCTGTTCTTCCTCCTTTACCCCACAACTTCTCACGTTAATTCACCTGGCCAGTGAATGGATGTAAGCCACAGACTGGTAAGTATAACATAGATATGATGGTTTGTGCATGCGTGCGTGCGTGTGTGTATGTACAGAGCACTACATGCATACACTAGAATATTATTATATTATCAATAAATTGTATGAAACTTGATAGATTGTGAAATACCAAAGCAAAACTATGAGCCAGGTCCTCAACAGGTAGCTGTGCTAGTCTGTAGCTTCACACACAAAAAACAGAAACAAGCAGCTCTGTAGCACCTTAAAAACTAACATTTATTTATTAGGTAATGAGCTGTCATGCCTAAGACAGAAGCAGATTTTACCCATGAAATCTCATTATCTAATTAATACATTTGTTCATCTTTTAAGGTGCTCTGCTTTATGGTGACTGCTTGTTTCAATAGAACTAGTTTAATTAAAACCAGCTGAAGAACTGGCCTTAAATATATTAAACCATGATTAAACAGATTTTGATAATAATTCCAATAATTATGTATTTAAAATCCCGACAAAAACTGCTTACATCAATAGCAGTCTTTGGAAAGACCCACGAATAGCCATTGTACCATCAGATAACAAATCTGTTGATCTTTAACAAGATCCATTTCTCAAGCAGTTCTCATTAGGCAATATTTCATTTCAGTGAATTAAAATAATAAAAAGGTCTAAGTGGAAGCATTAGATCTTAATATCCTAATATAATATCTCATTTCATGACAAATGTTCCACTAAATTAGAGTCTCTCCAGAGTGAAATATAAATTTTTAGCAAAATATCATATTAATCGTACCCATGAAAACTTTGTCTTCTGTGAAACTATAGGTGCAACTGGTTGTTATATTATGTGCTCAAGTTTCATTACCAAATATAACAAACTAATCATATTCTCACATCAGATTAATTGGATATGTTCACAGAAATCTTTATCCTATAGGTCCAGTTCTTCATTTCAGCCAAGCTGTGAGAACTCCATTCCCAGAGGCTATGGGGCAAGGATGGCTTTGCAGCCCACCTGATCTGGAACCAACCTGGAAATGGTCCATGTAAAACAACATGCAGATTTACTTAGCTGTACTTCATTATTTTACGAGATATCTATGCAAATTAGTAAAGTTCTTCATATATTTTGACAACTGTTTTGGTCAAAAATACCAATATGTCAAAACTGAAGTTTTCCACGGATGCAAAGGAGATAAGCTATGTGTACTCTGGGGCCTGATGCTTAGGGCACTAATTTGGGATATGCAAAGTTTATGTTGAAGTCTGTTGAACCTGGCTTTCCCACCGAAGTTCCTAGCCACTGAGTTATTAGCTATTGAAATACGGATATGACTTTTTCTTGAAAAATTTGAGATGTATAGTGTTCTTTCTAATGTAAAACAAACAAATATTCAATTCCCAAAATTTTTCACAAATCAATATTTTGTTTTTCAAAAAACCTGTTAACAGCTTGAGCAATACATAGAAGTCACGAAAGTCACTTTCACCCAGTGATCATAAAGTAGTTTTGCACATGTTGACGAAACCTCAGAACATCATCTTGTGAGGTAGGTATGTCTCTGCCTTATGGCCATAACTAAAATGTAGTATTCCAATATTTGTAAAGAGTTTGTTGATATAAGCAATAGATGTTGAAGAACTCTGATTTGTAAATACAAACAGTTCTGTACTTTTCAGTGATCATGTTTTGGTATGAGTGAAGAATGTGTGTTAATTATATACATTAAAAGTTGTGTATAACCTGAAATAGAGCAAAATGTGACAGCAGACATCTGAGGCACTGGAAGGTCACATAAACACTCCCGTCATTGTGAGAGCAGATTGATGGTCCTGAAGTTAGATGCAAGCAAACCCAACGGCTGTGTCTACACTAGCCAGCAACTTCGAAATGGCCATGCAAATGGCCATTTTGAAGTTTACTAATGAAGCGCTGAAATACATATTCAGCGCCTCATTAGAATGCCGGCAGCCACAGCACTTCGAAATTGACATGGCTCACTGCCGCACAGTTCGTCCAGACAGGGCTCCTTTTCTAAAGGACCCTGGCAACTGCGAAATCCCCTTACTCCTATCTGCTGTTAGGAATAAGGGGATTTCGAAGTTGTGGGGGTCCTTTCGAAAAGGAGTCCCATCTGGACGAGCCGCGCGGCGGTGAGCCATGTCAATTTCAAAGTGCCGCTGCTGCCAGCATTCTAATGAGGCGCTGAATATGTATTTCATCGCTTCATTAGTAAACTTCAAAATGGCCATTTGCATGGCCATTTCGAAGTTTTGGGCTAGTGTAGACACAGCCAACATGTGAAAATAACAAATCTCACTGAGAGCAGTGTGCGCTGATGCCCGGGAAAATCAACAGCAGACTAATGTTTAACAACAGTTGAAACAATCTCCAAATAAACATATGTTGCAAGCTAACTAATTACTACACAATGCAGCAAAATCCATAGACTTGCATGAGAAGGAATTCCTATAAAAGATTGTGACTGCGTCTACACTAGCTGGCTATTTCGAAGTATCTGGCCCAACTTCAAAATAGCACACGTTGCAGCTACACGCACCGTGCACTATTTTGAAGTTGAAATCAACGTTAGGTGGTGAGATGTCAAAATCGCTATACCCATCAGAAAATGGGAATAGCGCCCTATGTCAATATTCAGTGTCAAAATAGGGCATGTGTAGACGATCCACGTCCCACTACTTCGAAATAGCGGGGTCCTCCATGGCAACAATCAGCTGAGGGGTTAAGATGCACTGTCCAGCCCATGCAGGGCTCTGTGGTCACTGTGTGCAGCAGCCCTTAAAGCACTACGCACCTGGATATCCTGTGGCAGGAAGCTGAGAGTGTGAAGGCAGCAGCACAGACATGCAGCTGCCCTCCATACACCCCACAGACCCCCCCCCCGGCAGTCAGCCAGCCCCCTGAGTGCCCCCAGGGCACACCTCCCAGGGGGACCCAGGGCTCCCAGCTGTCCAGCCACGGGGAAGAGGCGGCAGGGCCCCTCCTGGATGGACTCTGAAATCCAGGACCTGCTGGGGCTTTGGGGAAAGGAGGAGGTGCTCTAGGTAATAGGGAGCAAGCGGCAGAATGCAGACGCGTTTGCCCAGCTGGATGAGGGCCTGGCTGCCTGAGGTCACCTTGCCCGCACTCCTGACCATGTCAGGAGTAAAACAAGGAGCTGCAGCAGGGTTACACACGGGCCCAGGACGTGGCCAGCCAGTCTAGGGCTGTCCCTGCTGCTTGCCCCTTTTACAGGCAGCTCAGGGAGATCCTGGGCCCCCTTAACACTGTGGCTGAGGAGCCTGAGCAGGCCTTGGAGCTCGGTTCTGACCCAGAGGCCAGCCCTGCACCCCAGGGAGCCCTGGAGGACCCCACCCCTGGGACAGTGGAGGAGGAGGGCACCAGCGATGGGGAGCTCTGCATAGACCTCCCCTCCCACAGCTCCAGGAGGGTGTGTGCCTGACGGGTGTCCCCTGACCATGGGAGTGGGCCATCAGGTATGTACCCCACAGCCGCACACCCCTGTGTTACAGGGAGGGAGCAAGGGACACGACCAGGTCCCTGCCACACATCCAGCCACCCCAGCCCACCACCGCCCAGCCAGACCACAGCAATGGGACATGGCATGGCCCCCAGGGCCCATCAGCACCCTCCCCATGGACAGCGCCACACCCCATCCCTGGGAGGGTAGGGGGAGCTGAACACCCAAAGGGGGTTGCCCACAAGGACACCACACCCATGGCTGGGGGACAGGGCCCAGTACTAACAGCTGTCCTTTTTCTTCCCCACTCTTTCTGTAGCCAAACCATCCGAGGACCATGACAGCGCTGCCATGTCTGTTGTGCCAGACAGCCCACCGGGGACGTCGCACTGCAGCAGCCAGGCAACAGAGCAGGGACTGGTGCCAGTACGAGCCCCCCACTGTCGGAGCCAGCCATGGGCGGCCACTGACCCACAGGTCCTTGCCACCCTCCAGTGCCAGGTGGAGGTGACGGAGCGCTGCCTGCAAGTGGAGGAGTGCCACCTCCACATGCAAGAGTGGGCACTGGCCTGGAGCCAGGCGGCCTGGAGGTCCTTCTTGCAGACATTTGACTGCTTAGTCAGGACCTGTAGCCAGACAGAATCCCCCTGCTTTACGCCATCTTGCCCCTCTTTGGTGCCTCAGAGCACACAGCACAAAGAAACAGCACAGTCTTGGAATGTTTTGAGAGCACAGATGCGCTAATCTCAAACACTATCTGTTGGTGCCTCACAAACACAGATGTGCTATGTCAGCATGACCCTGGACTGGAGAATACTGATAAGAGGGCTAATGGTCTAGCTGACAGCCTCAGGGCTTCAGGCTGCCCTTGGCTGGAATTGATAATTGATCCACCCACACTTAGTCCCAGGAGGGGAATTTTACTGCCCGTGTGAAAGTTTGCCCTGTTTCTATAAATCTAGTTATCTCTGTCTTACAAGTGTAACTGCCTTGTAAGCGCTGGCGTCACAAAGACGAACGAGTACAATTGGTACCTTATAGATAAGGAAGACTATACATGCCCCAAGGGGGTATAAAGAGGGGCCCGGCAGCCTACTGTAACCAAGCTCCAACTCCCAACACCTGCCGGTCGGGTAAGGTCTTTGCCTCCTGAGGATCCAGGGGATACTCTCCTCATATTTGTTCTTCCCAAGGGATTCAGTGAATGACGTTGGCTACGCCAGAGTCGAAGGATGCAGGGGTGAGAATTATACCTGCAATGTTTTTTTTGTGCATATTTAATAGTAAGAGCTCTTTGGGCTGAGGCGTCTGGTCCTTCAATGGGTAACTCTTCTGACTGACATGTCATTTGTATTATCCTACTAGTAGTTAAGTAAATAGAGCAATAACAGAGTAACCATTAAGATTTTATCTAACTTTTCCTGCAACTGTAACCATTAAAACTTTATATAAGTCTGTAACCATTAAGATTTTCATTTCTGCTTTGTAATAAATAGTAACCATGTTTAAGCTTCAGCCTGACTCCTTCTAGTTGGTGTAACTTGGCCAAACACAAACAAAGAACCTTAGACGGTTTGGCTATATTCAGCCTGGTCAGTAGCAAGGTGCAATAAAAGCTAGGCACTGAATCGTGCTGCCTGCACGGAGCCAATTCCCAGGGCACCTGTCAGCCTCCCTGGCTGCCCACTGCGAAGGGACAGTCTGTCCTAGCAGTTGAAGTCTTGGGTGGATCTCTGGGGCATCCGTCAGTCAGTTTTGGCTGCCCGCTGTGAAGTGACAAGCAGTCCTAGCAGTTAGAGACTCAGATGTGATAACACACACATCACGCATTACCCGGCCATCGGCTAACAGGATGCTGGGCAGGATCATGGACCGGATGCTGCCTTCCACTGCTCCGGCTGCCATCCCTTCCAGCTGCCTTCCTTCTGCCCTGGAGCCTGCTGGGGAGGACCACAGGGCTCAGGAGCTCGCATGGTCATATTTGCTGGTCTTCCTGACCTCCACAGGGCCTCCAGCCCAGGCGTGGGTCGCACCCCCACCACCAGATGATGGACAGTAGAGGGGCCAAGGACTGGGCTGCTCAGGCCCCACTCCTATTATACATAGTTCAACCCCCTCCATTGTAAATAGTTGTGTCCCCCCACCTTAGGTAGCTGTCCTCATGTACATAGTTCCCCCATGGGTGTTCGTTTCCTTGGTAAAATAGTTACTCGGCAGTTTGGTTTGTTAAAATAATTTTTAGGTTTATTTTTCCTAAAAACTGTGTGTCATGTGCTCTTAGGGCACAGTAGTGTGGGTGGTGGGGGCAGTAGTGTGTTGGGGGTGGTGGGCGCAGTGAATGGCCTACCAGAATGCCCATGTCAGTGCTCACCCTGCAGCCTGGTTGAAATAGGCCCATAGGTGCTCCTGGACCTTGATCCCCTTGTGCTTGGCCTGGCATCTCAGGCCAGCAGCTGGCTGGGGGGTAGGCCATGCTGGCCTTCACAGCCCACCCCTGCACAAAGGCCTCCCCCTTGCTCTCGACCAGGTTGTGGAGTGAACAGCATGTACCCACAACCTGGGGGATGTTGGGGAGACCCATGTCCAGGTGGATAAGGAGGCACCGCCAGTGGCCTTTGAGGCGGCCGAAAGCCCGCTTGATCACCTGCCATGCATGGTTCAGCCAGGAGTTGAACCCCTCCTGGCTGGCACTCAGGTGGCCTGTGTAGGGGCACATAAGCCAGGGCTGGAGGGGGTAGGCTGCATCCGCCACAAGGCAGAGGGGCACAGTGGCGTGCCCCAGAGGGATCTCCCTCTGGGGGACGTAGGTCCCCATCTCTAGCCAGCAGCACAGACCCGAGTTCTTAAAAACACAGGCATCATGGGTGCTGCCAGGCCAGCCAACATATATGTCCTGAAAGTGGCCCTGGCTGTCCCCCATGGCCTGGAGGACCACTGAGTGGTAGCCCTTCCTGTTCAGGAAGCATCCTCTGCTGTGGTCTGGGGCACAGATGGGGATGTGGGTCCTGTCCAGTGCCCCAAAGCAGTTGGGGAACCCCATGTCAGAAGAGCCTGTGATGGCTGCATCCAGGTCCCCGAGCAGCATGAGCCTGTGGAGCAGCAGAGCGTACAGCATGTGGACCACCTGCGGGGTGGGGGGAGGACATGGGCATCTGTGAGGGTTTGGAGGGTGTGCCTGCCCCCCGGTCTCTCCCCTCTCCCCAGAGTGCCCCCTCCCCAGGCTCCCCCTGCCCCTCCTGGGGTCCCCTTCCAGGCCTCCTTACCTCCATGATGACAGCCCCGACAGTGGCCTTGCCCACACTGAACTGCTGTCCTATGGATCGGCAGCTGCCTGAAGTGGACAGCTTCCAGACAGCAATGCTGACCCATTTCTCGACGGTGAGGCCATGCTGCATTGGGGTGTCCTGGTGCCATAGGGCAGGGGTGAGCCACTGGCAGAGCTCGAGGAATGTCTGCCGGCTCATCCGGACATTCCAGAGCCAGTGGTCATTGTCCCACTCCTCAAGGACCAGGCACTCCCACCACTCTGCTGGTGGGGTACTTCCATAGCTGGCAGTGCACCTGGGGCGGGGACGGGAGGGCCCCATGATGCTGCGGCAGCCCCTTCATCCCCCAAGGAGGGCTCATCTTCCAGGAGGTGCTGAGAGGCCTCCCATGCAATGCCGAACAGGGTGGCCCCTGCCTCAGAGACGGCTCTGAGGGCTTCTGGCTGCTGCTGCTGCTGCTGAGGGTCCATGCTGCTTGCACGGGGTCTGCAATCTGTTGTCAGGTCTGTGGAACTCACGCTGTGCAGGTGAAGTGTGTCTGGGAGGGGCCCTTTAAGGGAGCAGCTTGCTATTGCCCCGGAAGGGTCAGTCTGCCCTGTGACCCCATCTGCAGGTTTTCCTAGCCCCCTTATTTTGATTGGGGCTGCTTTTGTGTGTAGACTCTGCCCTGTGGAGCCCCTTTAGATGTAGTGTATCCCTACATCGATGTTAAGCATTGATGGCACCAGCCCCGGAAGATGTCTGGATGGTATGCGTCAAAGTAGCTTATTTTGATGTAACTACTTCGAAATAAGCTACTTCAACGTAGTGTTCTAGTGTAGGCGTAGCTTGTGTGTCATGTCTGGGTTCATCTTGCCAACATCTTTGAAGCATCAGAATCACAACCAACAGAACCTGGCTCCCCAGGTCAGATCCAATCTAACTGGCCATTAGATCGGTCCAAGTCATAGATTATAACAATGTCAGTGGGGCTGGTGTGTGTACGTACATAAATGAATGCATTTTTTTTTGTATTCCCAAAAAACATCCCTATAAGATCCCATGTTCTTCAGATAAGTGTCACATTTTTGGTGGATAAGTGCAAGATTATTGAGAAGAGCTTAGATTACTGCAGTTTTTATTACTGAATATCGCATATTGATTGTTCAAAATAAGGGTGCACATCCTCAGCCATAGAACTAGAAGGTAAAAGGTGGGAGAACTAGAATTCCTCACTCCCACCTTCACCTGGTTGGCGGGGGTGGGAGGCAGGTTGCAAATTACTATCATTGTCCAAATTGTCTAAGGAATACACACCATCACTATAGCAGGCCTGAGCAGAAGGAGAAAGGTTTAGTTTCCCTCTCTCCACTCTGGTTACCAGGGGAAAGTAGTGTTAAGTAGAGCATACCTTCATTTGCAGCAAGACTGGGCTCAAAGGAGAAGAGTTAGCAATCTCCTTCTGCTTCATTGGGCAAGGCTCTTTCTAAAAAAGACAAGACAAAAATAAGTAGTGACCAGTGCCAACAAAAAATTAGAATAAGCAAACCAGGTGCCTGGGTGTAAAGTTTCAAAAGAAACAAATATACAGCATACTGAAAGCAGCAAAGTAATGTTTACACTATTGCAGACTTGGAGGAGAAATTGTCTATTTACTGGTTTACAAACTCAGTAAAAAGAGATGATGCCACAGTCTGGCTCATATGGAAAGCCTGTAATAAGGCATTTAAAAATAGTTAACTTCAGGAATGAAAATTCAAATTTACACCAGAAAAGTGACAAGGACATCTGGAGACTAGTTGAAGAATATACCCTCCTTGCCACACTGGTTTTGTTATTAAGCCTGTGTCCATGGAAAGGGATGATTCACAAAGAAAAGCAGGACTGAGCCCAGACAAGCTTGACAAATAAAGAATTTGGAAAACTTGCTGGAAGCTCTGGGAAAGGGTCTGGTGGCAGGAGTAAGAGATGCACTGAGTACTGGCATGGGAAATTCAGATCTCTAAAATAACACCTCAAATGCTATTATCTAAACAAATGAAGTTGTCATTTTGTGAAATAAGCAAGTAATTGAAAAACAGTAAGAAATTAACTTTGAAGAGTTTAATAGGAATTAAGCAGTATGATGTTGTACAAAAGTTAGAGGCCAAGTGTTACAGGGAAAAAGCGTTGTTTCTTTGCCTCCATTCTAAATGAAAATAGGCCCTTTCCTACTGGAATGATCTGTAAGTCTTTAAGGAAAAAGAACTAACTTAAATATTTGATTATGAATTATTTAATCAAATTCCCAAGAAATATAGTGGCTTATTCTTGGAATTTAATATATAATATAATTCTGGTTTACAAAACCCATTTTATATGTTTAAAATGAACTTGATTGCTTTTAATTTGTGCCACAAAAATCCATTTAAATTTTTCATTCAAAGTTGCTAAATTAATAGACACTTTTTGCCAGACACAGATAGTTAGTGTTGTTTGTCCTTAGTGTTTAGCATTTAAGCCTTCAGGTACCCACATGCTTTATAAAGTTTAAAATGTTTTTAAATAAACAACAAAGTTGTGGCTACAATAAAGGGCAGCCAAAATCTGCAGTAATAAAAATACATCCAAATAAATAAAAAGTGTCATCCAAAGGAACAGTAAAAGTAAGGTTCACAAAAAAGCAATGTAAAAAAACCCTAAGCCATAATGTGGCTCTAAATAACCATACTGTCACCCTAATAAAAGCATTAAAAAAACTCTAAGCCATGTGCACACACACACATTTTTTGTAATAAAAATGCCTCTTAGCAATTGCCTGTAAATAAATTTAAAGTTCAACATAGCAATAAGATAACATTTTAAAAAAATGCTATTACAGTCCTAATCTACTGTGCTAAAAAGAAAAATCCCTGAGGTACACAACCTCATAAATTTCATAACTAAGCAATGGAGTAATTTACCATATACCTTAAGAGGTAGAAGCCATATACATATACATATACACATACATATACATATAACCTCCCTATAAAATAGAAACACAAAATGTGCAAAGTAATTCCTTTGTTTTGTCTACAATCAGCAAATCCCCTTCAAATGAAGGTGGGACAACATCCAAAAACATTGTCAGCAGACTAATCCTAACAATAAAAACAATCTCCAAATAATCATATGATGCAAAGTAACTAATTACAGCAAAATTATAGACTTGCATGGGAAGGAATTACGATAAAAGATGGGGTATCTTGCCATGGTTCATACTGCCAACGGCCTTGAAGCATCAGAATTGTGACTGACAGAACCTGACTCCCCTACTTCAGCCCAGTCCAACTGGCCATTAGTTTGGCCTGAGCCACAGCCTATTAATGATCACAATGTCAGCAGGACTGGTGGATTGCCTTTCCCTCTAAAAAACATCCTGTGTGCTTTTTATAAGCATAACATCCTTCTTTTAGATACTGGAACCTGCTGCCCATTTACTGAGCTAGGGAAGTGGAAAGCAAAGACTGAGCATGGAAATATGATTCAGAGGATGTGGTTTACATTCCCAGCCACCACCCACTTGTTGTGTGAGTTGGAAGGAGTCGTGCTGGCAGAGAGATGAAAGTCCACAGTGGAACAGCTCAGCTTCCTTCAGAATGCCTGTGACTCTGCAGGACAACGTCTTCTGTTGGTTTCCTATCTGTTAGGACACCAGACCTCTGTCCTCCTCCATGACTTCCCCTTCCTTTCCTCCATCCCAAAGGTCTCTTTCACTTGAGCTGGAGCTTCCAAGGCTCTAAATTTTGCATCCTTCATGGACGCCTCCTCACTGTGGGGGCACAGAAATGCAACAGCCATCTTCCCTCAACACTCCCCTTTAAAAGGAGATGGAATTAGTTTTGTATAGCCAGTACTGCTGTTTTGTCAGGTGCCACACTGTGTTCTAGTCCAGAGCTTCTAGGATAAGCAATCAAGGTCTACTCCACCAGATACATTAGAGCTGCCTCCCTGGATTTCATCCTACCATTAGCCTTTCTTCAGGCCTTTTCTACAGCCCCTTTCTGGGTTCTTTGTAATGAAAAATGCATCCCAGCTCTTCTCCCCAGTTCCCACCTTTATGTCAAGATCAGCCACAGTAGTTTGTTCCAATCTTTTTGTTTTGAGTATCTTCTCCCAGCCTGAAGGTTCCCTCTCGTGCCAAAGCCGTCATATTACCCACAGCACTCTACCACTCTGAGAAGGACCTCAGAGTTCTTTCCTCTCTCCCAACAGTCATTCTCTACTCTAAGCTTCCTCTTGGTATTGTAACCACATATGTGTGCTCTCTCTTGAAGTAGGTCGGGCCCACCCTACAGACGCAATCAGGAGAGTTATTAGCTTCAATCCCACATTATTTTTTCATCTCCCACGTAGGGCATGTGAAAACAGGAATGGCTCTATTGAGCACAAGTGCTTCCAAATCACTTAGGCTGTTTTTGAAAACTTCTTCCTTATGTGCCTAAACATGGAGCTAATTTAGATACTTTGTAAAGCTGTGGCTCTTGATTTCATTAGATGTAATTTTCCAAAAGGAACAGGGCTTCTACTAAGGCCAGTGCACCACTGAAACCCCACTGAAGCCTTAATTTGAGGTGTTATATGAGATTGAAGTGGTGTAGAGATGTTGTGTGTGTTCTCAACAAAGGTAAACGTCACAAGGTGTGAATAGCAATTATTTTAATCTGTACATTTTGGATGGTTCTCTCTTTTTGATTTTCTTCATTGGCTCTATTAAGGATTGATTTTTAAAGGCTCAGATAGGAAGACACCCAGCTTTCATATAATTTCTCTTGAGCCTTTGGAAAATATTGTCGTAAGTGTTCATCTTTTGAAATGCCAATAAGACTTTCCCACTTCTGTAATCTTATTTCAGTGATGAGGACGAGAGTTTATATAGTTATCACTCTGAAGTGGTTAGGTTAAGTAGTAATTCAATTAAAATGAAGATTAATTAGACAGCAATGAGTTACCTCAATATTAGATAAGAACATAAGAATGGCCATACTGGGTCAGACCAAAGGTCCATCAAGCCCAGCATCCCATCTGCCGACGGTGGCCAATGCCAGGTGCCCCAGAGAAGGAGAACAGAAGACAAGTGATTTATCTCCTGCCATCCATCTCCTGCCCTTGTTATGAAGGCTAGGGCACCATACTTTATCCCTGGCTAATAGCCATTTATGGACCTGACCTGCAAAAATTTATCAAGCTCTTTTTTAAACCCTAATAGAGTCCTGGCCTTCACAGCCTCCTCGGGCAAGGAGTTCCACAGGTTGACTGTGCGCTGTGTGAAGAAAAATTTCCTTTTATTAGTTTTGAACCTACTACCCATCAATTTCATTTGGTGTCCCCTAGTTCTTGTATTATGGGAAAAGGTAAATAATTTTTCTATATTCACTTTCTCCACACCATTCATGATTTTATATACCTCTATCATGTCGCCCCTCAATCGCCTCTTTTCCAAACTGAAAAGTCCCAGTCTCTCTAGCCTCTCCCCATATGGGACCCTTTCCAAGCCCCTAATCATCTTAGTCGCCCTTTTCTGAACCTTTTCTAATGCCAATATATCTTTTTTGAGGTGAGGAGACCACATCTGCACGCAGTACTCGAGATGTGGGCGTACCATAGTTTTATATAGGGGAAGTATGATATCTTTTGTCTTATTATGGATCCCTTTTTTAATAATTCCTAACATCCTATTTGCCTTACTAACTGCCGCTGCACACTGCGTGGATGTCTTCAGAGAACTATCCACTATAACTCCAAGATCCCTTTCCTGATCTGTCGTAGCTAAATTTGACCCCATCATGTAGTACGTGTAATTTGGGTTATTTTTTCCAACATGCATTACCTTACACTTACCCACATTAAATTTCATTTGCCATTTTGCTGCCCAATCACTCAGTTTGCTGAGATCTTTTTGTAGTTCTTCACAATCCCTTTTGCTTTTGACTGTCCTGAACAACTTGGTGTCATCTGCAAACTTTGCCACCTCACTGCTTACCTCATTTTCTAGATCATTGATGAACAAGTTGAACAGGATCGGTCCCAGGACTGAGCCCTGGGGAACACCACTAGTTACCCCCCTCCATTGTGAAAATTTACCATTTATTCCCACCCTTTGTTTTCTGTCTTTTAACCAATTCCCGATCCATGAAAGGACCTTTCCTCCTATCCCATGACCACCTAATTTACATAAAAGCCTTTGGTGTGGGACCGTGTCAAAGGCTTTCTGGAAATCTAGGTATATTATGTCCACTGGGTGCCCCTTGTCTGCATGTTTATTAACCCCTTCAAAGAATTCTAATAGATTAGACAGACACAACTTCCCTCTGCAGAAACCATGCTGACTTTTGCCCAACAATTCGTGCTCTTCTATGTGCCTTGCAATTTTACTCTTTACTAGTGTTTCTACTAATTTACCTGGTACTGATGTTAAACTTATCGGTCTATAATTGCCAGGATCTCCTCTAGAGCCTTTTTTAAATATTGGTGTTATATTGGCCGTCTTCCAGTCATTTGGTACCAAAGTGGATTTAAAGGATAGGTTACAAACCACTGTTAATAACTCCGCAATTTCACATTTGAGTTCTTTCAGAACCCTTGGGTGAATGCCATCTGGTCCTGGAGACTTGTTACTATTCAGCTTATCAATTAATTCCAAAACCTCCTCTAATGTCACTTCAATCTGAGTGAGTTCCTCAGATTTGTCGCCTAAAAAGGCTGGCTCAGATTTAGGAACCTCTGTAACATCTTCAGCCGTGAAGACTGAAGCAAAGAAATCATTTAATCGCTCCGCAATGGCACTGTCTTCCTTGATCGCTCCTTTTATATCTTTATCATCCAAGGCCCCACTGCTTTTTTAGCAGGCTTCCTGCTTCTAATGTATTTAAAAAACATTTTACTATTGTTTTTTGAATTTTTGGCTAGCTGTTCCTCAAACTCTTTTTTGGCTTTTCTTACTACATTATGACAGTTAATTTGGGAGTGTTTATGTTCCTTTCTATTTTCCTCACTAGGATTTGACTTCCACTTTTTAAAAGCTGCCCTTTTCTCTCTCACTGCCTTTTTAACATGGCTGTTTAGCCATGGTGGTTCTTTGTTAGGTCTCTTACTGTGTTTTTTTATTTGGGGTATACATTTAAGTTGGGCCTCTAGTATGGTGTCTTTAAACAGTTTCCATGCAGCTTCCAGGGATTTTAGTTTAATTACTCTACCTTTTAGTTTCTGTTTAACTAGCTTCCTCATTTTAGTGTAATTCCCCTTTTTGAAATTAAATGCCAGAGTGTTTGACCGCTGCGGTGTTCTTCCCAACACAGGAATATTAAAAGTTATTATATTGTGGTCACTATTTCCAAGCGGTCCAGTAACAGTTACCTCTTGGACCAGATCCTGCGTTCCAGTCAAGACTAGATCGAGAATCGACTCTCCCCTTGTGGGTTCCTGTACTAGCTGCTCCAAGAAGCAGTCATTTAAGGCATCAAGAAATTTAATCTCTGAATCCCGTCCTGAGGTGACATGCACCCAATCAATATGGGGATAATTGAAATCTCCTATTATTACTGTGTTTTTTATTTTGATAGCCTCTCTAATCTCCCTTAACATTTCAGCATCACTATCACTGTCCTGGTTAGGTGGTCGGTAATATATTCCTAATGCCATATTCATATTAGAGGAATGAATTGTTATCCATAATGATTCTATGGAACATTTTGATTCCTTTAGGATTTTTACTTCATTTGATTCTATATTATCCTTCACATATAGTACCACTCCGCCACCCGCACGACCTGTTCTGTCTTTCCGATATAATTTATATCCCGGTATGATAGTGTCCCACTGATTGTCCTCATTCCACCATGTTTCTGAGATGCCTATTATGTCAACTTCCTCCTTTGATATGAGGTACTCCAGTTCACCCATCTTATTAGACAGACTCCTAGCATTAGTGTAAAAGCATGTTAGAAAACTACCACTATTTATATGTCCGCCTTTCACAGACGTGGTGGATTTTTTTATGCACGATTGTTTCACATCTGATCTTGCCCATATATTATTTCCCACGTTCCCTATCTGACTAACTTCTAGGGAATCCCTGTCTATGGAGCCTCGTGTAAGAGAAGTCTCCGTCCGATCCAGGTGCTCCCCCGCACCAATCGGCTTTCCCCCACCTCTTAGTTTAAAAACTGCTCTATGTCCTTTTTAATGTTTAATGCCAGCAGTCTGGATCCACCTTGATTTAGGTGGAGCCCATCCTTCCTGTATAGGCTCCCCCTACCCCAAAAGTGTCCCCAGTTCCTAATAAATCTAAACCCCTCTTCCCTACACCATCGTCTCATCCACGCATTGAGACTCTGAAGTTCTGCCTGTCTATCTGGCCCTGCGCGTGGAACCGGAAGCATTTCAGAGAATGCCACCAAAGATGTTCTGGATTTCAGTCTCTTTCCTAGTAACCTAAATTTGGCCTCCAGAACATCTCTTCTACCCTTCCCTATGTCATTGGTACCAACATGTACCACGACGACCGGCTCCTCCCCAGCACTGCCCATAAGTCTGTCTAGATGCCTCGAGAGATCCGCAACCTTCGCACCAGGCAGGCAAGTCACCATACGGTTCTCCCGGTCATCACAAACCCAACTATCTATATTTCTAATGATCGAATCCCCCACTACTAAAACCTGCTTCTTCCTAACAGCTGGCGCTCCCTCCCCCGGAGAAGTATCCTCGGCACGAGAGGATACAACATCACCCTCTGGAAGGAGGGTCCCAACTACGGGATGGTTTCCCTCTGCTCCCCTTGACTGCTCTCCTTCCCTGAGCCTTTCATCCTCTGTAACAGCCTCAGGACTGTCAGATTGGAGGTGGGACAGCCCTACTATGTCCCGGAAAGTCTCATCCACAAACACCTCTGCCTTCCTTAGCTCCTCCAGTTCAGCCACCCTGGCCTCCAAAGCACGCACTCGGTCTCTGAGGGCCAGGAGCTCCTTGCATCGAGCGCACACATACGCCACCCGCCCACAGGGTAGGTAGTCATACATACTGCACTCGACACAATAAACAGGATAGCCCCCACTCTGCTGCTGGGCTTCTGCCTCCATTTCCTACTCTAGTTATATATGAGGGTTAATTAAATGTTTCAGATAGAGGTTGTTAAAAAGGATTTAGTTTAAGGGCAACAGAAGTAAGTCACTGGCTCCCTCCAAGCTCCCCCTCTCAACTCCCCTCTCCAAACTCCCTCCTGTTAGCACGCACCCTGTTTGCCAGCACCCGGTCGCAAAGCTCCCTGGTCGCTTACTAGCAGGGTTTAAGTGCTCAGCCTCCCTGATAGCTCCTCCCTCTGCCTACAGCTCAGCCAATCAGCACACGGTGTTTCAATTCAAACCTAATCAGCTTCCAACTGCCTGCCTGCCTGAGCACACGGCCTTTCAAACAAACAAACACACACTCAGCTCAGCACTCCAAACAAACTCCAAACTCCAAACAAACACACAAGCCCAAAACCTCCAAATATAAGCAGCCACTTACCCCAAGGTGCTTTAGTTTGCTCCTTCCTTCTCCTCCTCCAGGAGAGCCTCTCCAAACTCCCTCCTGTTAGCACGCACCCTGTTTGCCAGCACCCGGTCGCAGAGCTCCCTGGTCGCTTACTAGCAGGGTTTAAGTGCTCAGCCTCCCTGATAGCTCCTCCCTCTGCCTACAGCTCAGCCAATCAGCACACGGTGTTTCAATTCAAACCTAATCAGCTTCCAACTGCCTGCCTGCCTGAGCACACGGCCTTTCAAACAAACAAACACACACTCAGCTCAGCACTCCAAACAAACTCCAAACTCCAAACAAACACACAAGCCCAAAACCTCCAAATATAAGCAGCCACTTACCCCAAGGTGCTTTAGTTTGCTCCTTCCTTCTCCTCCTCCAGGAGAGCCTCTCCAAACTCCCTCCTGTTAGCACGCACCCTGTTTGCCAGCACCCGGTCGCAAAGCTCCCTGGTCGCTTACTAGCAGGGTTTAAGTGCTCAGCCTCCCTGATAGCTCCTCCCTCTGCCTACAGCTCAGCCAATCAGCACACGGTGTTTCAATTCAAACCTAATCAGCTTCCAACTGCCTGCCTGCCTGCCTGCGCACACGGCCTTTCAAACAAACAAACACACACTCAGCTCAGCACTCCAAACAAACTCCAAACTCCAAACAAACACACAAGCCCAAAACCTCCAAATATAAGCAGCCACTTACCCCAAGGTGCTTTAGTTTGCTCCTTCCTTCTCCTCCTCCAGGAGAGCCTCTCCAAACTCCCTCCTGTTAGCACGCACCCTGTTTGCCAGCACCCGGTCGCAAAGCTCCCTGGTCGCTTACTAGCCAATAGTTACCATGAGAAGAAATATGATGTTTCTGTTATAATAGAAATTAGGGATTGTCTCAAGGGTGATGTAAATAAATACGCATATTTAACAGAATTCGGCAGAGCTATTTCAAATTTTACTTTTCTTTTTCAGCTTGTGAAATGCTCGTTACAATGAGAGTTACTATTGGCAAGAGAAAAACAATAGATTAAGGCAAACTGGAATCAAGAATGATGGAATTTTGTTTCTATAGTCTTATATAAAACGTTAAAACTTTCAGCAATGTATGCTAACTAGGTGACGCTAGAGCATCTGAAAGAAAATTTTATGAAGGGATCTTTTTAAACAGAGCGCCTTTGTTACTGAAAACATAGGGGTGCATTAAGGACAGGAGTCAATGGACACTCCTTCCTCAAATTATATTTGTGTGCCATTTTCCTTCTCAGAGCATTCAATAATGGAAAGCAATAGAACTTGGTGGGAGGGAAAGTTTGACAGTAGGAATAGGGAAATATTTGGCAGGGTGACAGATGTGTTAATTATTGGTACAGTAGTAATGCCAAGGAGCCCCAGCCACTAATAGAGGTCCTCTGTGCTGATACTGGACAAACACTTTACCAAATGAGTGGTGCTAATCAAATTGCTTCACTTAATATGTACCTTTAAGATATTTCAGGAACACCTAGGTCATACTGCTACCCCTTTTTAGAAAGGAATTGAAGATGTCAGAAAGAAGCTGTTTGGAAACTTGGGGGTTTACAAACAGGGCTGTCCCAGGTCTGTGAGGAGCTGGCATAGGTCTCCTTCATGGGTGGTGGCCCAAAATGAGAGTTGTGTAGCAGGGTGCCATCACAGAAGATTCCTTGGGGTGTTCCCTGATGTGCTGATCATGCCTCTGACACCCACTTCCATGCTCTCTGGGGCTCCCCCATCACTCTGTCCTCTGGTCTCCCACTGCCATCGCACAGAGTTGAGGTTACTGCCCCCAGGCTGAGCAATGCAGACACTATTTAACCACAGCTCTGGATGGGTGCAATTTTAGAGCACAGCATCCAGAGAATCAAACCCCAGAAGAGATCAAAACTCCAAACAAATCCATCTCTTTCTATACAAAAGATTTGCACAGGGAGGACTCGTTAGGTAAGCCCCCTTTATCACTGAAAGGGAGATTTGCACAGTGGTAGCCCTCACCAGGTAATAACTTCTTACACTGGGGCTTTGATTATAAACAAGAGAGTTTTTATTAAGCAAAACAATAGGTTATAGATAAGAACAAGCAGATTATTTCATGGATTGAGAACTGGTTAAAAGGCTGGAAATAGAGAGTAGGAATAAACAGTAAATTTTCAGAATGGAAAAGGGTAACTAGTGGTGTTCCCCAAGGGTCAGTTCTAGGACCAATCCTGTTCAACTTAATCATAGAAGATCTGGAGAGTGGGGTAAACTGTGAGGTGGCAAAGTTTTCAGATGAAACTAAACTGCTCAAGATAGTTAAGACCAAAGCAGACTGTGAAGAACTTCAAAAGGATCTCACAAAACTGAGTGATTGGGCAACAAAATGGCAAATGAAATTTAATATGGATAAATGTAAAGTAATGCACTTTGGAAAAAATAGCCCCAACTATACATACAGTATGATGGGGGCTAATTTTGCTACAACTCATCAGGAAAGAGATCTTGGAGTCATCATGGATAGTCGTCTGAAAACAGCCATGCAGTGGCAGTCAAAAAAGCAAACAGTGTGGTAGGAATAATTTAGAAAGGGATAGAGAATAAGATGGAGAACAGCTTATTGCCCTTGTATAATACCATGGTACACCCACCTCTTGAACACTGCATAGAGATGTGGTCTCCTCATTTCAAAAAAGATATACTGGCATCAGAAAGGGTTCAAAAAAGGGAAACTAAAATGATTAGGCATTTGGAACATGTCCCATATGAAGATAGATTAAAGAGACTAGGGCTCTTCAGCTTAGAAAAGAGGAGACTAAAAGGGGTATGATGGAGGTATCTAAAATTATGAGCAGTGTGGAAAAGTAAACAAGGAGAAATGATTTACTTGTCCCCATAATATCAGAACTAGTGGAAACCAAATGAAATTAATGGGCAGCAGGTTTAAAACAAATAAAAGGAAGTTCTTCTTCACACAGCACATAGTCGACCTGTGGAACTCCTTGCCAGAGGAGGCTGTGATGGCTAGGACTATAACAGGGTTTAAAAAAGAGCTAGATATATTCATGGAGGTTAGGTCCATTAATGGCTATTAGCCAGGATGGGTAAGGAATGGTGTCCCTAGCTTCTGTTTGTCAGAAGCTGGGAGTAGATAGCAGGAGAAAGATCACTTGAGCACTATGTGTTCAGTATACTCCCTCTGGGGCACCAGATATGGTATTGGTCGTTGCTAGCAGACAACACACGGGGCTGGATGGATCTTTAGTCTGACCCAGTATGGCCATTCTTATGTCATGTATCATATGAGTTTCCAAATCAAAAAAAGAAAATCTATTTTCTTTTGAGTTCTTACTCTGAACAGATGTCCTTATGTCAGGTGACAGCTTCAAGTCAGTTCACTGTAAAGGTCTCTCTCGCCCTTTCTTAGGGTGTGTCAAACAATTTCCAGGGCAGGCTGAAGAAAAAGTATGGAGGAAACCCAGCCCCATTTTATACCTTTCCCCTGTGGAGGGAATTCCTTAGTTATCTTTGTGTAAGAGTAGTCTGCAAGATGGAGACTGCTACACAAGTGAAATCACCTGGCCTTTTTAGGCAACCAGCTCACTGGTCTGACATACATATGTCATAGAGCTGGAAGGGACCTTGAGAGGTCATATCCCCTGTGCCCACAGCAGGACCTATCACTGTGCCTGACAGATTTTTTTTTTTTAAAAAAAGAAGCTTGATTTGCCCCAACCCCTTGAAAGGCACTATCAAGGGCTGAACTTACAACCCTGGATTTACCAGGGCAATATACTAACTGCTGAGCTGTCCCTCCCACAGCATAGCTGAACCTGCCAGTGAAGATCTTCAGCTGTGAGTTGTCCCCATTAGAAACCCTTTGTTGGTTAAGTATTGCTCTCCCCCCAGAAGCCATAATCTCACAGTATGAAAACAAAAAAAGCAGTCCAGTAGCACTTTAAAGATTAGCAAAATAATTTATTAGGTGATGAGCTTTCATGGGACAGACCCACTTCTTCAGATCTGAAGTATATAGACTAGCACAGCTTCCTCTCTGTTACTCTCACAGTAGGATAGCCACACCTCCTGTTGAGGTTTTCACAGAGACAAACATTTGGAATACAAATATGTAGACAATACTTATAACTTCAACTATGAAAACGATACCTGCACAAAAATAGGATTTACAGATCCAGCAGATTATACCATTGAAAACTATAGGTTACAAGCCACATTTTGTCCAAAACATCTCCGAATTATGCATACGTATATTCAAATCCATTTTCCATAAAGCATGGGGATGGGGGTCTGTCACAGGTTGTGTGAGCCAAATTTAAATAAGAGACATTGAGACCTGGCACATGGGGCTTTAAAGCACCATGCAGATTTGCCTCCTTCCATCAAGAATGCAGGAACCAACTTGATTGTGTGCAGATCCCACTATTACCATATTAGGCCTGAGGCAACCAGACCAAGAGCTTGCTGGTAGGGGAGAGAGAGAGAAAAAGAAAAGGAGAGGAGAGTGCTAGGAGATATCACTCCCCACTAGTAGCTGGGCTGATGCATAGGGGCATGTAGAACTTTGGGTGGCTCCACAGGCCTGGAGTCTCTCTGAATCTCCCCCCACCCCATGGCTTTCCCTCTTAAACCCTTTTTGTCTCCAAGATAATTTTGAAAGACTAGGGGAGGAGGTGGTTCAGTTTCAATTTTTGACTCAGACCCCCAAAATTTCTGTCTTGCCCTGTTTACAGATGGTGGAAACAGCTCTGGAAATAAGAGTAGAAAAATTTATGTCAGCACTTCCATTTATCCAAAAAAAATTGCTGCATACAAACAACCCTATTACAACAGGGGAAAAAGTAGATTTCATTAAAACTATAAGCAAGGTCAAGCTGAACTGATGTGAATTAACAAAGCTACATTAAAGTTTCCGGATACGATAGTCAATTTAAATCAACTGAGCTTCAATCCTTTAATATGAAAGAAACTGCAGAATGACAGTGTTTACTCATATCCAGGCAGTGGCAGTAGAGACTTGGAGAATCAAAGGGTCTTAATAGGCTGTGTGATGGAAATAGTCCAGTTGTTTAAGACTTCCAAGTGTTCAGTAAATGTACATATGTCATCTACAACCATTCCTCTAAAGATATCCATTATGATAGTTTTTGCTGATATTTAATGCAAACAGAAGAGGACAAATTCATCCCAAATGTAACTCTCTTGATCTCAGTGGAGCTCTAGTAGCCATGACTTTGTCCTAGAAGGTCTACTCAAACTTTAAATTCTTTTTCAAAACCCATTTTCATGTAAAAAGCAAATGTTACTGGCAGAAGGAAGGTCCACCAGCCAGTACTTGGCACAGAAAAAGAGCAGCTTCTCACTGTATTTATAACTCCCAAAAGTGACCAATGCACTTGACAGACACATCACAGGGCAAAGTTCCAAACTTCAAACCAAAATAGAAAATAAAAGGAATTACAGAAAAAAAATGTTTGATGGGATGATATACCAAAATATGCAGGCTATGGAAAGAGGAAAGGAGGGCAATAAAAGAAAAGAGAAAAGGAAAAAAAAAAAAAAAAGAAACGGTGTGGCTAAAAGAACCCTATCCCGTAGAAACCTTTGCATTAAAAATTGCATTAAAATGCATGGGATTAAAAAATTCCAGTAAAAATTTAATAAATGGAGTTATATATATATATATATATATATATATATATAGTACACACAGTGAAGTTCACCTAATGCAGAAAAATCCATAGGGCAGGCCCTGTGCATGCACTGAATCTTGACTAGGTGGCCTGAAATGAGTACCTTAGGACCTAAAGTATAATGAGTTTCTGATCAGTGCTACAGTATATGAATAGGAGACAATCCCAAGGTTTTATATTGGTGAGATAGTAGGATAAAGAAAGGAAGAAGGCAGTCAAAAGTACCTCTGAATTAAAAAAAAGGGGAAAAAGAAAAACCTAACTCCTGCCTATCTCCTGGCCTCAAGCATGCTGTGGGTGTTTATTAGGGCAGCACAGTTTCTATGGCATGCCCTGGGCCTCTCATCTGCAGGGGAATCTGGATGCAGTTTCACAGAGATTGATTGAAAGGATGCATCTACAACAGGCAAACTGAGGCTCATAAGAGGTGCAAAAGGTGATAGCAGTTTTGGGAGTCTTGGTATAGACAGGTCACAGACATTTTTAGCACTTTATGGGGTTAACAGCTAACCCTCTGGCCTTATACTCTTGTTATAGCTTCATTGTAAATTCAGAAGCTCAGCTTTCCCAGAATAAACAAGGCCAATACATTCAGATTTTTAATCAACACCCATTTTCCTGTCAAAAGATAATGGCAGAATGATGAACATAGTTTATGTATTGTTAGTTTTGTCTTTTATTTTCTTTATCACTTTTGCATTGTCCTTGCCCCGAATTCCCAAAACTTAATAAAGCCCCATTAACTATTTTTTTACTTGGGAGCAGTGATAGCTATTTAAATTTTCTGTGCTCTGCCAATCTTCTGCATAAGTTTAGGGTTGGCTATTGCCTGAAAGACAGGCCTTCTTGTATATACTGTGAAAGACTGCATTTATATAACGGGTTTCATCTCAGAATTTATGGAGATAACTGCTAATCTGCAGTGAACAACTCAACCATCTCTAGGTACATTCTCAGAAATCAGGTTGAATCCTGAACTGAATGAAGTATAAATTCAAAGTGTTGATATAATATCCAACTGCTCACTCCCTTTCATGTTACAGAATGAGTAGTCAAAGAAGTCACCTATCTGAAAGCATTACATCATCGAAAAGGAAGTATAAATGGTGATACGGTGGCCTAGGACAAACTTGCACGGGAACCTTGGGACCTGAAATGGAATGGTTTTCAGATCAGTGCTACAGCACATGAAATGAGAGAGACCCTCAGTTTTATATGAATGAGATATTAAGATGAATACAGGAAGAAGGTGGGCAAAAATATCACTAAACTCATAAGAATACAGAGTTCAACTATATAAGAATTAGAGATGTTAGGAGATTTAAGTATTGTTAATCTTCAGTATTGTCACTGATATGAGAATAGATCCTGGCAGGGTGGTCATATAATACAAGCTATACATTTTAACATTGAGTGTATAGAATGTGCTTCCTAGATTCACACAAATAAGATTAAATTGTAGCCCTCCAACAGACAAAAAATTATATATGAGTCAAGTGAAATAAGCCACAGCTGAAAGAGAGTCTGATCAAGTGTTATCCCAAATGATAAAGACTGTAATACTAAAGAACCATCACTGGGATATAACTCAAAACACGCTCAAAATAAGCTTTGAACCCCCACCTCCCAGTTCCCTGCCAATGTACTCACTGACAGGGAACACAGCAAAAGTAGCATAAGATACCATGGATGGGGAAGTGTTCAGACTTTGGGAGTAAAGCTTCAGAAAGCTCAGCAGAGGTTGTGTTGAAGGAGAAAGAATGAGAAAATAAAAACATTTAGGTTTGCTTCCAGTTTTGAAAATAAAACATAGAAATAAAATAAACATAATGAAAATGCTTCTTTAATAAAGTAAAATAAACTAAATAAATCTAAAGATGAGGGCCACATCTGCATTACATTCCTCTCTCAAGAGAGGAATGCAAATGAGGGAATCCAAAAATGTAAATGAAGTGCTGATTTACAAATCTTGCACTTCAATTGCATAATTTCATTCAACTGCATAGTCAGGAGAGATTTTTTTGGAAACAAAATCCCAGTCATATAGATGGTTTTCTGTCGACAAACACCCTTGACAGAACCCTTCTGCCTCATTTTTTTCAGGAATAAGGGTTCTGTCGAAAATGGGGTTTTCATCGACAGAACCCTATCTAAATAGGTTGGGTTTTTTTGAAAAAATATCTCCCAACAACGTGATCGTGTGAGATTATGCAAATTAAGTGCAAGGTTTGTACATCAGCTGTTCATTTGCATTTTCATTTTCCCTCATTTGCATTCCTCTCTAGAGATATGAATGTGTACAGGTGGCCAAAAGATTTAGCACTTGTAAAACATACATTCTTCCTCATGTGCTCTGGACACCTCCCACATCCTAAGCAGCCATGACAATTTCTGGTCTTGATTTTTTAGACCAGTGTCCTATCTATTTTTAAAAATTGACAGAAAAGCTGCAGACGTGAGCCGCAGTTTTAGTTTACATTTGTGTTTAGATCCATGCAGGTCTTTATGAAACAACTTCTGTTGCCACGTCAGGGAAGCTTTTTTAAACCGCACAATGACAGTTGTGATGCTGTGTTAAAGAATAGTAGGTCACAAGAATTTGTTATTACTGAGTGACTCAGCAGATAGGGCGGAAACCAGGGCACTGATTGGAAGAGCTTGAGAAAAAAGGTGAAGAAGGGTTTTGGCGGTTAGGGGGTGTATATTCTCAAGGTTGCCTGTTACTGTGTGGTGGGGACACAGGGGTTTGTCACAAGAGGCTCAGATGCCAGTGATTTTGTAAGTGTTCTTCAAGAAGGCTCAGCGGTTTGTGCATTGGGCTGCTAAACCCAACACTGTGAGCTCAGTCCTTGAGGAGACCATTTCAGGGTCTGGGGCAAATAGATCAACCACAACAAAAAATATCTGTCAGGGATGGTGCTTGGTCCTGCCAAGGGGGGCCGGACTGGACTCGATGACCTACTGAGGTCCCTTCCAGCTCTACAAGATGTGTGTGTAATGTGTGTCAACAGAGCATGGCCCTATGCCTACATACAGCCCAATATATAATTATGCCTCAAAATCCATCAAAAAGCCTTCCAACTTTATGAGTTCAGTACTGTCTACCTAACCAGTTGAGAAGTCCACAATATAAGTGATAGGTCTGAATCTAGGACTGAATTCTGCTCTTCACCCCTGCTTCACTTTTTAAGAGTGCAACCGTCTGATGTATAAACCAGTTCAGGGTAGGGCACATGTGTCCTTAAACTCCCCATTAACTTAACAACCTGACATGCAAAATGTACAAACATAAATTGGTGGCAGACTGAAATGCTCTGTGGCATTTCCCAATCAATCTTTCTGGACAGAATTCTATGTAGGGGATTATTATAGTGGAACCATTGACATAACCACAGCTACATGAGCTCTGCTTGAATAAAAGCTAAATGGAAAACACATGTGGGAATGCTGTACTGGCAGCAAGTACTTCGCAGTAATACAGCTCTGCTTTATTTACCACTGGATTGAACTCAGACTCACAGACTTTAAGGTCACAGTGGGCTATAATGACCTTTTCATCTTTCGTCCTGCATGTTGCAGGCCACAGAATCTCACACACCCACACACCCACTCCTATAATAGATGTTTAACCTCTGGCTGAGGGGCTGCAGTCCTCAAATTACGGTTTAAAAACTTTGAGTTACAGAGAATCCAGTATTTGCATTAGTTTAAACTCAAATATGAAAAGCCCATAACTTCAAAACTAAAGTGCAACTCCGGAAAGTGCTGAGAACCCTTAATTTAAAGCAGATTGAGGACTCCCAGTACTTCAGAGGACTGGGTCACAGCCCAGTTTTTTCTCTTGGCTACATAGACCAAATCTGCCAGGAGCAGAGCAGTGTCTCAAACACATAAGCTGCAGGCCATCTATGGATGGAGCAATTTCACAATCCAACCCTGGGTGGAGGTGTGTCTGTATCCACTCCCCAAGCTCCCTCGCTTTCCCATTACCACCCTGTCCTCTAAAGGACTTGCCTCATGGACTACTGGTGCAGGGCAGCAGCAGCAGAAAGGTCCCACCCACACCCATGGTGGTGGGAGCTATGAGAAAATGGAGCACACATGGTGAGGACACTCATTCTACTTCCTCATAGCTCCTGGTTCTGTGAAGAGTGCAGGAGGTCCCAACCACTACTGTCATGTTGTGCCAGCCCACCCCCGCTCCCGGCTAATCCCTGAGGTGTCATCCCTTGGGGAAGGGGTGAGATGGAGGGAGACAGTGGGGCTGTGGAGGGAAGGGATGATGCTTAGAGGATGGATACGGGGACATACAGATGCACTCTGGGCCACCAGGACTCCCGGGCCACATTTCAAAACTGCTCTTGCCATAGATGGCCTATGGACCTTGAGTTTGAGACTTACCAGAAGGATGTTAATGCAAGAGTTGTGAGCAGCATAGTGGACTGCTTTCCTGAATCCTGCAAGGTTGTTATTTCAGTGCAGTTTAACACACCACACATCTAATAATACCCCTGCTTAGCATTTAATATTGATTTACATAATCAAAGTGCTATCAAAATAACTACTGAATGCTCTCATTACTATTGCTAATTACACTGGAGAACTATTTCCAGGGCTGGCATCGGGTCTACTGCTGTTGTGAGCAATATGACAATTATTTTACCACAAAGGTCTAGAGCATGACAAAATCTCTTTAACTAAAGAACTTCTAGGAATTGTATATGGGGTGCGTTGGGAAGAGGATAGGGTGTAGCCACAACCCCACCTCAGTGCCCTGTAAGTGCTAGACAATTAAAATTGCCCTGAGACTGCCCTGAATTGTATTAGGAGTCAATGGCTCCCAGCTGCTCCTAGGACAGAAGGCTGGAAAGCTGCCTTTGCCCCCTCGCAGGTGTGCCACGTCATTCTCCAGGGCACATCAAGGACTATTGGTATCCTTTTGACTATGAAAGCCATTGGGAATTGCAGTGTCTGTGTAGATAGTTTGCAATGACTTATGTGATGCAATAGTCCAATCCAAGAGGATTATGATGTAAATGTATGAATCTTGGTTGGGAGCTGCTTGCTCCCTATCGACTCTTTTCCCTTCAAGCTGTGGCAGCCAGCTCCTCTCATAGATTTTGATACCCTGATGGAGCTGATGGTGTCACTTGTTAGGATCACTTGCCTAGGTTTCCCTTGGTCAGGATCAATTCTGACTGAGCCATTATGTTTAAAGTATATACAGAAGTGTTGTAAGACCATTTTGGGGAAAGATCATCTGGAAGAACAGCTGCTTAAAAGAAAAATGTTGGCCTGGAAGAAATCACCAGGGGCTGGTGCAAGATGGGACAGGGAGCATTCAAAGAGCAATTTAGTCAGATATCAAGGTAAACGAAAGCTATTTTGTCTTACTTCAGGTAGGATTTACTAATTACTGAGAGACATCCTAGATATATGTCATATCTATGTACAGCATGTTGACACCAAAAGCTGATGCAAATGTGTAAAAAATGAGCAAGCTGTAAGTTTATCTTTCACCATATAGGTACTTCAGCAGAATTTTCAGTAAAAGGAAGACAACTTTTTGTAGAATAATCAAAATCACAGCGTATAAAAGCATAGTCTATATGCTCAGTATTTATCACAAAGGGGTCTAAGTCTGAATAAAATGTGAGTCTTTTTCTAACGTGAAAGGAGATGGTGTAGCACATGCATTATTCCATCTTCTTAAGGCTTGTCTACACTACCACCTTCCTTTGAAGGAAGGATGGTATTAGGACATTGGGAGTTTACTAATGAAGTGCTGCCATGCATAGGCAGCACCTCATTAAGCAAATCCCCCCCGCTGCAACTCCAAAGTTTTAAACTTCAAAGTACCGACACGTGTCTAGCCATCGCGCACCCGCTGGTACTTTGAAGTTCTGGGGCAACTTCAAAGTCCCCTTGCTGCTCAAAGGCCGTGTCTACACTAGCCAAAAACTTCAAAATGGCCATGCAAATGGCCATGTTGAAGTTTACTAATGAAGAGCTGAAATACATATTCAGCGCCTCATTAGCATGCGGGTGGCCACGGCACTTCGAAATTGACACGGCTCGTCCAGATAGGGCTCCTTTTTGAAAGGACCCTGGCTACTTCCAAGTCCCCTTATTCCTATGAGCAGATGGGAATAAGGGGACTTTGAAGTAGCTGGGGTCCTTTCGAAAAGGAGCCCTGTCTGGACAAGCCATGTGGCGGCAAGCTGCATCAATTTCGAAGTGCTGCAGCTGCCCACATGCTAATGAGGCGCTGAATATGTATTTCAACCCTTCATTAGTAAACTTCAACATGGCCATTTGGATGGCCATTTCAAAGTTTTTGGCTAGTGTAGACGTAGCCAAAATTTTGAGTAAGGAGTAAGGGGACTTCGAAGTTGCCCCAGCACTTCAAAGTACCAGCAGGTGCGCCGCGGCTAGATGTGTGCCGGTACTTTGAAGTTTAAAACTTCGGAGTTGCCGTGGGGGGAATTTGCTTAATGAAGTGCTGCCTATGCACAGCAGCACTTCATTAGTAAACTACCAACTCCCTAATTATCATCCTTCCTTCACAGGAAGGTGGTAGTGCAGACACAGCCTTAGTGTATTAGCGCTGAAAATCAAGTTATTTCAGCTTACGCATTAAAGATTTGGTGTGTGAATATATGAATTCGCATAAAATTAAAAAAATTCTATTTTATACAGATTCTTTTTGGGGGGTTGAAAGACTCATGGAGAAGTGTCCGGCAGTGTGAGAGGAGGAAGGGAAAGCAGAGGCAATGAATGAAAGGCAGTAAAGAAAAGGTGGAGAGAACACAAGAAAAAGACAAATGGGTCAATAGATATGTTTGGTGAGGAGGAAGGATTAAAAATGATAAAATCTGAAAGAAAACTAAAAATCAAACAAATGGGAGATTGGATATTTATTTTTGAGGCTCTACAAAGCTTTTTTGGGACATGCTTGTCTATGTGCACAATGGCTACGTCTACACGTGCCTCAAACTTTGAAATGGCCATGCAAATGGCCATTTCGAAGTTTACTAATGAAGCGCTGAAATGCATATTCAGCGCTTCATTAGCATGCGGGCGGCAGCGGCGCTTCGAAATTGACGCGCCTTGCCGCCGCGCGGCGAGTCCAGACAGGGCTCCTTTTCGAAAGGGCCCCGCCTACTTCAAAGTCCCCTTATTCCGGGGACTAAGGGGACTTCGAAGTAGGCGGGGCCCTTTTGAAAAGGAGCCCCGTCTGGACGCGCCGCGTGGCGGCAAGGCGCGTCAATTTCGAAGCGCCGCTGCTCTCCGCATGCTAATGAAGTGCTGAATATGCATTTCAGCGCTTCATTAGTAAACTTCGAAATGGCCATTTGCATGGCCATTTCGAGTTTGGGGCACGTGTAGACACGGCCAATATGAGCTCTTACACACATCTGGTAGGCTGTGAATACACCACAACATTGCTGTTTGCCCATCTGCTTTCCAACATTTCCGGTCTCCAGTGCCTTCTTGGACACTTTTTCAGGTTTTTGACATCCTGCTTCTATACCTTGTTCAAGGCTCTATGGATGCTACCTACAGCCATTGACTGTAAATTAGTCATATCTTTAGAAAGCACCACCATCATGTAAGCTATAGCAGGACCATAAAAGGTCTTGAGCCTTTTGGTATTGACAGGATATTTGAATTTCTTTACCAAGAGATTCAACTGTGTCACTATCCTGCCACACTAGGTCTTAAGAAGACAATTTCTAAACACAGAATAAAACATAATCTTGACACTGATGGTTCATGGCTGCAGATAAATCTTGCTGAATGGACCCGGCAAACCTGTGCTCAAATCTGGAACTCATTGAAGGCCAAGACTATAATAGGACAGCCAAGCGTATAATAGGATTCAAAAAGGAACTAGATAAGTTCATGGGAATAGGTCCCTTAATTGCTATTAGCCAGTGTGGGCCGAGATCTAACACTATGTTCTGCATGCTCCTCACCTCTGTTTGCCAGAAGCAGGGAATGTGTGATGGGAGGAAACACTCAGTGACTGCTTGTTGCATTCATTCCCTCTGAAGCACCTGGCATTTGCTACTTCCAGAAGATAAATTACTGGGCTAGATGGACCTTTGAACTGACCCAATATGGCCATTCTGATGTTCTGTAAGCCAATAAATTCCTTTCCTCTCTCTCCTTTCCCAGAGCTGAGATCAAACCCAGGAATTCTGATAGGCTCTTCCTCTCCCACTGCAAAGTTAACAATAAAGTGAGAACACATATTAAAATTGTAAAGTTAACCACGTCCCTTAATGACTTGCCTCAGAATGTCAGAACATGTTGTTATTAGAGTTGAATGGGGCTAATATTTGTCTTTCTTTTATATAGGATTAGATACAGGGCACCTGGCAGATAACTGCTTAATTATCCGCCAGAAATCTAGAGTTTGCAAGTGCCTAAATAGCCCTTGGAATCATTGTTAAAATTGCCCCTCCCGCAACCAAAATCTGAAATGGTGCCCGTGGTTGCCAAGGTCTTTCCTTCATTGCTCCACTCACCCAGGCCTCTCACCTTTGAGTCCTGTTCCTGCCCCTAACATCCATCCCTAATATTAACCCTTTTCTGGGTCTGGCTTATATTAACCAAGCTGTTTCTTCCCCTTGTTGTTAAGTTATTTGAACAAGCCTCCCTGCTGCTTGGCAGGGTTTCCCAACTCTAGAAAATCCTTAATCATTTTCCACAGTACTTAGCAGCAGCAGCCAGTTACTGTTCTCCTGCTGCTTTCCCTCCAGCAACTCACTGCTACCAATTCTGTCTTGTTCCTGTTCACGAGTAGCTCTTCTACTGCCACTTCAGTCTTTCCTTCTTCTGGCCCAGGGCCTGTCACTTAAAAACAGCTGGGTTGCTGGCTGCTCATCAGTCATCAATGTGCTGGGCCCTGCTTCCTCTTAATGAGACTTGTCACCCTGTGACAATTTCATCTCATGTTGAACTGCCAAAAGCAATGAGGACCTTCTAACCACAGAAGTCAACTACTGTAACTCCCTCTGAACAGAATCCAGGTAGAGATGCCCCAGTACTTCCAGCTTGTCAAAATTTGGCAGCCAATTGTTTGAGCTGACTATTATGACCATGATGAATCATAATTTTAAATACTTCTGCAACACTTTAAATATTCAAATGTTGGAAGCCGAGTAGACGAGGGTTCTGTAATCCATCTTAACTTCTGTTGGTCTTCTGGGTAGGGCGACCATATCCCCCTGTCCCAAATATGGGACAAGAAGGTATATAGTGGGAGGGGCAGCCCCTCCTAACTGTACCAAGTCCTGGGGAGGCGGCGCTCCCTCCTACCCCAGAGTCCATGGGAAGCGGCAGCCATGGGCGTTCTCAGCCCAGAGCCCCGGGAAAGCAGCAGCAGCAGGTGCTCCCCACCCAGAGCCCCAGAAAAGCGACAGCAGTGGGTGCTCCCCACCTGGAGCCCTGGCAAAGCAGCAGCCACAGGCACTCCCACCCCCCAACCCCCAAAGTACGGGACAATTCATCCCTTTTAAAAAAATAAGTGGGGACGTCTTATTCGCATCCCAAATACTGGACCATTGCGTCAAATATGGGACGGATGGTCACCCTACTTCTGAGTGAAATTCAATGTATTGATTTTAACCTATAAAGCTTTAACTAATTTGGCAACTGGTTATGTGAGAGATTGCCTATCTGCCCATGACGTAAAGCTACACTTGGAATCAGCAGAGCATTTGACCTGTAGTTTCCATGGTATAAACCAGAGGAAGCTCTTGGCAGGGCATTTTTCATGAGGATGCTTAGTTGTGTAACTCACTTCTGCACCCTTGGTCTGTCTGAGCCTGGATTGTTAACTCTGCACACATAATGCAAAGGCGATTTAGATGTCTTTTTTAAAGCTCTCAAGGAATGTACATGGTGACAGGATTTGTTGACTACCAGTGCAATGTTTATTCCTTTTGAAGCTGCTGCCTGCTCTGTATTCCTTGCAGTAGCTGCCTGGGCATAGTGTATTGCCACTATTTTTGTAAAGCCTTAAAGCTTTTGTCCTAGTTATACTGCAGATGTGTTCTTTGGAGGGGAAGGGAGAGTTCCGACGGCTTCCATAAGGAAGGAAGAAGGGGTGGGGAAGATGGGTGTGATATAAATATCAATATATTGGATGCAACATTCCTAGTCCTTACTATTGCTGTTATCAGAAAGAGAAAGGGGAGGACACACAAGGGTGACTTTTCTGAACTACAAAGTTGCGTGCATTTTCTTGTCTTCAGGCTGACTCTTGCTTTTTAATATTTGTCAGAGCACACTCAGTCCTGAGCATCTTTAACTCATTAATCATCTCCACCAATGTTTGTTGTTTCACACATAATCCTAAGTGCCCGACTTCTGGGAAACACAAAACAGAACTCTTTTGGCTCACCTGGCAGTAGAAAACCACCTCCTTACCATAATCATAATGTGTTTCCCTTCCTCTCCTTAAGGCACTATATTTATGCTGGCATATAGTAATATCATCACAGAGTGGCGATTAGAACAAAGCAAAAGTGTGTTACAGGTGTAGAAATTAAATTTTATCATTCCTGTTTTGTTTGTCTCGTTATTTTGAAGACAGAAACTGTGCACACAGGGCAGAAGAGATACAGAACTGACAATCTGTCAGCTAGTAAGCGTGATTTATGTTAGTAGAGTCTTGCTAATAACATCATGCACTTGATAAGATGAACATGCTTTAAATCCCAGTTCTGTCTTTGCAGCAACACTCTGACAGCCTGTAATTTGTTAGGGAAGTTGTAACTTGTTGCCATTTTAAAGGTATGAGTCAAAAACAGCATGAAGATACTTGCAGTGCTCAGGTCAGATTGTCAAATTTATTTTGGCATCTAAGAATGTAAGTAGTTGTCCAGTTAAATTAAAAGACAATACCATAAGAAGGTAAGATGCCTTAGGCTGCATCTACACAACATCGCTATTTCTGAATAAGCTATCCTGGAAGAAAAAAGCAGTCCAGTAGCACTTTAAAGACTAACACAATAATTTATTAGGCGGTGAGCTTTTGTGTGATAGACCCACTTCTTCAGACCAGAGCCATACCAGAACAGACTCAATATTTAAGGCACAGAGAACCAAAAACAGCTATCAAGGTTGACAAATCAGAAAAATTGTAATCAAGGTGGGCAAATCAGAGGAAAAGAAGCACAGTAGGAAGTGGGGAAATCAAGAGTCAGATAAAACAAGGTATGTAAAAGAGTCCATATAATGACCCAGGTAATTAACATCTTGGTTCAAAACATGTGTTAATGTGTTGAATTTGAACATAAAAGAGAGCTGGGCAATTCTTGAAGATCCTTTTCAGTAAAACACAGACTTTCAGGTCATTAACAGAATGGCCCACTCCATTAAAGTGCTGCCTGACAGGCTTGTGACTTAAGAGCTTTCTGATGTCTGTTTTGTGTCCATTCATTCTTTGTCGAAGCATGTTAGCCATTTGTCCTATATACAAAGTATGTTGGCATTGTTGGCACATGATCACATATATGATGTTAGTAGAGGAACATGAGAATGTGCCTGTGATTCTGTGAATAACCTGGTTAGGTCCAGTGATGGTATCTCCAGAATATATATGTGGACCAAGCTGGCAATGGGGCATGTTGCAAGGAAAAGTTCCAGGTTTGGTATTATTGTGGTTTTGTCTGTGGTTGTTGGTGAGAATCCTCATAAGGTTGTGGAGGTTGTCTGTAGGAGATAACAGGCCTGTCACCTAGGGCCTTGTGGAGTGTGGCATCCTGATTAAGGATTGTAGTCTTCAATGATGTGTTGCAGTGGTTTGAGTTGGGGGCTTTAGGTAATGACCAGTGGTGTTCTGTTGTTGGTTTTTATGGGCCTATCTTGAAGTAGCTGATATATTGGCACCCTTACCACTGGAATATCCAGTTATGTAGACTCCCTCCTCAAACCCTGTGTTACCAACACTCCCAGCTGTCTCCAAGATGCCACTGACTTTCTGAGGAAATTACAAAACATCAGAAAACATCCTTGCCACCATGGATGTAGAGGCCCTGTACACCAATATTCCACAGGAAGATGGATTACAAGAGATCAGGAATACCATCCTTGATGTCACCACAGCCAGTCTGGTGTCTGACCTCTGTAACTTTGTTCTCACCCACAATTATTTCCGATTTGGGGACAACTTATACCTCCAGATTAGTGGAACCGCAATGGGCACCTGCATGGCCCCACAATATGCTAATATATTTATGGCTGACTTCGAATAATGATTCCTCAGCTCTCGTCTCCTACTACCCCTCTTTACTTACGATACATCAATGACATCTTTATGATTTGGACCCGTGGTATAGAGACTCTAGAAAAATTCCACAGAGATTTTAACAATCCGCACCCCACCATCAACTTATGCCTCGACCACTCCACACAAGAGATACATTTCCTGGACACTACAGTACAAATCAAGGATGGCCTGATCAGTACCACACTCTACTGAAAACCCACTGACTGCTATACTTACCTACACCCTTCTAGCTTCCATCCTATACACACAAGATCCATTGTTTACAGTCGAGTCCTTAGGTACAATCACATTTGCTCTGATCCTACTGACAGAGAACAAAAACTACAAGATCTAGACCAAATATTCACAAACCTGAGTTACCCACCAGGAAAAGTAAAAAAACAAATCTTCACGGCCAGACAAATGCCCAGAAAGCAGCTACTTCAAGATAGGCCATAAAAATCAACAACAGAACACCACTGGTCATTACCTACAGCACCCAACTCAAACCACCACAACACATCATTAAAATTAAAGGCTACAATCCATCCTTAATCAGGATGCCACACTCCACAAGGCCCTAGGTGACAGGCCTGTTATCTCCTACAGACAACCTCCACAACCTTATGAGGATTCTCACCAACAACCACAGACAAAACCACAATAATACCAAACCTGGAACTTTTCCTTGCAACATGCCCCATTGCCAGCTTGGTCCACATATATATTCTGGAGATACCATCACTGGACCTAACCAGGTTATTCACAGAATCACAGGCACATTCTCATGTTCCTCTGCTAACATCATATATGTGATCATGTGCCAACAATGCCAACATACTTTGTATATAGGACAAATGGCTAACATGCTTCGACAAAGAATGAATGGACACAAAACAGACATCAGAAAGCTCTTAAGTCACAAGCCTGTCAGGCAGCACTTTAATGGAGTGGGCCATTCTGTTAATGACCTGAAAGTCTGTGTTTTACTGAAAAGGATCTTCAAGAATTGCCCAGCTCTCTTTTATGTACAAATTCAACACATTAACACGTGTTTTGAACCGAGATGTCAATTACCTGGGTCATTATATGGACTCTTTTACATACCTTGTTTTATCTGACTCTTGATTTCCCCACTTCCTACCATGCCTCTTTCCTTCCGATTTGCCCACCTTGATTACAATTTTTCTGATTTGTCAACCTTGATTACTGGTTTTGGTTCTCTGTGCCTTAAATATTGAGTCTGTTCTGGTATGGCTCTGGTCTGAAGAAGTGGGTCTATCCCGCAAAAGCTCACCACCTAATAAATTATTTTGTTAGTCTTTTAAGTGCTACTGGACTGCTTTTTTGTTTTGATAGTATATAGGCTAACATGACTGTCTCTCTGTTACTATTCTGGAAGAGGTATTCAAGAACAGCTTATTCCAAAATAGTACAGCTACAAAAAAATTGAATTTCAAAACAGCCCTCAGCTCTTTTGAAATGGAGCATCTGCACACAATACAGCCTATTTCAAAATACAGCCGTAGAACCCATTATGACTTTCTTTTACATAGATACTATTCCCTATTTACACAGCCCTTACTTTGAAATATCTGTTTCAAGACAGGTGCTAATCTTCATACAATGAGGTTTACCAAATTCAAAATAACACACCCAGTATTTCAAAATTATTTTAAACTAGTAGTTGTGTTGTGTATATGCTTGTTAAGTTATTTCAAAATAGAGGTCATTATTTCAAAAGAAATTTGTTTTGTAGATATACTTTAAGGCCATGTCTATACAAGAAGCGTCTGTAAAAAGAAGTCATTGTTGGAAGGGATTTCCCAGCAAAACATCTGTCAACAGATCACAGCTACACATAAGAGCAGACTGAAAGAGCAATCCGCTCTGCCTTCAGAGAACAGTCACACTGCCTGGCCCTCTCTCAACAGAATGGCTAATCAGAAACTCTGCAAACAGAACTGCCTGGTGAACTGGAAGCCCTGTCTGTCGACAAAAGAGCCCCAAAGAGTCTGTATTCTTGACGGAACTCTGTTGTGAGAGGCGTTATACCTAAATGGGGAGAGGTACAATGCTGCCAGCAGATGTGGCGGGTTTTGTCAACAAACTGTTCACAAAGCCTATTTGCCATGTAGATGCTCCACATTTTTTTCTGACAAAAGTCTGGTTTTGCCAGGAAAACCCACTTGTGTAGACATGGCCTAAATGACTTTCAATGGGAGTTGGGATTTTACTAGATGTGCCTAAGCAGGTTAAACATGTACTTAATCCTTACGTGCCTAAATAGCTTTGCAAATATGACCCCTCACAGCATGAACCGATATTGTTCTCTTATCTATATTGCACCACTCCAGTGAAGACAGCCTTTTTAAAATGCCCTAATAAAATGTAAGCAATGCAACTGTATTACCCAATTTAATTATTGTGTTTGCCAATAGCTGTGCATTTATAATATTACCTTATACATTACATTATATAATATTGTCTTTCAGTCAGGCCATTTCCAGATGTCAGCATGAATCTTTTGTCTTTATGTAGCTGAGCTTAGGGGCTTGGCTTGCCTGATTTAAGAACAACAACAACAACCACCAAAAAACAACAACAAAGAAACTTGTGACTTTGCTTCTTGTGATGTTTGTGAAAACAGAGAAGTTATTTTAACTGTATGAAAAGATAACAACTTTTTTCAATTCCCTAGGTTTGCTGGGATATATTTGACTCATTGACAGATTTCAGGTATTTAAATTCATGGGTTATAATGCTCCTTCAGCTATTTCCCGAAAGCACTAAAAGCAATGGAAACTCCACTATGTCTGGGTCAAATATCTTTGAGGAGGTAGGGGTATGTGAAAGAAGGATGTGAAGCAGAGTGGCGGCTGTTTATCCTCTCCCAAGTCAAAGCAGCCCTGCCATTTGACTCCAGGTACTCAGACTTCCACAAGTTTGGAGATTATAAGGACACAGTTTGACAGAAAGAGGTACAACTGGGAAAGCTGCTTCCTACATCATTATCCCCTGGAAACCTAGGGGGATTTTTGACTCAGGGTTTGTACACACTAGTGCTTACTTTGCTATGACTTACGGCAGCCAGGTGTGTGGAAAAGCCACTCCCTGACTGACAGAAGTTACATCAATCTAAGCACCAGTGGGGACTGCACTGTGTTGACAAGAGAAGCTCTTCTACTGACTTAACTACCACCACTCAGTGAGGTGCAGTAATTATGCTAATGAAAAGACTCTCTCTCCTGTCAACATTTACACTGGCAGTGCTACAGTGGCAGTGCTACATCCATCCATCCATACATATAGCTGCACCACTGTAGCAATTCTAGTGTAGGCTAGCAATCAAACTTTAGGGACAGAAAAGGCTTTTGTGATCATCTAGTTTGACCTCTTGCACAGTGCAGGCCTAAAAACCTCTCCCACCCACTCCAGCAGTAGGTCCATACCATCTAAATGAGATACTGGAGTGTTCAAAATATAATATATGGAGATACACATCTCATAGAACTGGAAGGGACCCCAGGATGCTATTGAGTCCAGCCCCCTGGCCTCTTAGCAGAACCAAGCACCAACCTCCTCCTGTTTTTGAAAGTCTATTTTGCCCCAGATTCCTAAATGGCCCCCCTCTAGGATTGAGCTCATAATCATGGGTTTAGCAGTCCAATGCTCAAACCTTGAGCCATCCCTCCCTCTATAACTTAAATTTAAAACAAGATTTAAAGACTTCAGATTACAGAGCTGCCACAATTTTCTCTATTCCAAACCACCAAATGATGTATGCTGCAGAGGAAGACAAAACACAAAAAAGCCAGTCCCAGAACCAACCAGGATCTCTTGCAGCTTGACTTATGGAAATGTTCATTCCTGATTCCAAATAATCAGTTAGATCCTGACCACACAAGTTGTCTGTTTTCTTTTAATAATCTGTTTGAGAAGCTTGTCGTTAAAGTATGGTCTGCAACCCTTCCCTGCAAATCTCTCTCCTTGCCCTTTGAATGCATATGTGACATAAGTCCCTTTGTACAGGGTCTTTTTTGTTTCATATCTGCTTGCATGCTCCTGGGGAAAGCTGCAAGTTGCAAGAAATGAGATCCCAGAATAGCTTATGCTACATTTACATGGCAGCACTATTCCCAAATAAGATATTTCAAAATATCGTGTTTTGATATAATGCATCCATACATGAAGTGCATTTTGAAATAGCATTCAGACATTTTTAAATAGCATTTCTGGATCCATAGCACTATTTCAAAATAGTGCCATTGGAGCCCATTGTGGCTCTTTTTTTAAATAATTCTATCCTCTGTCTTAATAGTGCCTTTTTTGAAATAGCAAATTCAAAATAGTCATTATTCCTCATGGTATGAACTTTACTGGAATCAGAATAATGCACCTGCAATTTGGTTTTATTTCAAAATAGCATGTGTCTTGTTTGGACACTGCCAAACTTATTTTGAAATAACTGCTGTTATTTCAAGATAATTATGCTGCGTAGGCACAGCCTTCGTGTTCCTGGAATGGAGATTTACTTAGGGTCTCACATCCACCTGAGGTTTCAAATAGGGAAACCAAAGCCATGGGGACTGAAGTCTTAGTCATTGTCTTGTACCATTTTGGATACAGATTTTGGGCTATAAGCACGGACTAAATTCTAAAAGAGCCTTTGCAACCATAAGTTCATCATCTGTATTATGTAACTCTGTTGTCATAAATCTTTTTAAGGTTACTATGTGACAGATATAACAAACGTCTGAGGAGAGAATGGGCCTCTGTGGGCCAAGTTAGGACAGCTATAAAGAATGTTGCAGACAGCTAAAATGCACTTACTGCACGTATGAAATGCCACACTGCTTAACCTCCTCTTATATTGATAACTGTTAAATAAACTTTATTGTGGATGTATAACTGGGTTCTTAGAAAGAGAAATTTACAATCATCCCTGAGTGATGAGCAAGGGATGCAAAAGGGGTCACATGTATCCCCTACTGCCTGCTCTCTCAGCTCTCCGTCAGTGCCATGGTGGGGAAAGCACAGCAAGGCAGCCTGAGCCCAGCTACACTGTGTCTCTTCTGGTGATTTTGGGGTGGCCCCACTCCTCTCCCAGAACGGTAGAGCCTGAGAACAGCAGAAGCTTATTCTAGTGCTTCTGGAAGAAGGGCCTGGCAGGGCAGGGGAAGAGCATGGGAGGGAAAGGGTGGGGATGGAATGGAGGGGAATTGTTCTGGCCCTTCACCAGGCTGGGGTGGACACATGGCCAGTGCCCTCCCTGGAGCCACCCCCTCACCAGTTGCCCCTGCATACACCCTTCATGTAACTAAATTCAACAGGGACAAGGTGCTATGCTCTGGAAAAGAGAGAAACCCAGTAGGTCCAAATTGTGATTGCCACTGTTCAGCAGAAAAATTGGAAGCAAGATTATCCCATTGTGTATTCTCTTGATAGCACATAGTGCATGAAGTTAACCACATGATGTCTCTCTTGCTCCAAAAGATACAGCTGGAAACATCTGGTCTTTCAGATTCATGTGAGAGCAAGGTTCCCCAAACTGGCAGCTTTGAATAGAATACAGCTTTAATTGCGCATAGTTGTTGATTATGTTCAGAAATTTTTAAAAACAATGAGAAGTTCTGGGAAACCTTGTAGACTAACAAATATGTTGGAGCATAAGCTTTTGTGGTTAAACACCCGCTTTGCCAGATGCAACAGAAGCGAGTCTTTGCCCACAAAAGCTTATGCTCCAATGTATCTGCCAGTCTATAAGGTACTGCAGGACTTCTCAGTCTTTTGGGGGGATACAGACTAACATGGCTATGCCTCTGATACTTGTGACCATGCAGAATTCTTAAAATTCAGCTAAAATGTAGCACTTCATCCTTATCTGAAGCAAATGTTTACATAGAGGAGTTAGAATAGATGATCAGGCCTTAAACTCTGGCACTCTAAAACAGCTGTTTTTAGTGCACATCGGTAGACAGAGCTAAAAAATCTAAGTCATGTCAAGCCCAGGGGAATGAGCGAAGACCCCCATTGAGCTGCTGGAGAAGACTGCAGCACATAATATAAAAAGTGAAACAAAATAACTAAGGTTACTGTGACCTGGTGAAGCAAGGCTCTCACTGATTTGCCTTCTTCTTGACTTGTGCACTTACACACTCAGGTGCTCGCAGTTCCATCTGGTGCCTCTTGAAACATGCTGAGTCACTTAGAAACTCACTTGGAAGAATCAATAATTAATTTCTACAGCACAGTTCCTAGTCCCTGAATTTATGTAACAAAATTTTGCACACTGAGTTTTGATAAAGAAGCAGAGATGTTTCCATGACTTGGGTAGAGCCAGCGCAAGGTGCTATGGCTTGTGCAGATTTCAGTCTGATCTTTCTACAAGTAACTTTTAACACTTAAACTGGACAAAGCCACCTATATTCCTATTCATTTACACTGCCCAATGTGTCCCCAGCTATCTTGCCACCTTTGCAAAAGTTCCACTTTTAATTCTCCCCACCCCAATTGCAGTTGAAGGAAATTCAGAGAACCCAGGTTAGAGACCAAAGGATGGCTCAAGCAGTTTGAAAATAGCATCACACTCCTGAAACTGAATTATACCCTTGTCACTCTGTGTTTGAGACTGTATTGTGGTGTGGTATACCAAACACATTCAAAATATATGTGTTTAGTTCTAAGCAGTCAGCTCCTGTAAAACCTGAAATAAGTAAAGATGAAGGGGAAAATGAAGTCTATAATTTATATGAGAAGCAGAATATTATGCAGATGGTTCTAAAGAAATAGACATTTACTCATTCCTCAGTATCAAAAGGATGCTCTGGAACTCAAACCTGGATAAGCCACCAGAAAGAATGCTGTTTCAGTAAAACATCCTACCCTATTATGAATTCAAGAACAAAGTAGGTCCTTGTTGCACAGTACCCTCCATGTTTTTTCTTTTTTGTGCTTTAAACCTGACCTATAAGACACCCTGGATCTGAGCCTTGTATAGTTTTCTGTTGAAAACTATGAAAAGATGAAGAAAAGATCAGAAGTGCAAAATGTTTGTATTCTGGGGCAGGGTCTTTGTTGTCTCTTAAGCACAACATGAGTGATGGAAAGAATAGTCTGGGGGGCTACTTTAACTTTTGCCAACAGCATCTGACCTCCATCTAAGAAGACAAAATTGTTCTCAGTGGGACAGAACACTAGACAAATTATGCACACAAGTGATTTAGAAGAAAGTTCTCAGAGGAACATATGTGAGTACTCTGCAGTGTTATTAATATTCCACTATTCATTAACAGGACAGGGGCTGTCTCTTAATCTCTGTTTGCACAACTGCACCCTAATTGGAGCTTTCAATAATAGCTAACAATGTGTGTATACATAGGACAGGTATTTTAAAGAAATTTGAGCAAATCCTGTTATGTATATACATGACGTTTCCATAAACTTCAGTGTGAGTTGTACTTGCATACCAAAATTCTAATTTATTTCCATGTATGGAGTCATCACTTCATTCCATATTTCAGCCCAGGGAACTTTTTTGCTTACTATTGAAAACCCCAGGTACTTCTCTCATAAACCACACACCTTTTCCAGCCTGGGCTCAGTTCTTCTTCCACTTCAACCACTATCTTTGTTTCTTAGGTCATCACAGCATCCATCTTGGATGGGGATTCAGTGAAAAACAAACCCTGATTTAAGTTTCTTCCTTAAACAGGCTTTACAGATGGTGGGAATCCTTTGTTTTCTAGTTCATCATCTTCCCCCTCCCATGCCCCTGCCCCGCCCTGCCCCGCCCTGCCCCACGCCTCAGTGGAAAATATATTGCTCGTCTATCATGTATGCCAGTATCAGCTGACATGAGCACAGTAAGGTGGGAAATTAACACCTTCAAAGACTTATTGTTCTCCTGAGCGGTCCATTGACTTGTTCCCAGCTAGGCAACCAAGCTGCTTTCATTTTGTCTGGTGGACATTCCCCAGATGCAAACAACAAGTAGGACTTCTTAAAATCCTGTGGCCCACTGCCTCCATGCTGCTAATTTGCTATCAGCCTAATATCTCAGCTCCCAATTTTGCTGTCATACACTTAATAACAGTATCTCCAGGGAGCATGGAACTTCTGACTCCAGTTCCACTGATCATGATACACTCCCATTTTTTCAAAAATTTCTTTGCATCAATATGCTTTTTATTTTATTTACTCTTGAGGAATGGTCATTACCCAGCTGCAATTTTCCAGACTTTGACCCTCATAGCACAGTGGAAATCAGTGATGGTTCATTTTTGCACCCAAGAAAAACTCATTAATGATGCATAAATTCTTCGTGGACTTAAAACAGTTTTTCAACCTCATTCTTCAATTTAATGCGTGTATTTGCTGAAGTTCCCTACCTGTAATTGAGCAATTAGTGTTATTCCCATATAAAAATGGAATACTCAGAAAAGGTTGCCAGTTGTCTGGCAGTCCCATGAATCATTCTGGTTAATCTAGGGTATGTCTATACTGTAGCTAGAAAAACATCTTTGAGCCCAAGTAGACAGATGTAGATTAGCAGTTTTTGAGTCTATTCACTAGAAAGAGTGGCATAGACGTTGTGAGCTGGGTGATGGCAGGGCCGCATTAACTCTTATGGGCAACCGTGGCTATTAGATTTTGTCCCCCCCGCCACCAGCTTTGTGGTGGGGCCACAATGAGGGATTCAGAATGCATGAAAGGGCTATGGGTTGAGGCAGGGACTGGCTGCGGGAAGTAGTGAGGACTCACATTGGGAGTGTAGGGTCTGAGCAGGGGTTGGTGAAGAGGGATTTGGAGTTCACGAGGGTGTTCCTGACTGGAGCCAAAGGATTTGGAGTGTGGTATGAGGCAGATCTTTAGGTGATGGAAGATGACATAGCTCCATTGGTGATGGGGCATTTTACACCAGCTAGAAGACCTGCCTCAAAACGTCAAGCTGACTGGCAGCTGTATTGATTTAACATACCTTTCCACTGTTCCCAGATGTACTGTATCTACATGCCAAAAATTATGTGCTGAAATGTTGGACTTTTTTTCAATATTAAATACTAGAGTTGCAGGAATGATCCTTTACCATTTTAAACAACACATCCGGAGGCAAACAAATAGAGGAAATGGCAGGGAAAGGGATTAAATACTCAAGGTGAAGTGATTTCTATGGAAATGCTGCAGAAATTGTAAATCCATAGGCTAGAAACTAATCTGAACTGATAATTCATGCTAATCTTTTTCATCTTCCATCCTGACTTCATTTTTCTGCAGGAATAGCTTATTTTTCAACCTGACAAATACAACAATTCACTTTGCAATAAAGATTGCTATAACCTGGACCACAACAAGGATATTTTCTCTATTTTTCCTTTAGCACACCCATTGCTGCCACACACACATGAAACTATTACAAGGCAACCACTGGAGGAAACGGCCAAGATCATGTCAACTCTCTCCCTCACCCTTCTCCCCCATGAACCACTGAGCATATGTCTACCATTGGTTACTACGCTGTGCAAAGTAGGCATGGTTTTAGCTCCCCAGCAGCAGTCTGACAACTGTATTTCAGCATTAACCCAATCAGCTTTGTTTCCAACTTATGTTAGCTTGGAAATTGTGACCATTCCTTTTGAAAGGAGGTCACTCACCTCAGGATTACTTGTGGCCGGGCACAGCATAGTGGCTTTCCCCAACAACTGATGCCCCTAACCAATGGTCATTCCGGTGCTGTAGTGACCTTTCTTCCCATGACTTGGCCCTTCAGTCAAGTCACAAATTGCTGCTACTCCTTCTAGAGTAACAGTCCCATCAATAAAAGTCCAGTGTCCTTATATCAGGTCTCCAGACCCAATTCTAGGCCCCATTGTTTTTACCCCTTGTCATTCACCTTCTATATCCTTTTCTACCTGTGGGGAAAGGGGATGCTCCTCTGGCCTTATGACTATACCAGATTTTTATTCGGGTACCACGTCACCAGCAACCAAAATCTGCTCTTCACATCTTCTTAGTGCTGTATTCCTGAGCTTCTTACCCAGCCTCTTTCAGGTCTTCTCTTTCCATAACCTCTCTAGGTTAATCCTTAGCAAGGGCTCTCAGAGCTTTAAAATCTAACAAATTCTGAAACTAAACATATAACTTAAATCAACTTCTCCTCTTCTTGGGACTGGTCTTTCTCCTACTCTGAGTTCTCTCTTTTGCATTTGTCCTTGTTGAATTTCCCTCCTGCAGAAATCTAACCTGCCCTTTATATGAGGACTTACAAATGGAATCTGTTCCAATGCAGTGCCTTTCCTGGCCTGTTGTCAGATTTCCCTGTTCCAGAAAGGATCCCAGGTTCATTCTCACAAACTTCCTATTCCCAAAAAGTGGCTGAAGATTTCCCCTCCCCTTCTCTGTAGCCCCATTCTCCTATAGAGATCCTTTGTTTTTAATCAATCTGTTCCTTACCAGCTGGGCTTCAGGGTCAGTTAAGTCTGATTGCTCTTCCAGGTGCAACCTGAGATGTTAATCAGGCCCACGTTAACCCTTGTGGGGCATATTTGAGATACACATCCCATGATATGACCTTGTCGCTCTTACTCATGCTTGTGTCTCCTCAAGGTTAAAACTATTGCAATGCACTCTATGTAAGACTGCCAATTAAAATCATTCCAAGAATCTGCTGCTGTATTCTACAGCAGTCTCACTTAATGACTGGGGCATCACACTGGAAATACATGATAGCCAAGCTCTTAGATCTGCACTAGCTGTCCATTGGTGTCCAGATAATTTAAAGTACTGGTTATGACTTATAAGCATTACCCGTGGGACTGCCTGTCTCTCTCTCTCTCAGGCCACAGATGTAATCAACTTGGGCATGTGTCATCAAAAAATCATGTCAAACCAACCTGCTGGCTTTCTTTCATCAGACATAAATCCTTGTGGGTAAGGGAAAAGCAGCAGATGTGGTATACTTAACTTAGTAAAGCATGTGATACAGTTTTGAGTCATCTAATTAATAAACTAGGGAAATATAATCTAGATTGAGCTACTGTAAGGTAGATGATAAATTATTAGATAAACATTCACAGAGAGTAGTTATCAATAGCTCACAGTCATGCCAGAAGGCAGGGTTCCACAGGAGTTACACGAGGATCAGTTTTGGGATTGTTTCTGTTCAAGATCTTCATCAACAGTTTACATAATGGCATACCAAAATGGTATGGTATGCTTATAAAATTTATGGATGATACCAAACTGGCTGGGGTTGCAAGTGCTTTGGAGCATAAGGTTATAATTCAGAATTGTTTGGACAAACTGAATAAATGGTCTGAAATAAGCAAGAAGAAATTCAACAAAGACAAATGCAAAATACTCCACTTAGGAAGCAACAATTTTATCTATATGAAGTGGGAAAAGACTACCTAGAAAAGAGTACTGCAGAAGAAGGTCTATGGGTCATAGCAAACCAACTATGAGTCAACAGTATGACACTGTTGCAAAAAAATCAAACTTGATTCTGGAATATATTAACAGGAGTGTTGTAAGCAGACATGACATGTAGTTCTTCTTTTCTAATATGCACTGATTAGGCCTCAAATGGAGTACTGTGTCCAGTTCTGGGCACTATATTTCAGGAAAGATGTGGACAAATTAGAGATGGTGCAGAGAACAGCAACAAAAAGGTATAGAAAGCATGACCTATGAGGGAAGATTGAAATAAATGTGTTTAATCTAGAAAAGAGAGGGTAGAGGAGACATGATAACAGCTTTCAAGCACCTCAAAGGTTGTTGCAAGGAGGATTGAGAAACATTATTCCCCTTAACCTCTGATGGTAGGACAAGGAGCAATGGATTTAAATTATAGCAAGGGAGGTTTAGCTTGCACATTAGGAAAAAACTTTCTGTCAGGGTGGTAAAGCACTGGAATAAATTGCCCAGGGAGGTTGTTGAATTTTTGTCACTGGTGATTTTTAAAAGCACCTGTCTACATGGTCTAGATTGTACTTGGTCCTGCCATAAGTGGAGAGTACTGGACTTAATGACTTTTTGAGGTCCCTTCCAGTTCTATGATTCTATGAGATCTGGATCATCCTGTTTGTAACGGAGAGGAGAAGACTGCCAAGCTTTCTCTGAGGCTACCACTGTACTAGAAGCATCTGTCTACATAAGCGTCTCAGAAGAGATGATCCAACAAATCTTCTGTCAACAGATTGTGTCTACACATGAAAGAGAATTGATCTTTCAATCTGCTTTGTTGACAAAAAGCCACCCCCCCATAGTGTCTACACAGCTTTTTTCTTGACAGTTTCTGTGGACAAGTTACATTTTGTGTGCAGATGCCCCAGTTTTGTGTACAAAACTCTCTAGCGTAGACATAACCTGAGAGGACTTCAGGAGTCAGACTGGCTCTCCCCTTCTGGTGTGAAACATCCTGGCTGTGTCTACATGACATTCCCATTTCAGAAAAGGAATGCAAATGCAGACAGTCAGGAATGCAAATGAGAAGCTGATCTACATATTACATGCCTCATTTGCATAATTGTGGCCACTCACTCTTCCGGAAATGCTGTTTTCCAAAGTACCTGTCTTCCTCATATTTTTCAGGCAGGGTGCTTTCAAAACGGGGTTTTCTTTTGAATGAACTCCATCTACCTTAATAGTTTTCTTCCAAAAACAGCACTTCCAGAACAGTGCTGAGAGTGGTCACCTTTATGCAAATGAGGCTCATGATATGTAAATCAGTACCTCAGTTGCATGTTCAATGGGCCTGTTTGAATGAGTTCTTAAAGAGGGCCCAGACTGTTCTTTCTGCAACAAAGAAAGGATGGAAAGAAATGTATGTAGATGACTAGCTGAGTGCCTGTTGAAATGATTGCCTTAATGCTGCTGTGATTTTATGGTGTTGTTAATGATATCTTAGGACACCTAAATGATTAGATAAGCAACATTTTATATTTTATAGTCTGACCAAAGACCAAATTAAACCTGACTACTTTGCTCAGCTGCAGCTAGGGAGCAATCCAATTATTATATTTCCATATTTATATAATGCTCAACACTAGATATTAACTGGTCAAATGTTTTGAAAGTTTGAAATTTCAACAGCTTTTTCATAAATATTTTTGGAAGCTTTAATGACATGTTCACCATTTTTCAGTCAGCTCTGTCAAATATTTTCCTGAATGTTGTGAAGGTAGCCAGAAGTCTTTGAACAGATTAAAATAATAATTCATTCTTGTTAGAGCTACGTATTTTTATTCATTTCATTTACATGGTCTTGTCACTTAAAGAGTAATCATTAATTAGCAAATAACAAATTGAGTGCAGAGCTAAAAATACCATATAAATTTTAATATATTCTGTATTAAACTATTTTGGTAAGCATGAAATCTGCTTCACTGAACTGAAATATGTGTTATAGAGATTTAAAGAGAGAGGTAATATTTTTCCATGTTATCTATATGGAAAATTCACTGGCAAGTAACTTTTTCAGTTTATTAACGTGGATATATGAGACCAAATTTAGTGGATATGTAAACTGTGATGTAGCTTGTGTTGGAAGTAAGATGATCACAAAAATAGTTTAAGTGGTGGAATTAAACTTGCATGGCTTGTGTGGAGAACTAGTCTGGATAACACTGAGTGAACACTGTGAAAGGACTAAACTCAGCTTGTGACATAAGCTGGCAAGTTTCCAATACAAATTAATGGCACTTGGCCTACTTACACTACAGAGGAATTTGACTCTGGCAGTTCTGAGGTTGCTGTGGATAAACGTAAAGGACTAAATTCTTCATTCTTTTAGATTCTTTCTGCTCATTGCAGTATTGGCTGACAAAGGAGATTCTGAATGATAGTATCCCACTATTAGCTGCTTTCATGATACATCTCTTCTTCTGCTACTCAGCATGTAAGTAGTATTCATTCTGCATGCCCACTGCTTTGCCCTACAGCAATTCCCTCCTGTTTTATGAATGCATAGCAGCTTTCATAACTTTCCCCAAAAATGCTGAGAATCCACTTACCGCAAGATAAATCCAAAATGCAAAACAGGGAATGAGAGCTGCAGGCATACATACCCTTTGAAAAGTAAACCATTTTTCTTTAGTTGTCCAGTGCCCCCATTCTTCAAACACTCCCACAGAGTTTAACTGTAGGCCTTTGAGAAGACACATTGACTATTATTCAGATTAATGTCGTAAATCCATTTTTTGAGGATTGAGGCCCTCGCATGAATTTAGGAACCCACACAAAATTTGCAAGATTGTGGGTGAATTTTAATCAGTGTACACAAAGGCTACGTCTACACGTGAAGCCAACATCGAAATAGCTTATTTCGATGTAGCAACATCGAAATAGGCTATTTCGATGAATAACGTCTACACGTCCTCCAGGGCTGGCAACGTCGATGTTCAACTTCGACGTTGCGCGGCACCACATCGAAATAGGCACTGCGAGGGTACGTCTACACGCCAAAGTAGCACACATCAAAATAAGGGTGCCAGGCACAGCTGCAGACAGGGTCACAGGGCGGACTCAACAGCAAGCTGCTCCCTTAACGGGCCCCTCCCAGACACAGTTGCACTAAACAACACAAGATCCACAGAGCCGACAACTGGTTGCAGACCCTGTGCCTGCAGCATGGATCCCCAGCTGCCGCAGCAGCAGCCAGAAGCCCTGGGCTAAGGGCTGCTGCCCAAGGTGACCATAGAGCCCCGCAGGGGCTGGAGAGAGAGCATCTCTCAACCCCCCAGCTGATGGCCGCCATGGAGGACCCGGCAATTTCGACATTGCGGGATGCGGATCGTCTACACGGTCCCTACTTCGACGTTGAACGTCAAAGTAGGGCGCTATTCCGATCCCCTCACGGGGTTAGCGACTTCGACGTCTTGCCGCCTAACGTCGAAGTTAACTTCGAAATAGCGCCCGACGTGTGTAGCCGCGACGGGCGCTATTTCGAAGTTAGTGCCCCTACTTCGAAGTAGCGTGCACGTGTAGACACAGCTAAACAGCCCATCTAGCAATAATTGTTACGTTATGCTAATCGATACAACATATTATCAATTCCCAGGGCACATCCCACTGTACCTGACAAACACTAGCCTAGATTATTTTTCCAATATCTAACCTGGAGCACTGTATAATTCAGTCCTACTTTATCCCACTCCTTTCTCTGCTGGTAGCTCTGACCAGGCTCAGAGAGTTGTCATTTACCACAGACTAAAGACAGCTAATAATTTTGAATTATGAAAAATGCTGTATTGAACAATACATTTATTTAATGTAAATAAGATATTCTGTTGCAAACTAAAATGTCGTCCTATTTGCAGTAGAGGGCACTGGATGATCCTATACTGAACACATTGGGGTTGCGTCTACACTAGCCAGTTACTTCGAAGTAGCTGGAACAACGTCAAAATAGTATGCACCGTGAGCTATTTCGATGTTGAAATCAATGGTAGGCAGCGAGATGTCGAAATCACTATTCCTATCTGAAGATGGGAATAGCGCCCTACTTTGATGTTCAACGTCAAAGTAGAGCATGTGTAGACGATCCTCGTCCCGCTACGTCGAAATAGTGGGGTCCTCCATGGCAGCCATCAGCTGAGGGGTTGAGAGACGCTCTGTCCAGACCCTGCGGGGCTCTATGGTCGCCGCATGCAGCAGCCCTTAGCCCAGGGCTTCTGGCTGCTGCTGCTGCTGCTTCAGCTTGGGGTCCATGCTGCATGCATGGGGTCTGCAACTTGTTGTTGGCTTTGTGGATCTCGTGCTGTGCAGGGCAAGTGTGTCTGGGAGGGGCCCTTTAAGGGAGTGGCTTGGGGCTTTGCTGGCCCCTTTTTTTAATGGGGAACGCTTATGTGTGTGGACGCAGCGCATTTCCTTCCAGGGCGACTCCTTTTGATATTCCCCATTGCTACTTCAAAATTGAATGTCGACAGCACCAGCCCTGGAGGACGTGTAGATGATACACATTGAAGTAGCCTATTTCGATGTCCTTACTTCAAAATAGGCTACTTTGACACAGTGTGCTAATGTAGACGTAGCCAGGGTGAAATATTGACCCCACTAAAGTCAATGGAAAGACTCCCACTGATTTCAATGGAGTCAGTATTTCACACCTCCAGTATGATGACTAAAAGCTCTACTGAGATAGGGGTGCTGATTTGTGCACTTCTCCCCAAAGGAAAACAGCTGTTGAAGTAGGGGTGCTTGTAACTGAATGCAGCAAAAAAAATTTTTTTAAATGATCTAATTAGCAAATAAGGACTCTGAGTGTACACCTACACTTACTGCAGGGTCAGCGCTGTACAGACTGATTTTCCAGAGTAAAATTTAGAAAGTCTAGTAGGGACACACTAAATCTAGTGTTAAGGACATCACATCAACTCTAGTACTCTTTGCAGTCATGAGGAGTGAGGGAAGCCAACAGGAGAGTTTCTCCCATGCACTGCCCACTTTGGGATTGGCAGAGAAAGTTGACCTAAAGCATGTGAACTCTAGCTACACTATTCTCCTAGCTGGAGTTTTGTATCTTATGTTGACTTTCTGCCCTAGTGTAGACCAGCCCTCATGCTGTTCAGAAGAAAGTGAAGAAAGAGACCATTTAAAAACAAAAATGTGTTTGTTCCAGAGCAAAGACAGAATTAATTGTTTGCAACATACTTACTTCATCCATTATTTGTTCAAATTTCTTCAACACTTACAAACTCGATTGGCGGAAGAGCAGGAAATTATGACTCTTCTTGAAGTTCACGTATTAGTCATGCATGGAAAAGAACAGTATTATCCCCTAAACAGGATAAAAAATGAGACAAAATATAGAATAAAGCACTTAGAGAAGAAACAATGGGAACAGGAACACCAGTAGCTTATCACACAAAATAATTGGCAGACTATACACACATCAGCTAATTCTGCTCCAGGAATTGTCTACACTGACTGCTTCTGTCTTTTAAGGAATAGAGGAGAAAGTCTCCCAGCACACACATCTCAGTCATGTTCCTAGAGAAGTCATTCACACTTGGAGCATGCCTCCAGATGGACAAACATGATGAGACGATCGACCCTGTAAACTAACTCTGAAATCATTCTTTATTTTTCAAATAATTGCAACTATAGAGAATAAAAAATTGTGATAAAAACTGAAAATTCCTCAGAATTCCATGACTATATCCTGTCACTGTCATGGATTTCCTGTTACTTTTATATTTTTGGACTATACATGATTATTTTAATTAAACCTTCATGCTATGTGTGTGTGTACATATATATATATATATGTATATATATAACATCATGATTGACTGATTTAAATCCAAACAATTAAAATAACTAATTTTAAATCATGTGTTAAATCAGCAAACAAGAAACCTTTATTTAAATTATTTAATTTAGTTTTGCATTTCTACTTTTAGTTATTTTGTTAAAAAAGTTAATTCTCATTGGCTGCTTAACAGTAAAATATAATTGCAAATAAATATAGCTGTTATATTAAATTTGATGCTGCTTTTTGCTAACTGGAAGAATATACATTAGTTATCTACATATTAAGCCATTATATATCTTAATTAATATATTCAGATTATTATTTTCCATTTATATTAGAAAATAGCAAATGGTGAATTTCTTATTACCAGATGACTGACTTTTTGTGGTGTGTCTAAAACTTTATTTGGATAGAAATTTAAAAAAAATTCTCAAAGCCAATTTTTTTAATTATTTAAAATAAAAATACGCTAAGTGTGCTGGATATGTAATGAAAAATATAATTTAAATTAAGGCAACATATATTTGAATCAAATAGATTTATTAACTAAAGAAGTATATTCCATAGTTTGTGAAAGAACTGTTTCTGATCAGCACATCCTTCAAGATTTTAAAACTAGCCCCCTACACCTGATTTGTATACATAAATTTGGAAAGAAAAATCAGCTCTCCCACTTTTTGAATTCCCAGTCAGTTTCTTGCCTTTGAATGAACTCATCATTGAGCTGAACTAGTTGAATGCACTGATTTAAGAAAGTATTATCTTTGAACCTGCAAAAGAGATTATAGTAATCAAAAACTGATTTTGTGCTTCAACAAATTCTGATTCTACATACTTAGCCAGTGATTTCCCACAGTTCAGTCCTATGACTTCCTTTAAAACTCAGTGACAAACATATACTGCTTTTCAAAATGAAAATTAAATTATTTTAATAAATTAAATTTGAAATTAACAACATATGGTATGACCTAAATTTATTTAATTTTAAATATAAATTTAATTATTAAAATGGATTTTTAATTAATTGTAAATCATTAGGTTTTATTCAGCCTATTACATTGAATCTCTCTCTCTCTCTCTCTCTCTCTCTCTCTCATGTAATGATTTGCAGTTGATATTAACCACCACTTTTCATTAGGTGTCCTATTTGAAGACATTTCCAATAAAAAACAATTTGTACTATCGTAGCACCTTTTCCATTTGATGCAAAATAATTTTTAAAATACTGCTAGGATGATTGTGGAGGGCATTGTACAATTAATCCACTCTTGTTTTCTGAAATTGGCCTTGACTGAATAAATTCCAGCATGGGTCCTTTGACATTAGAGCTGTCAAAAAAAAATGTTTAATAAGAATGATCTTTTGACCTCCCAAATGATCTTCTGACCCCTGCCCTTTCTGCACAATGAAAATTTTCTGTAGGAATATTTCAATTTTGCTAAAAATTTTCAAATTTTCTGTCAGGAAAATCACAATGTTGGCTCCTGGCCTGCCTATGTGGGAGGCTCAGTTATGCTTTTCTCAAGTTCACTTTCTGCTTCTTTAGCAGCTCCAGAAGGCATGGGTGATCTGCCTCTCCACCTTCCCGAAGTTCACTGAGTCAGAGCACCTGTATATCCTTAGGTCAGGTTTACTCTACCCAGAAGATCAACCAAGACTGATAGACTTCAGGATCTTCCAGGGTTTGATTTTGTGCATCTAGTAAGACACACAAAATTGACCTCTCAATGGTCGCAGTTGACCTCTGTACTCCTTATGAGATACAAGGTGTAAGGTAAGTCAGTGGAAGAAACTCTCCCATCAACCTTCCCCAGTATAGAGAGCCAAGTTAGATATGAGTAGGTATGTTGATTTTAGGTATGCAATTGCCGTAGCTAGAATTGTGTATCTGTGGTCGACTTTCCTAACCCAGTGCAGATATAGCCTTATTTTCCTAGAAGAGATTTTTCTTGAAAGCCTATCCCACAAAATAAGTAAATGCTTTAATCAATTATATGTTTTATGTTTCTTATTACTTTATGACAGTTGCAATTCCACTCCCCAACTCTACTCCCCAAAAAACCTGCAAAGAATTTTTTGAGAGAGAATTTACATTTTCTGGCAAGTTCTACTTGTTACTTTTTGTAGCACTGGAATGCATTAATTGTCAAGATTTTAGCTGGACAGTTTTTCTTTGTTTGTTTTATGGTAGAAAATATTTGTTCAAATAATTATGGTTTCATTTTAACTAATATTTGAAGAATGAGAAAGTCAGAGGTTGGGCAGCCGTGTTTCAAGACACTGTAAAATACGTTCTTGTCATTCCACTGAACTATTTATGAGAGCAGTTAAAATATAAGACCTGAGAAAATCTCTGAAACTTGGTAAGGATTTAGTTGGGTATTCAGCTCTCTAACTCCTATTACTCTATTAATCATATGATCTGCTCCAATTTATGTAAAGGTATTACCACTGGTACATAGCTATTCTTCAATATTTATGAGCAAACTAAATTTAGGAATTACTAAGATAATGACAAATGTATAAGTTCTTATTAATATCTTTAGTTTGTCCAATAAAGTCTATTGGGTTCCCAGTGAAAAGATAATAGTTCACTGGTAAAAATGACAATATGTAGTCACTGAACACAACCCAATCTGCAAAATCTATTTTCTTTGCAAAATCTCAGTGAAAAATGACTGAAGACATTGACTGAGCTATGATGAATGTTACAGCACAGTATTTTATACCCACTTGGAAGAGAGAAAGAATGGATATCACTTTATTTAACGGAACAACTTTTCAGTTTACACTTTAGCTACAACATTTGTAGATCATAAAAAGGAGCTTCTGTGAAGGACTAGAAAATTATTCACAGCCTGTAAGAGCAGAAAATAGAAGGAACAGCTTTAAATCAAAAACAATTCACCCTGAAAAGATTGATTAGTTTTTAATAAAAGCAGACTTCACCTTTGCTTAACATAAGACAAACTCACTTTGTTAGGACTATGACATTGGAATAGGTTACACTATAAAAGATATAGTAGCTGGTACATACCCTGGGCTCAAGATGCTGAGTAAAGGCAAAATCCTGCTTTGTGATGTACTATGGCATGGAAGTAGGAAGTGGAAGAGGGATGGGTTAAATAACTTCTGCTGACTATAAGCAAAATTCCCCACTGGTATCCAAAAATGCAGTAATGGCATTATATTAGTACAGGAGTGCACACACATCCTCAAGGAGAGCAGGATGTGTCGAGGGCCCAAACCTAACACCACAAATCCTGCCATAAGTATCAGCAAATTGGTATACAACTTTCCCCTGATTAATTGCAAGTATGTGACCCTTCCTTAACCAGAAGATACTCCATCTTCACTGTACTGATACCATATGAACCAGCAGTTTATATCTTAGAAAATGCATCCTATTATAGCTTGTGAAAATTAAGGCAACATACACACACATTCAATAGGAGAAAGAAACCTAGTACACAGCTATGTTGAAGAGACTGAAGCATCATAATGGACATTAAATTGGATAGGAGCCAGCAATTCAATCCGATGGCTAAGAGACCCCTCTTGACTTTGGAATTTGGATTCAAATATGTCTTAACACAGAGTAGAGAGTCAGTGGTATGCTGTGGTGTGATCACAATCTAGATTGCCCTGGGATATCGATTATCTTCAGATCTGAAATCTTATTTTGGGGCTTTCTCGGGTTTTGAGGCTCTTCCCAAAAATATTCTACAGCGTTGACACTGGAGAAGTCCCGGTATTCACATCTGAAGACAACAAAATTGGACAGCATATGGAGAATCAGTGGTGACTGGCAAGAAAAGCAGGAGAGCCACCAGCTGTGTGACCCTCTTGCCTAGGAGAGGGCTGAACAACCCTTCCCTCCCCAGGTTCCACCTCTCTACACCGCTGCTCTGCCCTCTCCCTGTCCCTGCTCTGCTCTCTTCCCTCCTCTTCCTTGCCATTGCTCTGCCCCAGCCTGCCTCTTCCCCCAACTCCCTCCCCGAGTGATGCAGTCTGGGGTGTTGGTGGGATTAAGGGTATGGCAGTGGTGGTTCAGCCTGGTGGCACTCACTGGAAGCTGTGGGGGAAGCAGAGCACCATGGCCCCAGTTTACTTTTCTCCCCTGGCTGCATCATTCTGCTTCCCACCAGTGAGTGCAAACTCCAGGTGACATGCCATGAAAGCACAACATACTGGGGCTATAGTGCTCTGGGCCCACACAAACACATTGCTTCTGTGGAAAATGGAGCACAGTGACTTTGCAGCGCACATAGCACATGATCCCTGACTCCATGATGGAAACAATAATTTTCCATGCATGTGGGCTAAGGGCATAAATGGAGAATGTGACATCAACTGCTTGTCTCTTTCCTGATTCTCATCACTGGACTATAATTGCTAACGGAGGAGAGCACTGAGTAATGGACTGAGGACCCCAATCTTTTGGGTCATCCACACATTGCAAACTATCAGATTTAACAACACTAAACAACAAACTCTGAAATCAACCAATGTATATGATTCACACTAACCATTTAATAGCTCTTCCTCTCTATATTATATATTAATAAACCTTTAAATGTTTGTTTACTAAAGGATCAGCTATCATTGTGGTTTTGGGGTAAGAGCTGAACTGTATCTTGACCTGGGATGAACATTTGTGTCTTTGGAATTTGAGGAACCTACTATGTGTTATTTCTGCTTTTAATAATCACTGAATAACACATTTCTGGTTTCTCTCGTTACTGCATGAGGAGCTTGAGGGCCTGAAGAGACTGTCTATAACTACAACTAGTAGAGTATTTTGGAAGCATACATTTGTTACTGGTTTGAGTGAAAATATCAGACCAGAGAGCTGCTGCAGAATAGGGAAAAGGCAGTCCAAAGAGAATAAAGGAGCTGCTACTGAGAGGTGGAGAGCTACAGGACAATTAGGAGCAGTTAGCAGGTGGCTGGTCCGGGCAGAATGGGACCAACTGACTCCACTTCAGGCCTGCCAGAGGCCTTGGAGGCCTTTAAAAGCCTCCCAGTTAGGAGGAGCGGGGAAGAGAATGAACAAAGGAATGAATGAATGAACTAACTCACTAACCAATTAGAGACACAAGGAGAAAGCGAAAGTGAGAGAGAGCAAGAGCTAGAGTCATATAGAGTACGAACGGGTACAGAGATAGAGGCAGCAGGGAAGGGAATTCCAGAAGGAGCGGCTGGGCTCCCTACCCAGAAACCTGCTGTTTTGCCCAAACCCCTGGCGAAGGAGGAAGACTGTCAGACCAAATGGTGCCCAAGGAAAGTGGGAACCTCACCACACTTTGTGAAATCTTATGATAGAACATATCACCAGTTCGGGGTACATGCCCAGTTTTCTGGCATTCTGATTTGAGATTGGAATACTTAGCTGCTTCCCATACCAGGCAGTGTGACATTGGGTGACAATAAAACTGAGCAAAAGTGACTAGACAGCATATCACAGATATCCATGTTGGTTACCCCACTGTCTCCCGATTGCATCTGTCTACAGAGTGCAGTGTAATATTCCCTTTTCTCTTGGCTGATTTGGTCGTTCCCTTATTTCATTTTGTGCAAAAAAAAAAAAAACACTTGGATATAAGCCTGTTTATCACAGCTTCTGTAATATCCATCTTTAAAATCAGCAGCCAGAAGGAACATAAAACCCTTTCCCACAATTTTAACCTGTGTCTGAGTGGATTGGCTCCTGCCTTGGTTACAGCTAGGTTATACATTCCTACTTGTTTTTTTAGCTGCCGAATGCATTTCTATGACACCCCTTGCTGTGGTTTCCATTGCTACCCAAATTCCTCGTGCACATTTAAAAACAGGATTTTCATCAGTTAGGAGCCTCTTCTATTGGTTTCATTAAGAAGTCTACAGCCACAACTGTTTCTTAGATCCAACTGAACCCCATCCTTTAAACCACAGTGTTCAGACTGTCTTTTTAATTCTCTTGAAAAGGAGGAAATATTCATTTTCAAATTGATTCTGCTTCGATTGTAACCAGGGTTGTGGGTGGCAAGTGTCCATGAACATTTTATACTCTCTCTTTCAACATTTTGCTTACTGGTTTCCCTGGCTACATCTACACGTGAAGCCAACATCGAAATAGGCTATTTCGATGAATAACGTCCACACATCCTCCAGGGCTGGCAACGTCGATGTTCAACTTCGACGTTGCGCGGCACCACATCGAAATAGGCGCTGCGAGGGTACGTCTACACGCCAAAGTAGCACACATCGAAATAAGGGTGCCAGGCACAGCTGCAGACAGGGTCACAGGGCGGACTCAACAGCAAGCCGCTCCCTTAAAGGGCCCCTCCCAGACACAGTTGCACTAAACAACACAAGATCCACAGAGCCGACAACTGGTTGCAGACCCTGTGCCTGCAGCATGGATCCCCAGCTGCCGCAGCAGCAGCCAGAAGCCCTGGGCTAAGGGCTGCTGCCCAAGGTGACCATAGAGCCCCGCAGGGGCTGGAGAGAGAGCATCTCTCAACCCCTCAGCTGATGGCCGCCATGGAGGACCCGGCAATTTCGACATTGCGGGACGCAGATCGTCTACACGGTCCCTACTTTGAAGTTAGTGCCGCTACTTCGAAGTAGCGTGTACGTGTAGACACAGCTCCTGGGTGATAAGACTGCATACCAAATAGGATCTTTTTCCTCCTCCCATAGCTAAGGATGCTACTACCTGATTTTTCATTTTCTTCAAAATACTGGTCTAGCCTCTCTTGCTATGTAGGCCAGTCAGAGATTTGTGAGGGTATGTCTATGCAGCAAAGCTATTTCAGCTGCTATTCTCAAATAACTTTGTGAGTGTCTACACAGCAAAACCGCTATTTTGATACAATGTTGAAATAGCGTACTGCTTATTTCACATTCTGTAAACCTCATTCTGTAAGAAATATTTCCGGTTCCAAAATAGATATTTCAGAATATGGTTTGTATAGCTAGGTGAGGTGGCGTGGCAGGGGGAAGGATAGCTCAGTGATTTGAGCATTGGCCTGCTAAACCCACGATTAGTGAGCTCAATCCTTGAAGAGGCCATTTAGGCATTGGGACAAATAGATGTCAGGGACAGTGCTTGGTCCTGCCAAGAAGGCAGGGGACTGGATTAGATGACTTCCCAAGGTCCCTTCCAGTTTTAGGAGATGTGTCTCTCCAATTACATTAATAACATTAATAAAAATATATATTAATGGAATAGGGGCTATTTTGAAATAAGCTATTGTGATTCCAGGGGCTGTAATCCAAAATAGGCTCTTTTGTGTGTGGACACTCTATTTTGAAAGAGTTGAGCACTGTGTCAGTTTGCATTTTGGCTATGGTTACACTAGAATATACTGTTGACTAAATGCACCACCAGTTTTTCTGACAAAACCAGTGTTTTTGGTCAACAAAACTCTCTAGTGTAATCATAGCCCATGTGTCTAGACATGCTACCTCCAAATAAGCTATTTCAGAAAATCTCTTTCAGAATAGCTTATTACAAAATAACTCTGCTGTGTAGACATAGCCTGAAAGGCCTCCATTTTTCCAATTAGCTTTCCATTTCATCTTGCCACTGTTAGCTCATAAGTTTGGAGTACTAATGGTTCTAGCAGACTTCCTTCCACACACACCCCAGGGCTGTAAGCTATGTCATAGATTGTTTTGTTACTCTGATGTATAAAATGTTCTTGAAATCCTCATTGTCAGTTGTTGAGGATGGAAGATATCATACAAATTACTTCTTAGAAACACAGGGTATATCTACCCTTCAATGTAAGCACAAGCTTGAGCCTGGGAGCCAGGCAACCCCACAAACAGTTGTGTCTGCACTGCAAGTGCACTAACCCAGGGCTTTGCTGAAAATCTCCATCCCCCTCTCCCACCTCCAAGTGAAAGGCCAATGTGTAAAGAAGGGAAAGGAGAACTTGGGGTCAGGTGACATGCTGAGATAGGGGCACTATGTTGGATATTAACTACTGTACTTCCTGCCCTTCCTTTTCTGGGGTATAATTTAGTAATGGCAGCTGGCCTGTCCAACATTATGTGAGTGGTTTACAGTTTTAAGTCTTGTTTACAGATAATCTATATTTATTAAGATAATCATGCAATCAAAATCTGAAATACTAAAGCTAAAACATGTTAAGGAGTAATTAAGGATTACAAAGTGAACAGTATTTCTTTATTTACTATTCCTCTACAATTCAAGTGTCAATAAATTCCACCTGTATAGTCATTGTACCCCCTGTCCCACCAACCAAATTAACTTTTCATCATGTCTTTCTAACCTATAATGCATGGCAATCAAGACTTCAACCCTCCTAAGCATATCCCTCCCTCCCACCCAAAAAAAAAAAAAAAAAGAAAGCCAGAAGCCAGTTTCCTAAGTTGTGTTTCCTGTATGTGGCTGCCAGTTTGGCATTCCTTCTGTCATAGTACCATTCAGAGGCTCACCATTGGCTTCCCAATAGTTGTGAAAAGCACAGCAAACCATAGTACTACAGATAGCAGCCAAATGTGTTTCTAGGTATCTCCACTGTGATGGTAATCTTCCAAATACACATTCAACAGCAATTCTAGATGTGTTAAGAGTATAATTAAACCTTCTCCTCCTCCCCCTTCCCGCATCAGGTCCTGTGAAATCGGGTTTCCAAAGCCGAGATACCTTGAGTGGGAAAGAACCAATGCATCTCAGTGTGCTGACAGCTTCCTGAACCAGAAATGAATGTACAAACAAGATCAGTTAATAAAAAGGAGCCTATTCCATGTTGCTGGATCTGGTAGCTGGAAGTGCACAGAGCAAAATGACCGCTTGCTCGGCTGTGTTTGGTGAGCTATTCAAACTTCCTGTAATGTGCGGGAAGAGGAGAGGAAGTAAAGATTCTCGGGTTAAAGCAGCCCTATTTTGGACTCTTGGAAATGGTTACTTTATCTCAGGTCTGCACACTGCCATGTGGGTGTCTGAGCTCTAGGTCTGAGCATGGGTCAGAACATTATTAACCTAAGGTTAAAATACAATATAGATGTTCAAGCCCTTGATTCCTTCAAGCCAGCTGACTCAAATCCCATTAACCCTGGGCTTACATTATAATGTAGACCTGCCCACAGAGATGTACACAATGTTGTAGCCATGACAGCTGATTCTCTCTTGTATTGAAGAAAAGAAACAGTAACCACTGCATATCAGAGTCAACATAAGCAACTCCTTGAAGAACTGTAACTGTGAGTTTACAAATAGATTTAACTGTGCTCAGTACCTTTAAATGTAGCAAAAGTGGTTGAAACTAGAGCACAGCTGGTTAAAAAATGACATAAAATGTTCATATCAATGGTTTGCTGTCAGGCTGGGAGATCATAACTAGTGGAGTCTGGCAAGGGTCTGTCGTGGGTCGGGTACTAGTTGATATATTTATTAATAGCATGGATAATGGCGTGGAGATTAAACTTATAAAGTTTGCAAATGGCATCAAACTGAGAGGGGTTGCAGAATATTAGGTGACAAATTAGAATTCAAAACAAGCTTGATAACCCAGTGATTTAATATAAAATAACAAGATGGAAATCAATTAAGTTAAGTGTAAAGTATTACGCTTAGGAAGTGGGGAAATAATCATTGAACAAATACCAAGTGAGGAATAGTTGGCTAGGCAGCGATACCACAGAAAAGGATCTCTGGGTTATAATGGATGCAGTTGCAAAAAAGCTTAATATTATTCTGCAGGATTGGAAGGAAGACACAGGAGGTAATTTCCTGCTCTGTTCAGCACTGATGAGACCATAGCTGGAATATTGTGTCTAATTTTGGGTGTCACGCTTTAAGAAAAATGTGAACAAACAGCAAAGAGTCCAGAGAAGAACAATAAAAATTATAAAAGTTGGAGACGTCTGAGTTATGAGAAAAAAGTTTAAAAGAATTGGGCATGTTTCTTCCTGAGAAAAGGTGGTTGATGTGGGAGCCTGATATTCTTCAAATTATTGAAAGTAGAACTAGAGGACTAAAAGTACTGGAGAACTAGAAGTAATGGCTTAATTTGCAGCAAGGGAAATGTAGGTTAGATATTAGGAAAAACCTTAAAACTATGAGACCAGGTAAACAAAGGAGAATGTGGGATCACTGTAAGAGATTTTTAGGAACAGGTTAGACAAACCCCTGTTGGGAAAGGTCTAGGTACGCTCTGTTCTGATCAGTTTAACAGGCTTCACTAGAGGACCTCTTCAGACCCCTTCCAGCATTACAGCATTACATTTCTCTGAATGTTCAAATGGAAGGAAAAACAACTATTACAGTGATGAGAGTAATCATAAAAATGCTTTTAAATGAACAGAAGATAAATCATGAATAGATATAGAAGCAACTTTAAGAGAAAAAGTGAAACAACTCTGCTCTATTAGCTGCTCACCAATCATCCTTTTAAGGCCTTTGAAAACCCATGTTAAAAATACGAGAAATGTTGACATTAAAGACTAATTTTTTCACATAAGTTCTCGTAATACACTAATGATATACACACACCTAATATAATATTAAATATAAAAAATGAAGAACTGTTAAGATTAAAAGCTTTGATATAGTTTAATAATTTGTATTTCTGGATAGTGAATTAATTTAGATGGGGCAACACATCGGCCAAACTGTTGCTGGAACAAGAGTGGTTTTGCCAATTATTCTTTTACTTACATGGTGTTACTGCTGGCAAACATAATGTTGGTCTGGAAGTTCTGAGATTAAGACACACAAACCCGTAAAAAGAAGATGAGGGTGACAAAAAGAGCATGAGGCAAAATGTGCATGAGCAACCCCCCTTAAAAACAAAAGTGCAAAAGCTGGGTAAATTGAAGATTGAGCATGCACGAGGTATAGTTTACATAAAATCCAAAGGACTGATGTGGTAAAAGCTGCTGGGAGAAAGAAAAAATAGTTCATAATAAAGACAAATGTATACAAGACCTAAGTGAATATATCCCAAATTGGAAAAACACTGGCTGAGAAAGATGGGACTGAAGGATGAGACCAGGAGATCAGAGAAGCAAATGAGTACCATGGAAAGAGGGAGAACTTCCTGATCTCCTGGAATGTTGTAATTTGGAACCCCTACCAATTTTGTCCTGTCTGTTATCATTGCCCTACATAACTGTATAAGCAGTTCCTATATGTCATAATGTTTCTATCTGAAAATATATGACAAAGGAGAAAATAAATCACATTGGTGTACTTGTGACTCTTTTCCCATTTTATCCCCAGAACCCCCATGCATTTGTGCTGCAGTACGAAGTCGAACATTGTTCACAGCCTTTGTGAGGTGACTTTGTGCTTCTTCTCTGTCACAAAAAGTTAAAGTAGTAATAAACAAAAAACAAACAAACAAACAAAAAAACCTTTTACTCATACATAGAACACTAGACGGGCCTCAAGAGGTCTGGCTGCTGTTCCTGGCACTATCGCTGACATACTTTATGACCTTGGGCAAGGACCTTGAATCTGTTTCTCCAATCTTTGTGAAGTACTTTGAGGTCTATGAATGAAAAGCACTTTAGCAAAGGTAGGTATTATTATTCTGCCAGTTTATTAATAGCTACATATCAAGAGCTGCATTACAGGAAGCCAGTACTGATCTCCCTAAACCCAGGAGCTACATTAAATACTCTTGAGTACAATCTTTTGACATTTTGTCTGTTAACTGTTTACTTATGTGCAAGAGATCCCTTGTGCAAAGCACTCCCTGAAACAGATATTGGTGCTGTCTGAGCCACTGAGGTTCTTCCCTAAAAGTGCAAGTTGAACCTTTCTAATGTGGAACTCTCTTGTCTGGCAACATCTGTAATCCATCATGATTTAATTATATGTATAACTTATGGGTGTGGCCAAGTTTCCTGTGGTCCCATAAAGTTTATTTACAGTACCCAGCTCTGGCTCTTAAGTTCTGTGCTGTTATTTAGTTGTAATTTACCCCTAAATGTCTTCTAAGAGTCCAATAATTAGTGAAAACATTGGTAATGTGCTAGACAATATTGACCTCCTATGGGTTGGCAAATTCTCCTGAGGGTGCCGGCTGAGAGAGGTTCAGCCTGGATATTGGAGTAAGATAAGTCATTTCCTCCAGCTCACTACATGTTTTGCTGCCATTCCTGCTATTGACCTCTACTATCTCTGTTTCAAACCCTTAACATTATCACTTAAGCTACAAAGTCTGCAGAATGACACATCAGAAGAAACCTCTCCCAGTTCAACAGAAAGGACAGAACCACCCTCTGTGTACACCATTCACTCCCATCCCCTCCATCAAATTCTAACTCCTGAGAATCACTTCTCTGTGTATGTGTGTGGGCTTTTTTGTTTTCTGGGGGTTTTTTTGTCTTGTTTTGACTTCTGGCTACCTAATTTATAATGCCGTTAATCTCATTTTTATTCTCCTACAGGTTACACTATTTGGTGCAGAAATAAAATCAGATGTGACACCCAAAGGCATTGCATGGTTGATGATTTCCAGCTGCTGGGTGAGATTTCATCTCTAAAGTAAATTAAGGTGTTAAACACATTCTCTGCTCTGAGGAAGAACTGTAAAAGCCTTTCTCCCAAGCAGTCATTGACTGTCTATTTTAATGCAAAAAAAAACCCCCAAAAACCCCAAAAATGACTCATCTTTTTGAAATTGTTGTTCTTTGAGATGTGCTGCTCGTGTCCATTCCAATCTACATGCACAACAGCCTAAACACTTTTCCTCTAGAAGCATCCATAGGGCCTGTCCGACTGCTCCCTGGCGCATTGCCTTCATGGCACTCAATACAGAGCCCTGCTTACCCTCCATCCCTTCAGTTCCTTCTTGTCAGATACTCTGATAGAAGGGCAGGTGGTTTGGTATGGTAAAGAACACGAATAACATGTCCTAAAGAACAACAGTGGCAAGAAGGCAAATAACCAATTTTTCTTTCTTTGAGTGCTTTTTTTTTCGTCAGTTCCAAGTGAGGTGACTCCCAATACTAAGTTTCAGAGGTGGAGTCAGAGTTCAGATGTCCATTGACCGGCACTGAGCTACCAAACCCCATTGTCTCTGGTTTGCTAGGTAATTGCATAATGCACAGTACAAATATGTATGGAGGACCACGTCACTGATCTGCATATTCTTGGGTGGGAACTTGTGCCAGGAACCCTTTTGAAGAAGCCTGTACAATAGAGCATGCCATGAGCAGAGGGATGGACATCTCTTCTAGGCAGTAGCATTATCTGATGCCAGATGTGATCCACAATGAAATTCATTGCAAGAAAAGTGGAAGCCCTTTAGTCCAGCCTGCTATGGCCACAAACAGTTGAATGGACTTTCTGAATGGCTTAGTTCTTTCTATGTAAATGGTTAGAGCTCTACAGACATTCAATGAGTGAAGCCTCTTTTCCATGACACTTGAGAGCAGTTTAGGATACAACACTGGAAGGAAGATGTTCTGGTAGATATGAAACTTGGAGAAAACCTTTGGGAAGGATGCTAGATGTAACCTAAGCTGAATCATGTTCTTATAGAACACAGTGCAAGGGAGCTCTGAGGTTAGGGTCCTGAGTTCAGACACCCTTCTGGCTGAGGTTGTCACTACCAGAAATGCTACCTCAGCAGTTGTTTGAAGGGTGGACCCCTCAGTTTAGAAATGATCAGACTGGGGTTCCACGCTGGCATGATAGGTAACCCTGGTGGAAGACTTGTTTAACTGGGTCTGAACAAGCAAACACCATCAGGTTCAGCCGTGGAGTTTCCATGCCATGGGGTGAAATGACTCGAGATTCAGGCACCGGAGACAGCTGAGATTGTTAATTAAGTCAGGGAGAGTGTCAAGGTGACTGGGGCAGGAGAAATATAAACCAGTGTTGGTGGGGCCCGCCAGGAATTATCACTATCATCACTACGGATATAAAGCATAAGGCATTCTGTCGACAGTAACAGAGACAAAGCCATGCTAGTCTGTGTACCATCAAAACAAAAAAGTAGTAAAGTATCACTTTAAAGACTAACAAAATAATTTATTAGGTGAGCTTTCATGCGACAGACGCTGAGTCTGTTCTGGTATGTCTGTGGTCTGAAGAAGTGGGTGTCCCACGAAAGCTCACCTAGTAAATTATTTTGTTAGTCGTTAAAGTGATACTTTATTGCTTTTTTTGTTTTCATTCTGTTGACAGAGTCTCGACAGAACTCTGCATTTGCCTTGACAGTGTTATCCCTCAAAAATTGGAGGAATAATGCTCTGTTGAAAGAGTTCTGTCAACATAAATGCAGTGTAGACACTTCTGTCAAAAGATGGGGCTTCTGGTTCACTGGGCAGCCCTGTTTGCAGAGCTTCTGGTCAGCTGTTCCCTCAAAGGATGGCAGGGCAGTCTGGCTGCTCTCTGTTGACAGAGCAGATTGCTCTATCAATCTGCTTTTGTATGTAAATGCAATCTTTCGAAGAAACTTTGTTGACACAACTCTGTCTACAGATGTTACTGTCGACAGATGCTGCTAAGTGTAGATGTAGCCAATATGACTATTTTTTCCCTTCATAGCTTAAGTACCTTGTGAATGAACAGAACGGGATGAAACACTTAAAGGAGATGGCCTCCCCAGGGCAGGTAGAGTGCATCCATGTTGGAGCCTATGCTGATTCAAAAGGAGAAAAACTGCTGGTGCTTCCTGTTGTTTCCAGCATGAACAGATCTACCTGGGGAAAACCCCACCATTAGAAGGTGGAGTTTGTTGCACAGGGACCACTCATGGTCACCAATTCCCTCTGTACACCAGGAGAGTACTTGCAGGGGTATTAAATGCTCCACAGCCTGAGGACTTCATGGCAGAGGGGAGAGAAGTGTGCCTCCCCCTATTTGTTGACATAAAACATTGCTGGGGTGTGGTCTCTCCTCACTGATACACATCTCACTGTTAACTGGTCTCAGAAAATCCAGCTTGACAGGCAAACCACTCTCAGCTCTCTGATACAGATGTGGACAGTGACTTCTGCTAGCGACTAGAGGCCTTGTCCTGAGGATTCCCAAATATGCTCCCCCAGCCCAAGTCTGATGTGTCCATTACCAATGAGAAAGTTGGCTGGCAAAAGGGATCCCTGGATGAATCACCTGTTGGTTGAGCCATCACAGTAGGAAGTCAAGGACCAGGTGAGGCAAAGACGCAACCCTGTCCGAACTGTCCAATACACTGCAACTAACCATGAGTAGAGCAGCCAAAGCCTGAGTCTGGCATGGGCCACCACACAGATGCAAGCGGACATATGTCCCAGGAATTTTAGGCAGTTCCTTGCTGTGATGGTGGGGAGCAGCCTGAAACTCCAAATAATGTAGCCCAGAGCCCAGAACTTTGATTCTGGTAGGAACACACTGGCCTGGGTTATATCTAGAAGCACCCCTATGAACTCTATTCACTGAAATTGGGGCCCTGTTTGTTGAATTTTGCTCTGATCAGTTTGCCTTGCACCTCCATTTGAGCCCTTGAACAGCCAGTTGTTCAGGTAAAGGAACACCTGTACCTGTTGTCTGCACAGGAACATGGCCATGATTGCCATACACTTGCCATACACTCAAGGCACTGCTGACAGGGTTGAATAGGAGGACTGGGAACACGAAGTGGCTGATGCTCACCACAAACCCGAGATATTTTCTGTAGAATGATGATTGCTATATGAAAGTGTGTGTCTTAAGATGAGGATGGTATATGAGTCCCCTGGTTCCAAGCAAGGGATGATGGAGGTGAAGAGACCATGTGGAACTTTCAGTTTCTTCATCAACTTGTAGAACTCTTGCAGATTTAGGATTGGCCTGAGCCTGCCTTCTGGGGCAAAACCCTCTGCAGATTCTACAGCACTCTTAAAAGTGATTGATCCTCCCTGAGAATCTTCAAGCACAAAGTGTACAGGTCACTTGTGGGCATAGACCTGCCACAGCCTGAACATGCCTTGAAGCTCAGGAATGGCGGCATACCCTGGTATTAGGGGTACATTGTGTGTGGGAGGGAAAACCCCCCAAAGGAAAGTTACAAAAACTACAAATAATTATGCTACTATGCATACTAACTATATGCGCTAAAACAGGACACTGCAAAGCACGCAAGAAGCAAGTTAAGAGCCATGAGGAGTTCCAGCTGTCATCACAAATGGTAAAAATGAACTGAAGGAGTGGCAGATAGACAGAGTTGTATATTGAGCGCTATGAAGACACAACTCCAGGGGCATCCAGACCAAACCTCTGGATTCTGACAGGGGAAAAATCTTCCAGCTGTTGTGCACATGGCGTGTGTGCATCTTATTGGTATTGATATGGCTCAAAGAACAACAATGGCATGCAAAGGAATTTCCTACTACTCTATATTATTTATGTATCCCACTTTACATTTTTCTGCTGAACAATAGGTCAACAATTTGTTCCCTTCACCTCACCAGCTGCTTTTATGCCTGCATTTGCAATCCCAGATTGTTGCTGAAAAGGAAGCTGGTTTGGGTTAAGACTTGGGTCAGATCCAGTTCCCACTCTCATCTACTTCAAGAGGCTTTGGTGCAGATCCTTAGGATGGAAGCCACTATTTGACATTCAGGGCCCAGGCAACTTCCACTGAAGTGAATGAGACAATTTCACAGAGGTCAGTGGGAATCAGATGTGACCTCTAATTGAGAAATGTGGTAAGTAGGAACTGAATGAGTCACAACCTCTATCCATCTGGAAGTATTTGAAAGACTGTATCTTCTAGCAATTCCACTCAAGTATATTTGCAACGATCTTATCTCATTTCAAGTGCAGGAGACTGAGAATAGTCTGGAATTGGAGCCAATAATGCAGACTTGGGCTACTCATAACCAGTTAAGATAGACAGTCTGCTTCCCATCTACACCCAGGCTCTGTGGTGCTCTGAATCAGTGAAGTAGTCCTAAACTTGAAGACTAGCTGAGTGGGCACTCTGCTCTCAGTGCATCAGCCAATTGCCCATCTGGTCCTTTCCTCCTTGTGATCTTAACTCTGCTGGTTTAATATTGTAAATATATGTTGCAGAAGTTCAGGTACCACATTGTTACTTACTACAGGTTGGACCTCCCTGGTCTGGCACCCTCAGGACCTGACCAGTCTTGAACAATAGAGTTTGCCAGACCAAGAATGGTCAATTCTGGCCTCACTGTTGATGGCCTCCAGGTTCTTTAGAGGGTCACCAGCCTCCCAGCGGGGCTCCCTGCACAACCACCCACACTGCTGCTAGCCTCAACTACTAGGCTCTGCTGCCAGGCCTGGCTGGGCATTCTGTCCCTGGCCACCAGAGTGGCTATATTCCTGGCCCCAATGGCTGGGCCCCAAGCTGATGTTCCCTGGCCTCAGGACCAGCTCTGCTCCTGGACCTCGAGCCAGGCTCCAGGCCAGTGGCCTTCAGTCACAGGACTGGCTCTGCTCCCAGATCCTTGGCCCTAATGTTGCTGGACCAAAGAGTCCAGTATCAGAGACATTCATCAGAACAGCAGAATAGCATTCTGGGCTGTTTCAGCTCAGTTGGCCCTGTTTCTACCACCAGAAAAGGAAACTCCATTTATAATCTCTCAAAACACACTCAAATATTGAATACTGTCGGGGCATGAAGAATTGCTTGAACTCCTTAGCTACGTCTACATGGGGATGCTACATCGAAATAGCTTATTTCAATGTAGCGAAATCGAAATAAGCTATTTCGATTAATAGCGTCTACACGTCCTCCAGGGCTGGTGCCGTTGATGTTCAACGTCGACGTTGGGCAGCACTACACCAAAGTAGGCGCTGCAGGGGAGCATCTACATGCCAAAGCGGCCCACATCGAAATAAGGGTGCCAGAAACAGCTGCAGACAGGGTCACAGGGCGGACTAGGACTTCCGGGGCAACAGCTAGCCACTCCCTTAAAGGTCCCCTCCCAGACACACTCAGCCTGCACAGCACTCGGTCTGCAGAGCCACAGGCACGCACACCCCATCGAAGCAGTATGGACCCCCAGCAGCAGCAGCAGCAGCAGCAGCAGCAGCCAGAGGTCCCCACACCCTCCCCTGCAGGAGCAGTGCTTGCCCTGCTCAGTGCTAGGCAGGAGGCAGCTGACCACCTTTTATTCATGGAAGAGGAGCTGGCCCCAGGGGAGGAGGAAGCAGCCCCAGACCTTGCTGCCCTCCAACCCCACCACCCGCCGCACATGCTGCCGGCTGTGGAGCCACCCCACGAGCACAGACTGGTGGGAGTGGCTGGTGCTTGGCGAGTGGGACAACGAGCGCTGGCTCCAGAATTTCTGCATGAGCCGGCAGACATTCCTGGAGCTGTGCCAGTGGCTCACCCCTGCCTTATGGCACCAGGACACCTCCACGCGACGTGCCCTCATGGTCAAGAAACGGGTCGGCATCTCTGTCTGGAAGCTGGCCACTCCAGACAGCTACCGATCCGTAGGGCAGCAGTTTGGCTTCGGCAAGGCCACCATTGGGGCTGTCCTCATGGAGGTAAGAGGAACTGGGGGGGAGCCCTGGGGAGGGAGCCCTAGGGAGGGGGGAGCCCTGGGGTGGAGGGCCAGACACACCCTGCACACCTCTCACTGGTGCTCTCTCAGGTCCTTCCCCTGCAGGTCGTCCGCGCAATCAATGCCCTGCTCCTCCACAGGCTTGTGCGGCTTGGGGACCCAGATGCTGCCATCGTGGGGTTTGCCAGACTGGGCTTTCCAAATTGCTTTGGGGCTCTGGATGGGACCCATATCCCGATCCACGCCCTGGAGCACAGTGGAGGATGTTTCCTCAACAGGAAGGGCTACCATTCTGTGGTCCTCCAGGCCTTGGTGGACAGCTGGGGCCACTTCCTGGACATTTATGTGGGCTGGCCTGGCAGCACCCACGATGCCCGGGTCTTCAGAAATTCGGGCCTGTGCTGCCAGCTGGAGGCGGGGACCTACATCCCCCAGCGGGAGATCCCTGTGGGGGACACCACCATGCCCCTCTGCGTCGTCACAGACGCGGCGTACACCCTGCAGCCCTGGTTCATGCACCCTTACACGGGCCATCTCACAGCCAGCCAGAAGCGGTTCAACACGTGGTTGAACCATGCACGCCAGGTGGTTGAGAGCACTTTCAGCCACCTCAAAGGGCGCTGGAGGTGTCTCCTCACCCGCCTGGATGCAGGCCCCACCAATATCCCCCAGGTTGTGGGCGCGTGCAGCACACTCCACAACCTGGTGGAGAGCAAGGGAGAGGCCTTCTTCCAGGGCTGGGCTGTGGAGGCTGGCAGGGCTGACGTGCAGCCATCCGCTGCCCCCAGTCGCCAAATCGATCCTGAGGGGATCCGGGTCCGGGAGGCCCTGTGGGCCCATTTTGACCAGGCCGCGGGGTGAACACTGGCAGGCCACCCACTGCACCCCCCCATCCTCCACAACACTCCCTGCCCCCACACCCACACCACAGAGCACCCAAGAGCACACACACACCCCACTTTTCTTGCAAATAAATGGACCTGTTGTTTGAAACTAAACAGTGAACTCTTTTATTAATACAATATATATCTATAGAAAAAAAAGGGGGGGACTATTTACATGGGGGGCAGGTACCAGAACAGAACAGGGGTCCAACACAAGCTATGTACAAATAATGGGAGATATGCACAAAGGAGGAGGGGGGGCCATGTCCTCGGCCCCGCACCCCTACTGTCTGGCGCCCAGAGCTGGAGGGTGCGACCCTCGCCTCGGCCGGAGCATTGGCCAAGGCTGGGTGGGGGCCGGGCGAACCAGTAGATACGGCAGGCGGGTGTCTGCAGGCCCCAGGTCCCCCTCGGCGGCAGGCCCCAGCGTGGCAGATGGTGGGGGGACGGCGGTCGGAGCGGCGGGTGGAGTGGTGGGCGGTGCGGCATGGGGGACCAGGTGTTCTGCAATGTGCTCAAAGGTGCGCATGAAGGCCCCCCAAGCCTCCTGGTGCCAGGCCAGTGCTTGCTCTTGTAGCTCCAGCCGCCGCTCCTCCACCCTCAGGCTCCGCTCCGACACCTCCAGCTGATGCCGGAGGGTCGCGAGCAGCTGGGGGTCCGTGGCCGTCCTCTGGTGGTGGCTCCGCCGTCGGCCTCATCCTGGGGCTGGTCAGTGCTCCGCCGAGGGGCTGGCCTGCTGGGATGGCCCCAGTGGGCTCTCCGGGTCCACTGACACCTCGCCGGTGCTCTCCAGGCCCTCCAATGGTGCAGCTGCAGAACACAGGAGGGGAAGAAGAGTGGAGACAGCCGTTAGTGTGGGCCCTGACCCGTGGTCCTTGTCCCCCCACCCCTCTGCTGCTGGTTCCCCATCCCCGTCCCTGGGCGATGCTGCTGCTGCTGATGGGTGTCCCACCCCCCACCCAGGGGACCCTAGGTTCCGCTCCCCCCATCCCCAGGGATGGGGCATGGCGCTGTCCTGCTGGGGGGCAGGGGGTGATGCACTCTTCTGAGGGACATGCCACTGCTGTCCTTGGGGCCATGGTCATCTGGGCATGTGGAAGGCCCTGGTTATGTCTCTTGTCCCCGCCCCTTAACCCCAGGGGTGTGCACCGGGGGGGTACATACCTGACGGTCCGCTCCCATGCTCGGAGGACACCCACTGGGCAGACGCCCTGCTGAAGCTCCGGGATGGGAGGGCGATCCGCAGCCCCCCGTTGGTGGAGGAGTCCACCTTCTCCTCCTCCAGCATCCCAGGGGTGGGCGCCTGGGGGTGCCCCTGGGGTGCAGGGCTTGCCTCCGGGGTGGACTCCATCTCCAGGGCCTGCTGGGGCTCGTTGGCCGATGTGTCAAGAGTGGCTGGGGGCAGGAGGTGTACCGAGGGCCCAGGATGGCCCTGAGCTCCCTGTAAAAGGGGCAAGTGGCAGGGGCGGCCCCAGATAGGCTGGCCGCATCCCAGGCCCGGGCATAAACCTGCTGCAGCTCCTTCACCTTACTCCTGACGTGGTCAGGAGTGCGGGCAGGGTAACCCCGGGCAGCCAGGCCCTCGGCCAGCCGAGCGAACACATCCACGTTCCGCTTCTTGCTCCCTGTTACCTGGAGCACCTCCTTCTCGCCCCAGAGCCCCAGCAGGTCCCGGATCTCGGCCTCCATCCAGGAGGGCACAGCTGCCTCTTCCCAGGCTAGCTGCCAGGCTGGGAGCCCTGGCTCCTCTTGGGGGGGTGCCCTGGGGGCACCTGGGGGGCTGCCTAGTGGCCATCAGTGCAGGGTGGTGGGTTGGGGCTGCTGCGAGGCCTGCAGGCTGGCCACGTGGCAATGCTGCTGCCTGCACACTCTCTCAGCTGCTGCCTGCACACGCTCCATGTTAGCTTCCTGCACAGGAAGGCAGGGGGCGGGGAGCTTTAAGGGGCTGCTGCACGTGGCGACCATCGAGCTCAGGGGCTGGAGAGAGCGTCTCTCAACCCCTCAGCTGATGGCCACCATGGCGGACCCCGATATTTCGATGTTGCGGGACGCGCATCGTCTACACGTGCCCTACTTCGACGTTGAACGTCGAAGGAGGGCGCTATTCCCATCTCCTGATGGGGATAGCGACTTCGACGTCTCGCCGCCTTATGTCAATTTCAACTTCGAAATAGCGCTCACCATGTGTAGATGTGGCGGGCGCTATTTCGAAGTTGGCGCGGCTACTTCAAAGTAGCCAGCTCGTGTAGACGCGGCTCTTCAGACTTTAATTACTTTATCTAGGTCTTTTAAATGCTGCAACCTTTCAAATTCAAGGCTACAAGTAATTCAACAAATCAAATGATCACAGACTTTGCTCCAAATAGGTGAGAACAACAGACTTGTTTTGCTTGAATACTGGATTTTCACAGCTTGGGATGTTTAAGTATTTCCGTGTTGCCTATTCTATTTTCCAAGGCCGAATACAAGATGCCAACAATTATGAAATCATATTTTACAGGTGCTCCATTGATGGAACATTTGTTAAATACATGATTCTGTAGATACTATGCAGACGTGAACTAATAAGTTTGACTCTGAACTAAAGCAGTTGACAGTACTTTTGATATTGAGGATGTACTTAGTAATCTTCACAAGCCTACAGAGAGATGGTGAAACAAAACAAATCCTCATGGCTGATGTTAGCAATGTACCACTGCTTTATTTTTATGAATCCAGAACTCTAACGAGTAGTAGTTATACAGAGAGCAATAGCAGACTACTATCTAAAGCAGAGAGGCATAGCTCATGATCCCTTGTTCCCTACAGATTCGCTCATCCCGGAAACAGGACCAGGAAATCTCTTAAAACCTATAGAAGTAGTTTATAATTTTAATGCGATTTTAAGTACACAAAACATTTTTGCAGCTCACTAGACAAAATACAGTTGTCTGCCCAACAGGTCACAGTCTGTACAATTATAAAAACAGATTCCGAATTACTATGCAAAAAATCTGCTGCCAGTTATCTGGGTGAAAGTTAAAGTAACCAGAAAAAATGGCATTTGATGTTGGCGGGAATTATGAAAAACATGCAAAATGATAGATAAATGATGATGCTGTTGCAAAAAAATTCAATATATATTGAACATATTTAGTGGGGCCATTACAGTACTTTAAAAGTTGGGTGGGGCGCTGCATGAATATTCTCTCAGATGTTCTGCTTTTAATCAAACTTTGGACAGCACAATATATTTTTATAGGGGAGCCTTAAAGTGACACTTCCTATTGACACACAAAAGCAAGAGCTAGAGTGAATCCATATCCAGTCTATGATTTATTTGTACCATTCTAGTTCATTTTATGGACCTTAAATGACAGCTGCCCTTTTTGCCATCTGCCCGCTTTTCAGGCAGATCATCAGGCATAAGGGCAGTGGGGACAGCAGCAGGAATCCAACGGTCACCAAGGGAGGAGGGAAAGGAACATCTTAGGGTTCAAGGCCAAAGTCAAATACAGTCTCCTGAGCTTTCCATTGGACGTGGAGATGAAGATTACAAGTGCCACTTCCCAAACCCTCTCCCCATAGATATTCTTTCCATTGAGATCTATTTCTCTTTTGACCCACTCCTAACTTGGCACCAGTTTCCTGGGGAAGGAGAAAAAAAGTTTGGTTGACCAAAACCCTTCACACTCTCTCTGGTCTTTTGGGAATCGGTGTGGGATGTTCTTCCCATGAACTGCAATCAATTCCCCCACCACCACCAGCCCACAGAGGAGAAGAGAAAATGAATAGCTGCTTCTTCCTCTCCCAGTTCCTCCTTATTGTAAGGCTGCTAAAGCCTCTTCAGACATCTGCTGCTATCCCACTCAGTCTTGCCCCTGCAATGGCACAGGATCCTACCCAGGGAAGGGGACAGAGCGTCAAGGTATGCAAAGAGAGGAAAAGGATGAACAAGATAAATGAGCAAAAAATAGAAACGTTGTTAAAGACAAAGATTAGATTGTAAACTGGTTGGGACAGAGAATGAGGGGTGGAACTGGGGCAGGAAGAAGTGGGGTCTTGATGGAAGTGAGTAGAGTGAGGGAAGGGGCTGGAGCACAAGTGGGGGGGGGAGTCAAGTTCCTCTCCAGATGGAGAGAAGTAGGTACCTAAGTCAGTAGTAGAGATATTATTGCCACTTCAATACCCAGAACCAACAATTAAGTTTTTATTTATTTGCCACCAAAGACCAGAGGCAGATGGTCATAAAAAATTAACCCACATCTTTTGCCAGAAGAAAGTCAGTATCACACTAGAAGCAGACATGCTATTAGCTAAGTGAGGAAAAACCTGATGAACAGAACTGTGTAATAATAGATTTGTTCAGTTCACTGGCAGTGCTGAAAACAAAAATATAAACAAAAAAGTTTCAAAATTCAGCAAACTAGAAAGTTAAAATTGGGTCAAATGAGAAGTTTAATTCATGCCAAAAATGAGGCATTTATGTTGAATTTTGAGGATTTAAAGGTTTAATACAATGAAAGGAACTGCTACACTCTCCTTTAGAACTACTTAGATGAGAGGTCAGGGTCACAGAGTAATTGATTTAAAAGAAAGCATGTAAGAGTTGAGTCTGAAGCAGTAGCCACTTGCCCTCATAAAAAAAATAGGGAAAGGGGAAGAAATACCACCATATCAGTTGGAAGGAGAAACAAGCCATTAAAAGTAGAAACATTTCATTCCAAAGACAGCATAATGAAATCTTTTCATTTTTCAGAGTTCCCCCTCCTCACACACACACAATTTGGTGAAGCTGACACAGATTTGCAAAACATTTTGGTGTTGCCAAATCTGTATTTTTCATTAAAAAAATTGTTCTGGATGAAAAATTTCACCAGGCTCTATTAATGTTCTAATAGAGATGACTGTCCTGTTAGCAACTTTTAGCAACACTAGATGGGACTGGATGCCAAAATACAGAACATTTTTTAAATTTTTTTATGGTGAAGAATCTAAGCCACACACTAAGAAATGGGCATAAGTGTAATGCAGGCTCTCCCATGATTCCTACCTATGTAATGCTCAAGTCATGCTCTGATAGGGTCAAGGAGATCACTGTGTTCATTTCATCCCTCAGATGGACACATTAGAGTTTTGTGTAGTGCCAAATATTTCACTACAAGTAAGCATCTTATAATTCCAAATCCATATCTCAAAAGGATTCTGTAAAATTGAGCAGAAAATCTTGTAAGAACCATTTCTTCTTCCCAATGATATTTGTGACACTTTGACTTTTAGGCCCAACCTATAATGGCACAAGAAAAGCCTTTTTTGGTTGTGTTTCAGTGCTTCCTGTTTTGATCAGAACCATGAAACAATGTAAAGAGATTTTGGTAAATTTGGTGCTAAAAAAGTGTGAAAGCCACAGAGGTAATATTTTCTGCCTTGTATTTCCCCATGGAGAGAGGAATGGATGCAATTTTCTTACAACTATTTTATTTCCTAGTTTTCAGATTTGGTTTTGTTTTGCTGCTGGCACAGCAGTTATCAGTTCTGCTAGAAGGCTGTATATTTTTTTTTAAGCTTCAGTTACTCTGAATTTCTTCTAATGATTTGTTTCTCCTTCCAACCTACCTAGTGATATTTCTTGCTCTGGATCAATTTCCTTAAGCAGGCAAGTTGTGCTGTATCACATCTAACATCTATCCTGTGTGCTTTGCTTTTCCTTCCTAAGTATATTTGTAATGTTTGTGTGATGTGCCCTTCTTGATGGTCAAGTGCTCTTGATGAGGTTAGCGGAGGACAAAAGCTGTGCTTAGACCTCAAAATTCAGTTCCAGGTCTTTTAAACATACTCAGTTTGAAAGCTCAGGTAAGTTCTGATACAAATATTTGGTTCTGCCTATGCTAAAGGTAGGAAACAGTTATGAAATCTGTATCTTCCAGATTCCCCCAATATTCTTTAGTCTAAGCTGCACATTTAGATTCAAACCTAGATACAGAGTTTGGATGTGGGGTTCAGATCAGGCCCATTTCTCATTTTAACAGATAACCAAACATCACCGGAGAGATTTTAGCTGAATTAAATTTTAGGTGCCATTGCTGTCCTTTCCTCGTTTATTTAAATTCTCTACTTAGTTTCACTATCTGGTGAACAATGATTTAAAGCTCTCTTAAATTTACATGCAGGCTGAATTTTAGAAGTTCATCCAATTTTAAGGATTTAAATTTTTAAAAAAGTCCAATTAACAACAGAAATACTCTATGCAAAGCTTTGGACTGTAAAGAATAGAGAAAAATCACATGAACAGCAGCTGGTCTTCTGCAGCAGTCTTTGCCCAACTTAAAATCACAAGCAGGCAAGAGCCAAGCTAAATTATTTTAAAAAAGACGAGGAGTATGGCCTGATTCTCGTTACATTAATACCAGTGCAGGTTAGAAAGAGCTCTGGGCTCATTGGTCATTCAGAACAATAAGTAAAATCAGTTCAGGTTGACTCAAAACCAAAATATGCTGAAATTTCAGCAATGAAGTCTGTGCTTAAGTCTGTCTAATAAGATGGGTGAATTACAGTACCTTATATCAAATGAGGAGATTGACATAATAGGCAACACGGAAACCTGGTGGAATAAGGACAATCAGTGGGACACTATCATACTGGGATATAAAATATATCGGAAGGACAGAATGGGTCGAGTGGGTGGCGGAGTGGTACTGTATGTGAAAGATAAAATAGAATAAAATGAAATAAAAATCCAAAATGAATCAAAATATTCCATAGAATCACCCTATGGATAGTAGTTCCTTCCTCTGATGGGAATATAGCACTAGGGATACATTATCGACCACCTGACCAGGACAGCGATAGGCTGCGTCTACACCACAGCCCCCTTTCGAAAGGATGAGTTTTGAAACAGAACATCGAAAGCTGTTCTTTCGAAAGGGAGCGTCCACACAGGAAAACAGAGATCGAACGTGCGATCTGCTCTTTCGAAAGTCCCAAAGTGCAATTTTGAAAATGAGCATTCACAGCATGCAGGGTGCTCTTTTGAAAGTACACGCTCAGGGGTCCCGCCATCCCCTTAAAAGCGCCCCCATCCCATACTTCAGCCCTCACACATCAAGGGCCAGCCACCTGTCCCCAGGCTCGCACACTGAGGAGATCAGAGGAGGCACCCCGGGCCCCCATGGAACCCAAGTGGCCCCCCCATCCCCATTGAGGCCGTGGCCAGTGCTCTGACCGTGGTCCTGGCCACTGCGCACCAGTGGCTACAGGCAGCCAACCTACTAGCCACCCTCCTGGAAGTCATCCTGAGGGCACGACATCCCCAGTTGGTCCCCTGGGGCATCCGCCGCCTGTGGAGCTTCCCCACAAGCAGCGACTGGTGGGACTGGCTGGTGCTGGAGGACTGGGGCGATGACTGGTGGCTACAGAACTTCTGGATGACGAAGGGGACATTCCTAGAGCTGTGCCACTGGCTCGCCCCAGCCCTCCAGCACCAGGACACCCACTTGAGGACAGCGCTCCCGCTCCAGAAAAGGGTGGCCATCGCCCTCTGGAAACTGGCCATCCGGACAGTCACCGATCTGTCAGCCATCACTTTGGGGTGGGCAGGGCCACCGTTGGGGCCATCCCCAATGAGGTAAGCCATGTGCATGCAGGGGCCAGGGGATGGGGGGCACTCCGGCTTGGGGCACCATCGAGGACCACAGGGCAGCCCCCAAGGGGGAAGGGACAGGTACGGGGGCAGGGGCCCCAGGGAGGCCTGCCCTGCAGGGGACAGGGATGGTTGGGCATGGTACCCCCCACCCCATGCTCATGAGTGCATCCTCCTCCCGCTCCCTGCAGGTTGTCTGGGCCATCAACAGAGTCCTCCTGCAGCAGCTGGTGCATGTCAGGGACCTGGACAATGCCATCCGGGGCTTCGACGAGTTGGGCTTCCCAAACTGCTTTGGGGCCCTGGATAGCACTCACATCGCCATCCGGGCCCCAGAGCACAGCAGCGGGGCTTCCATAAACCTGAAGGGCTACTACTCCGTGGTCCTGCAGGCACTCGTCAATGCCAACGGTTGGTTCCAGGGCATCTGTGTGGGCTGGTCTGGCCATGCCCATGATGCCAGGGTGTTCCAGAACTCGGGGCTTAGCCGCTGCATGGGCGAGGGGACCTTCATCCCCCAGGGGGAGCTCCCCATTGGGGACACCACAATGCCACCCTGCTTTGTGGTGGACGCGTCCTACCCCCCTGCAGGCCTGGCTCATGAGCCCATACACAGGACACACACAGCCCAGCCAGGATGTTTTTAATGAGCGGCTGAACTGGGCCCGCAACACGGTGGAGCAGGCATTTGGCTGCTTGAAAGGGCGCTTCAGATGCCTCCTCACGAGGCTGGAGGTTGGCCTCCCCAGTGTGTCGGCAGTGGCTGGGGCCTGCTGTGCCCTGCATAACCTTGTGGAGGCAAAGCATGAACCCTTTGTGCATGGGTGGGCCATTAAGGCAGGGCACGGGTATGAGCAGCTCCCTGCTGCCTCATGCCACCAGGCCCAGCAGGACGGGGTGTGGGTATGGGATGCCCTGCGCCAAGCCTTTGAGCAGGAACTGCAGTAACCACCCCAACCCCATTCACACCCCACCACCCCCACACATGCACAGGGGACCCAGATGGAACCACAAAGTAAACACTTTACTTAACGGATACTATGTCTTTGCTGCCTATGTACAGGGAGGGGTATCACAGAAATGGGGGATGGGGGGAACTATATACAGGGGGTATCACAGAAAGGGGGATTGGGGGAAACTATATACAGGGGCGTTGCATCCCCAGGTGGTCACCCTCCGGGCCCTGGGAGGGCCGAAGGTAAGGGCGGAAGGCCCTATTCGTTTATGGGGGTTGAGGGATGGGATCCCCTTCACCCATGTCTGCCTCTTCCCCCCTGGGTCCAGGTGGTCCCTCGTGCCTGGGCTGGGGTATGTGGCACGGGGAGGTAGGGGGCGCTGTTGGGGAGGGGCCCCTGAGGGCTCCCTGGGGTCGGCATGGGAGGTGTGGGGGGGTGAGGGGAATGGCCTCACCTTGGCCAGCCCTGGCCATCAACATATGGGCCAGCTGCATTAGGGCAGACAGGGGCAGATGGGTTGGGACAAGGGCAGAGAGGTTGGGCTCGTGGGGAGGAGTTCGCTGCAGGGGGTGGGGTCGGGGGGAGACCGGGGGGACAGGAGATGTCCAGGGTGGGGAGGCTGACCGGGGGACTGGGGAGGTGGGGGGGCGGCTGGGTGACAGGGATGAGGGATGGTGGAGTGGGGGCAGGGGGGAGGGTGTGAGAGTGGCTTGCGATGGGGCGACAGCTGGATCTAGGTGGCCCACCATGACCCGGGTCAGGGCGTCCATGTTCACCGCAACCTGATCCCAGGCCTGTTGCTCCATGGCAAGCCACTCCTGCAGCATGCCAGTAAGGTCTCGCAAAGCTGAGGTATGGGCAGTATCCCCCGCCTCCTCGTCGCTGCCCTGGTGGCATTGGCGGATGGCCTGACGGCGAGCCTGCACAGTCCCTGCTCGGGATGCCAGCTACTCCGCCTCGCCCTTCATGGTAGGGCTGGTCCAGCCACTGGCTGCGGGAGCTGTGGATACAGAAGGGGAGGGGGAATGGGCGATTAGTCCCAGGTGCAGGTCCCTGTGTCCTGCCCCCCCACCAGGATACATGTCCCTGGGTGCCCCACAGGGTACTGGGAATGCACCCCCCACACACACACTGTTCCCTGCTCCCTCCAAGTCTGGGCAGCCCCTGATACTGTCCCATCTATGTGGTGCTGAGTGCTGCGCATCATCCCCCTGAGAGCCCAGGGAACATAGCTGTCCAGGGTCCACATGCACCTTGACTGGTGGCTGTGTGGGATGCCCGTGGCCACCCCGGCTGGGACCTGACACTCCCTCCCTGGGCACTATGGAGGCTGGTGTGCACGTCACCTACCAAGGGGTCCCTCCGGGAAGGCAGGCGAGGCACGATCGGACGGGGCTCGGCTGGACGGCCTGGATGGGAGGTCAATGACGAGGGCTCCCTCACTTGAGCCCTCATCATCGCTGGTGGGGTCGAGTGGCCATGCTGTCAGCCATCGCCTGGGGCTGGCTAATGACCCCAGGTGCTCCTTGCCCTCGGTTGCCGTCTCGGGCTTGGTGTCACCGACCAATATGTCAAGGAAGATGGTGGGGGGTCCAGCCTCCTTCGGCCCCAGGAGGCGGTGGAGCTCTTGGTAGTAGGGGCAGCTTGTGGGGGCTGCCCCTGACCACCTGGCTATGTCCCGGGCCCAGCAATACCCTGCTGCAGTTCTTTTACCTTTGACCAGACCTGGTCCGGTGTGCAGGTGGAGTGGCTGTGGCCGAGCAGCCCCTTTGCCAGCCACTGGAAGGTGACTGCATTGAGGCGACAGATCCTCCTCTGTTGGAGGACCTCCTCATCCTCCGAGAGGGAGAGGAGGTCCTTGATCTTGGCCTCTGTCCAGGAGGGGGCTCGGTGCTTCGCAACCTGGCCCGCCTCCTGGGACAACTCCCAAGTGTATTTGGAGGGCCCCTGGGGTGGGCAGGGGCCTGGGTGGCTGTCCATGGGTCCGGGTGATGTGGGGGACTGGCTGGCCATTGCGGGGCCTGGTGAGCTGGAGATCAGCATGGCCTCACTGCTGGCTGCATGCTCTCAGCTTCCTGCCTGAGGGTTTCTGGGAGCCTGAGTCCTCTTAAGTGCAGCCAGACCCTAGAACCATAGAGTTCTGTCTGTGCTGAGAGTGGCGCTGCTGCCTGCCAGCTGATCGCCGCCATGGAGGACTCCCTCTTTCGAAAGAGTAGGCTGCGGAGCGTCTCCACTTGCTCTCTTTCAAAATTATCTTTCGAAGGAGGGCGCTCTTCCCATCCTGGGAACGGAGGACCAACGTCGAAAGAACGCAGGAGTTCTTTTGAAGTTACTTTTGAAAGAGCTCAGGGTGCATGTGGACACTCTGTGGGTTCTTTCGAAAGAGCTCAGGCTTCCGATCCTAATTTCAAATGTACTTGCTAGTGTAGACGTGGCCATCGTGATGCTGAAATGCTAAGGGAGATTAGAGAGGCTATCAAAATAAAAAGCTCAGTAACAGTGGGGAATTTCAATTATCCCCATGTTGACTGGGTACATGTTACCTCAGGAAGGGATTCAGAGAGAAAATGTCTTGATGCCTTAAATGACTGTTTCTTGGAGCAGCTGGTATAGGAACCCACAAGGGGAGTGGCAGTTCTTGATTTAGTACTGAGTGGAACACAGGATCTGGTCCAAGAGGTAACTATTACAGGACCGCTTGGAAATAGTGACCATAACATAATAACATTTAATATTCCTGTGTCGGGAAGAACACTGCAACAGTCCAACACTCTGGTATTTAATTTCAAAAAGGGGAATTACACAAAAATGAGGAGTTTAGTTAAACAGAAATTAAAGGGTAGAGTAACTAGAGTAAAATACCTGCAAGCTGCATGGAAACTTTTCAAAGATACCATATTAGAGGCCCAACTTAAATGTATACCCCAAATTAAAAAACACAGTAAGAGACCTGAAAAAGAGCCACCATGGCTTAACAACCATGTAAAAGAGGCAGTGAGAGATAAAAAGACATCTTTTAAAAAGTGGAAGTCAAATCCTAGTGATCAAAATAGAAAGGAACATAAACACTGCCAAATTAAATGTAAAAATGTAATAAGAAAAGCCAACAAAGATTTTGAGGAACAGTTAGCCATAAATTCAAAAAACAATAGTAAAATATTGCTAAGTATATTAGAAGCAGGAAACCTGCTAAAAAAGCAGTGGGGCCCCTGGACGATAGAGACATAAAAGGAGCAATCAAGGAAGACAGTGCCATTGCGGAAATCTAAATGATTTCTTTGCTTTAGTCTTCATGGCTGAGGATGTTAGAGAGATTCCCAAATCTGAGCCGTCCTTTATAGGTGACAAATCTGAGGAACTGTCCCAGATTGAAGAGCCATTAGAGGAGGTTTTGGAACTAATTGATAAGCTAAACAGTCACAAGTCTCCGGGACAGGATGGTATTCACCAAAGGGTTCTCAAAAAACTCAAATGTGAAGTTGCAGAACTAACAATGGTGGTTTGTAACCTATCCTTTAAATCAGCTTCAGTACCCAGGGATTGGAAGACAGCTAATATAACACCAATATTTTAAAAAGGCTTTAAAGGAGACCCTAGCAATTATAGACCGGTAAGTATAATGTCAGTACCGGGCAAATTAGTAGAAACAATAGTAAAGAATAAAATTGTCAGACAAGTAGAAGAACATGATTTGTTGAGCAAAAGTCAACATGGTTTCCATAAAGGGAAGTCGTATTTTACTAATCTATTAGAGTTCTTTGAAGGGGTTAACAAGCATGCGGACAGGGGGATCCAGAAGACATAGTATACTTAGATTTCCAGAAAGCCTTTGACACAGTCCCTCACCAAAAGCTCTTATGTAAATTAGGTGGTCATGGGATAGGAGGAAAGATCCTTTCATGGATTGGGAACTGGTTAAATGACAGGAAACAAAGGGTAGGAATAAATGGTAAATTTTCACAATGGAAGGGGGTAACTAGTGGCGTTCCTCAAGGGTCAGTCCTAGTACCAATCTTGTTAACTTATTCGTCAATGATCTAGAGAAGAGGGTAAGCAGTGAGGTGGCAAATTTTGCAGGTGACACCAAACTGTTCAGGATAGTCAAAACCAAAGCAGACTGTGAAGGACTTCAAAAAGATCTCAGCAAACTGAGTGATTGGACAGCAAAATGGCAAATGAAATTTAATGTGGGTAAGTGTAAGGTAATGCACATTGGGAAAAATAACTCCAATTATACATACAATATGATGGGGGCAAATTTAGCTACAACAGATCAGGAAAGGGATCTTGGAATTATAGTGGATAGTTCTCTGAAAACATCCACACAGTGTGCAGCGGCAGTCAGTAAAGCAAATAGGATGTTAGGAATAATTAAAAAAGGGATAAAAAATAAGACGAAGAATATCTTACTTCTTCTATATAAAACTATGGTACTCCCACATCTTGAGTACTGTGTGCAGATGTGGTCTCCTCACTTCAAAAAAGACATATTGGTGTTAGAAAAGGTTCAGAAAAGGGCAACTAAAATGATTAAGGGTCTGGAACGAGTCCTATATGAGGAGAGGCTAGAGAGACTGGGACTTTCTGGTCTAGAAAAGAGGCGATTGAGGGGCGATATGACAGAGGTATATAAAATCATGAATGGTGTGGAGAAAGTGAATACAGAAAAGTTATTTACTTGTTCCCATAATATAAGAACTAGAGGACACCAAATGAAATTAATGGGTAGCAGGTTCAAAACTAATAAAAGAAAGTTTTTCTTCACACAGTGCACAGTCAACCTGTGGAACTCCTTACCAGAGGACGCTGTGAAGGCCAGGACTCTAACAGAGTCTAAAAAAGAGCTCAATGAATATTTGGAGGTTAGATCCATAGATGGCTATTAGCAAGGGGTAAGGTATGGTGTCCCTAGCCTTTTGTCAAAGGTGGGAGATGGATGGCAGGAGACAAATCACTTGATCATTGTTTTCAGTTCACCTCCTCTGGGGCACCTGGCATTGGCTACTGTTGGCAGACAGGATACTGGGCTAGATGGACCTTTGGTCTGACCCAGTATGGCCGTTCTTATGTTCTTATGTTATGTTCTTATGTTCTGGCTGAATAAAAACATCATTTCTGGGCATTACTGCAGGGCTAGGTTCACAAAATAGAGAACTTGGAAGGACTTTGGAACAATGCCTGTTTAATAATCTTTAGCTCAGTTGATAGGAGACTAGGCTTCAACTTCCCTTTTCCGCCGCACAGTTTCTATAGGAACTTCAGTAGAGCCTCCCACCTCCTAAACCTGGGGTCAGCAACCTTTCCAGGGTGGAGTGCTGAAATTTGACCTTTTGACCGCTATGTTCAGTCCAAGTGCCAGTGATGCTTTTAAAAGTCACTAATAGTTCTACTTACAACAACTTCATTAACAAATTAAGATGCAGAGCTTTACTGATGAGGTGGTGGTTGGTAGCACTTGCTGTCTTTTCTTAATCCATAGGTGGCATGACTTTAAGCAAGCTCCAGGCTGCATGTGGGAGGTGGGGCAAGGCTGAACTCCTGCCTCATGTGCCAATGAAATCAGCTCACATGCCACTCTTGGCACCCATGCAGAGGGCTGCTGACCCTTCTCCTAAACCAATGGACTATTCCTGGGATGAGTCTGACATAGTCTCCCTGGTAAATGTATTCCAATTTGTAGGTAATATCTGAACAGTTTTGGGGTAAGAAATACATTATGAATCTGTAGTTCTGATATTCACCTGGGATGTGGGAGATGCTAGTTTTTCATGGCTCTGCTCCACTGAATGTTTAGTTATTTATAAAGGGACAGATCCTCATTGGTGGAAATTAAAATAGCCCCACAGAAATCTTTGGATTTATGCCAATTTACACCATTTCATGATCTGGCCCAAATCAATTCCTGAGTTAAAATACTGTTAATTTGAAAGCATTCTTGCAGCTGTGCTGATAGAGAGGAAAAACGAAAAAGAAACATCAGCTGTTTTTCAATAGTTTTGGCTGCTTTTCTCTACCATTTCCTGTGTCTCTGAAGGCTAACTGCTCTCAGTTAAAGGGAAAACAGACAGCTGCAACTTTTAAAATATTTTTTCCATAATAAGATGTGATTCAAACTTGTCCATATTTAATTCACTTCCTGAGTTCAGAGTATTTCATCCATTCCTCATTGCAGACATTTGTAGGCCACCCATAGTCAAGGTATTGAACATATTTCTTCTCCACTCTACCATATTTAACAGAGCTCATAAAATACCTGGACTGACTTAAACGGAGCTACGCAGATTAAAGATGAACTGAGAATCTGATCTAGTATGCATTTTTGACAGATTTGTTATGTTCAGAAACATTACATGAATAAACCATCTTTATCTCAAGAGCACATTTAAAAAAATCTTTTAGGCTGTGTCTACACTTGCATTCCTCTTTCGAAAGAGGTGTGCAAATGAGGTAAATAAAAAATGCGAATGAGGTAAAATTTGCATATCTAGCACCTCATTTGCATAATCTTATTTTGAAATAGCTTCTTTCAAAAGAAGAAAACTAGTGTAGACACTGCTCTTTTGAAAGAAAACCCCATGTTTGAAGGAATCCTTCTGCCCACAGAAAAAGGCACAAATTACAGTTAGGCACCTATCCCACATTGACTTACAAAGGGGGATTGGTGCCTTTGAAAATCTTCCCCAAGACATAGGATCAAGGCAGTATAAAATTAAATCATAGGTGAGCCCTGTACTGGTGGTATTCAGCATATTTTAGGTTTTTGAACCCATACGAAAACAGTCAGAGCAGCCATATATAAATAGGTAGGCCTTGCATGGGTGTATAAATTTAGTAGACGTCTATTTGAAGCGTGACAGATAGCCGTGTTAGTCTGTATTCTATCAAAATGAAAAAGCAGTCCAGTAGCACTTTAAAGACTAACAAAATAATTTCTTAGGTGATAAGCTTTCGTGGGACAGACCCACTTCTTCAGATCATGAAGAAGTGGGTCTGTCCTATGAAAGCTCATCACCTAATAAATTATTTTATTAGTCTTTAAAGTGTTATTTGACTGCTTTTTTGTTTTTATTTGAAGCAAATATAGTGCCCACATTTATGTATTGAACAACAGAGCAAGACACACCGGTGCCAAAGCCCCTTGAAGCCAATGAAAAGATCCTCACTGACTTCAATGAGTTTTGGAATTAGGCACTAAGGATTTGCCAGAATACAAATGTTCTTGCATTATTCACCCATCTTAATGATGACAAAGTAGCTACTATCTGATGGTTGTTCTGTAGCCTGTATGTAAGGAGCTTGTTTCTGACCAATTCTCTGCAGAAAAGTCCCCACTGCCGATAGCACTGTTAACAGACTCACTGGTGAGGGCAAGAAATAAATGGCCATGGAGACTAAGCTACTTTTTCCATGCTCAGAGGTGGCCTTGCATAGCAGTGTTAAGGCATGTTGGTGAAGTACTGTGGGAATATTTGCTCTGCCATAGGTGATGCAACTCTTGGCCTGTGACTATACTGTTGGCTTTGTTCAATTAATTTCATTTCACAAAACTTGTATGCAATATTTTAAAATAAATACAAATTATGCAAACAAGGCTCCACTAGAGAACACTGAGGTTGGCAGAGGGAACGAGAAAGAGGCCCACCTTTGGAAGTCAAGAACTTGTTACAGTGATCAGGCTTGGATTGTATTTAGGTTTGACACAAATGTGAGGCCCTATAGGAAATCAAACAGGCATTCCCCTAAGCCTACATTCAAGCCATTTATTCCCAAAGCCTTAGCAGATGTTAGCATAAATCTGTAAATGATTGGGATACCATTCTGTATGTACAAGGTAAGGGATTGTTTTTGTATGTGTATTAGTGAAGAGAGAATCATCTCTTCTTCTTGGCCAGCTTCCCAAATACTTCACGTGAAGTCCTAAGGATCTCCAGTGAGTTGAAAGTCAACTATACAGTTGATGAACACCATATGCAGGGTTTTTTTTCCCAAAAAGGAGGAGATTTGGGGGAGATTCTGTATTCCTGAATATCCTTTCACTCGAATCAGACGTTGTTTTCCAATGAGCTCTTGAGCAGTAGTTGGGGTTGCTTTTTGCCACCTTTCCTTGGTAGAACAATAAGAGTGCTAATCCAATTAGTTTTCTATCATGCTTGTCTCCCTTATTCTTTTATACAATTAATCACAGTTCTGTCTGTCACTGCCAGACTGATAGATACAGAGGTCAACTTATTATTCCTGAGGCGGGTGTGTTTGTGTGTGTGTGTGGAGGGGTTTTAGCATAGCACGAGTGCAGAATTAAGTATTTCTTGCAGATTGCAGATTTTCCATCCTCAGAATAATTGATTCTTATGGAGTGAGGAGTGGAGGGAAGCTATGAGAGGAGTCACATTCCAAGTACACCTTGCACTCACCAGAGCTGATGTGGTGCCAGAAATGAGTGCAGCTGGCTCACACCAGTCACATGCAGCCAGATATGGACAGATCAGAAGCAGAAGCTGCTTTCCTAACAGCACCCTGCCTCAGGCGTCAGGTGAGAAGGCACAGAATATGCAGCATGGCAGAGAGAGTAGGGTACGGGGGTCACACAGAAGGCTCAGGGTGCCACAGATTGGGCTGCGGGCATAGGAAATGGTGGGGTAAAAACTCCGAGCCAGGGACTGAATGGGACAGAGCCACAGGGGAACAGGGAGAGGAAGAGGACAATGCCAGGACAGATGCTCCTGATCAAATAGGAGAGGCAAGAGATCAGTCAGGACCTGCATGAAGGAGGCTCCTCAGCTGCTTAACATTCCCCCACCCTCATCCTCCCACAAAAACAAACAAACAAACAAATGAAAATAAAGACACTGTATCATTAGTCTTCCACCCATACTCAACAACCAACCAGGTTCATTCCCAGGCTCTTTCCTGGCAATGACTTCCTCCTCTCTCATCTTCTTCATTACCCTTGATTTCCCCCAAACCTTTGCACTGCTTTGAGGGCTGCAGGAAATATACTCCTGTATTGTAGTTTAAATGAATTACTCAAGGTTCTGTATTAATATGCCTAGTAAGGGAATCTAGTTGTCAAAAATAATTTCCTGAATCTTTTTTGTTTGTATAGCTACAAATACAGCTGCTGACAGCTAATTTGAAATAAAACACCAAAATAATTGAAACTGATGTGATTATGTTGTACGATTTTGAAAAATAATGCAGAATTTTAAAATAGTGTGCAGAAATTTTAGGTACCTCTTTTTTCCAGCAGTATAACATGCACATAATATAATAAATTCTGGTGAAGTGTGTTGAAGACACATATAAATAATAGCTGGGCTGTCAAACACAGTTAGTACTTGCGCTGTAATGAAAATACAAAAGGTATTTATAAATTAATCTTTTACATATACTATACTGTAATCCCGTGAAAAGTGCAACTTACAAATGTAGAATTATTTGTCTAATAGTGTAATTATTATTGTGATTAATTGCAATTTTTAAATCACACATCCCTCAATAATTACACACATTAGGCTCAAATTTCAAACATTTCACAAAAGCCACTAAAAACAAAAGACTGCTTCCTCAGTGACACAGCACAAACTATCCACAAGCTTCACCATAGGAGAAACCCCCTTAATGCATCAGCTGTTTGTAGGTTGTTACTGCAACAGGCTATGGGCAGAATAGACTTTTAATGTTCGATGTGTGGGTTCCTTTAAAAAATCGTAATGCTGCCATTAATAAAAAAGAAACACAAACTTGCTAAAGACCATCCTTAAGTCTTCAGGCGCAGAGAACAATGAAATAAAATTGAACATATTATCAATTTATTTGTTTAAAAAGATCAGAACTTCTGTCTGCTACACTTCCTGGCATAAAGTGAACTTACATACCTGTCAAAACCAGAGCTGTAAAACAGGAAATCATAGGGAGCAAAATAGCAAAGGCTTTAGCTCTACTGAAATATTTTGGAGTAAGTGCAATATAATGGAGAGAGAAAACAAAACAGTGGCACACAGCTTGCTAAAAATTCATGCCAGAGGTTGCTGTTAAAATGATATCTTTGGAATATAGTCCTATACCTATATTTCTTCTTACCTCACCACAATGTTGTCTCTGTCTTTACAGATCACAGCGACAACAGGCTTGTCCCCTCACTCCGCTCAGATTTGCTTTATAGATTTAAATTCATGATTTGTCTCGTTGGCCAACTTTGTTAGATCTATAACTCACTATGATCCTGATTCTTCTCTCGTAAATGTCAAGGTCAAATGTCTCATATACTTCAGTAGTGCTGGACCAAAGCCTAAGAGCAAATTATGCCCTTTCTCAAGCATGCACACACTGCCCAATGGCATACAAACTGATGGGGCCATAGCCCAGATTCCTCCACCCCAACGCACCCAGAACATGCAAGGAAAAAAAGAAAAGTAGGCTTTCATGAATGACAGTACTAGTGGACCAGCCAAGCCATTAAGCTTGAAATCTCAGAGAGAATGACTCCCAGTGGTTGAATTATGATGGTATGGCTTTCCACCACTTTCAACTAAGAGCTGTGCATAATCAGCCTTATGTAGCTTTAAATGTCAGTGTACATTATAAGCAACAGCTGTTGAACATCACCAATATTGTATATCAGCATTTTTCATTGTGTAAGTGTGCACTCCTGGAGGGGCATCACATTGGACTAGCCAATGGAAGACAGAAGTTAACTTGCCTTTAGGAACAGGGTGGAGTGTAGAGGGAATCAGTTGGTTTTTGCAAGTGAGGGGAGGCAGCTTTTCAAGTTTAAGAAACATGGATAATCAGTAAGTCATTGCAATGAGTTCATTGTCCATAGCTAACTCTGTCTTGGTCTATATGTTCTGGCTCAAGACTTAAGAGTCCCTGCCACACAGAATATTAAGTGAAATAGATGACATTTCATCCTTATGTCTTATTCAAATGCATTACATCTCAATGATTTTAGATGGGGCATCAGTGTGAAATTTTGTCTTCTGAATAAGGCCCAACCAAATTCATAGTTCATTTTCATAAATTTCATTGGTCATAGGATTTTAAAAATAATAAGTTTCATAATTTGCATTACATGGATCTGACATGTCACAGGCTGTGTATAGACTAGTCCCCAACTTCGAAGGGGCATGGTAATTAGGGTGTTGGGAGATTACTAATGAAATGCTGCGGTGCATATGCAGCAATTCATTAGGCAAAATCTTCCCTGTGGAAACTTCAAAACTTTGAAGTGCCAGCTTGCATGTGGCTGCAATTCAGCCACGGGTACTTTGAAGTGCCCGTGCTACTTCAAAGTCCCTTTATTCCTGAGGGCAGCACAGAAGTAAGAGAGGGTACACCATGACCCTCTAAAATAATTTTGCAAGTTGTGATCTCAATCCCACAGGTGTTATAAAGTGAAATTCCCACTGATCACAAGGGATTCCAATCTAATGGATCTGTTGAATGGCAGCTTCTCTAATGGTGCAAAATTCATCCCCGCAATCCTGTCCAGGGGTGGGTGGGGGCAGGGTTTACAAACAAAATCCTCTTTGAATATTGCATTTTAGATCTCATATGCAATTGATCCCTTAAAATAAAAAGTACACATATTTTTTCAGATGGTTCTGTTGAATTGAAAAGGGATATTTACTAGGGTTGGTAGAAAATTCCATCAAAACTAACCCTTTTCTTCCCCCAAAATAATGTATTTTGTTACTAGTCTTCATATTTCACTAGAAAAGCAAAACCAAACTCAGCAGTATTTTAACAGTGTGGCCAACTCTCATGTTTATTTCATGTCCCACAGCGTTTGTTATTTTCCTTAAAGCCCCAGCTACTGGAGGCAAGAAATTACGAGAGAATCTCAGCTTTTATTGAAGAAATTTTATCTCCCAGAGATGAAGGGGAAAAGAACAGCATGACAATGTAAACTGAATGCAACAGAGTCTCAGAAAGTAGAAGTTTTTTAAAGAATGGAAGATATTTTTTTGTAAATCTGAAGCCAATCTCAAAGCCAATCTGAAACGTCAAAGATGAGTGACTGAAAATATGGGGGTTAGATTATGAAATTTTATACAGTCTGAGCTATAGCAATCATGGCTGGTCCCACTGTAATTATACCCATAATACATATGAAACAAAATAAAGACACAGTTTAAGGGAATTAACTCAAAGACCTCTATCTGAACATTTTAAAAGAGAAATAGGTTTTTTTTCTATAATTTATTCTATGATGTATTTCTATGGATTCTCATTTAGTGGTAATTAGGAATTTTCAGGCTCAGGAGACAAGTGGAATGTGTGATTACTTAAAAATTATTCACAGAAAGACTGGAGTTGAGTAGATGAGGAAGTTGAATTTTTATCAACAAATATCAGAGAGGTAGCTGTGTTAGTCTGTAGCTTTGAGAACAAGAAGAAGTCTTGTGGCACCTTATAGACTAACAAATATTTTGGAGCATAAGCTTTCGTGGGCAAAGACCTGCTTCATCAGATGCATGAGTGCGGGAGTGGGGGGTGGTTTGAGAGGGGTATTTAAAGAGTGGGGTCCCAGTAAGAGGGAGGGCCAGAGCTGACAAGGTCTATTCAGCTGGGTAGAAATGGCCCAGTATCAACAGCACTTATCAAAAGAGGAAAAAACAAGTCAGATCAGACAGGGGGATGTGAGCCTTTGTCAGAGTCTAATGGGGAGATATTATCACCCAGAATAGAGAAACTGCCTTTGTAAGCTGCGAGCCACTCCCAGTCTCTGTTTAATCCATGGTTAATGGAGTCAAATTTGCAAATAAATTGCAGCTCAGAGATTTCTCTCTCCGTGTGATTTTTGAATTTTTTTTGTTTCAGGACTGTCACCCTTAAATCTGCCACTGAGTGTCCAGGGAGATTGAAGTGTTCCCCCACAGGCTTCTGTACATTAACGTTCCTGATGTCTGATTTATGTCCATGTATTCTTTTATGGAGAGACTGTCCAATTTGGCCAATGTAAATTGCAGTGGGGCATTGCTGGCACATGATGGCATATATTATATTAGTACATGTGCAGGTAAAGGAGCCCTTGATGGTATAGTTGGTGTTAGGTCCTGTGATGATATCACTGGTGTATATGTGAGCAGAATAGGCAGCGAGGACTGTTGCAGGGGCTGGTTCCAGGCCTAGAGTCACTGGTTTGTGATGCGTAGTGGCTGGTGGGGATTTGTTTAAGGTTGGCAGGCTGTCTATAGGCGAGGACAGGCCTGCCTCCCAAGGTCTGTGAGAGTGAAAGATCATTGTTCAGGATGGGTTGCAGATCACTGATGATGTGCTGGAGAGGCCTTAGGTGGGGGCTGTATGTGGTGGTCAGTGGTGTTCTCTTGTTTTCCTTGTGAGCCCAGTCTTGTAGCAGGTGGCTTCTGGGTGTGCATCTGGCTCTATCAATCTGTTTCCTCACTTCCTTAGGTGGGTATTGGAGTTTGAGGAAAGCTTGGGAAAGGTCTCGTAGATGTTTGTCTCCATCTGATGGATCAGAGCAAATACAGTTGTACTTTAGTGTCTGGCTATAAACAATGGATCGTGTAGTATGCCCTGGATGGAAGCTGGAGACATGTAAATAAGCATAGTGGTCCGTGGGTTTTCGGTATAGGGTGGTATTTATGTGACCGTCGCTTATCTGCACAGTAGTGTCCGGGAACTGAATTTTTGTGTGGACTGGTCCAGGCTAAGGACCAGTGGCAGATAAGTCCCAGGGTAAATTGCAGATGTCAAAAAGGCATCCCTACTTATTTTTAAAAAGGGACTCATTGTCCCATATTTGGGCCACCTCCACCCCTCCCCCACCTTTTCCGCCAGCAGCTGCTGGCTGGAGTCACTTCTCTGAGCCTTGGGGAAGTGGGGAAGTGTGGGCAGCTGCCGCTTCCCCAGGGCTTGGGGAGCGCCGCTGGCTGGCGCTTTCTGGGGAGCACCGGGGGCTGTGACTTTCCCAGGGCTCCGAGGAGCCAACCCTCCTCCCCTATATCTCCTGGTCCTGTATTTGGGTTGGGGAGATATGGTCACCCTAAATATAGATAAATTGCAAAGGTGTGGTTGAATGATATTGAATTTCTCTAAAACTTGCCTGATGTTTTTGACTTATGTTATCCATATGTTCACATTTTCAGTAACACTGCCCAGGAAAAGCAAACGTAAGGGATGGTAACGCCAATATTAACAACACTGAGCCATGAGAGTCTCAACTGTCAATATCAGACTGGAGAAGGCAAGAACATAGCTGTGATGAAGGACAAAAGGAAAACAGACCATTGTCATAACTGGCATTAGAATAAAGTTCTGAATGGCTGTACCAACTTTGAGGCATTCTCAGGTTCTATAAGAATTATTCTCTCACCAGAGGAGGAATAAAATTCAAATATTTTCCAGTCCTAACTAAATCTGTAGCTACACTGCCGGTTTCTTCTTCTACCACCCCTCGGTTTGTTCCATCCTATGATTCTGGAGATTAGATGTCAGGTCTTCTCCTCCAACGCTCCCACACTGAGAACGTGTCTTCTAAGGCTGGTCAAATTAGTCAATTTCAGATACTCAGTTCTTGCTACAGCAATTACATAGCTAGAATCAACTTGCCTGAAATCGATTTACCTGGTCTTCCTCATTGAGGTTGATGGAAGTGATTCTTATGTCAATCTCCTCTACTCCTCACACTAATGAGGAATAGAAGGGTCTACTGACAACACCTGAAAGGTCGATTTCACACGTCCTCACCAGAAGTGTGAAATTGAACCTCAGAAGAAAGTAATAATGTAAACATTTTGCAGGTTTAAGATTATGGAGTTCAAATGGATTTTTCCAAGAGCACCAACTGAGTTGCAGCAAGAGTTACAGAACCCAAAAGTGCTTATCCCAGCCTTTGCTTTGCTTTAATTTCTACATCATCTCCCTCATAATTCTCAGTTATAATTCTAAGGAACTGAGTCATTTCAATATTTCTTCTCCCATCTAACATCTTTACTATGGTTCCTCTTGCTGACAGAATACTTCTTGCTGAGCAATTTCAGAGCAGTGACCCTGTTTTATGCTGTTACATAAATAATTTCTGGTCCTGCACATTTGTAACCATAGCTGTCAAAGAAAAAAGAGAAATTATCATCTCACAAAAGCAGAATATAGTGGCAGCTAAGATATATTCTATTTCATATTTATAGCAACAGGAAAATATACGGGACATCTGCTCTGCCTTCACTGACAACTATCACATTTCACTATAAAGGAAGTGACCCTGACCTTTGATATATGATATATATCACTTATTGGTTACTGAGTATATAAGCGCAAACCTCTTTCCCTGTATGCAGGTTCTGCTGAGAGCAGCAGTGGCGGCATGGAGACTGGGGAGGACCAGACTTCCCTTTCCTGTGTAATAGGTTCTGTGCCTCCCAAGGGATCCTGCAGAATTCCCAGCCCAGCTAGAACATATAATCCCCTCTAGCATGTTCTGAGTTCTGGCCTCAGGGCAGTTGAAAGACAAGCTGGTGAATTTCCTAATTAGTGGTATTTTTGTGCAACAGGCCAACACGAGCTCCAAAGTCTGTGTGAGGGAGAAGGCAAGGATTGTGTTGTGAGGCTAGATATAAACTCACACCTTAGTTACAAAACTCATTGTAATGCAATACCTACATTCAACAAATAAAACACCAAATTGATTTCGAACATTTAGTTATGATGGTTAGAGCGATACAGGTTGAATTTTTTCATAGGTTTTTTGCACTGTTGTGACCATTTGTGGAACTCTTCAGTACAACTTTCCAGGATTTGGGGAAATGTCAATGGACAGTTTGGTTTACCAAATTCCAACCTTTGTGTTCAATGCATTCTCCCACCAGCATGCTACGATTGTACCCCCAGGAGTCTGACTTGTCTTGAATACCCCGAAGTTTCACTTCACTTAAATAGGGTTTTAACTTTTGGAAAAAAATCCTATGAAAAAATTGAGAGACTAGTTTTCAAGCCTTACTGGTAGTTCAGATTTCATGTGTAGGAAACTCCATGGAAATAATGGTGTGAGGCCCATCTTGGTCAACTTTAGTAAGAAGGATTCTGCTGGAAGACTGGAACCATTCTCCCTCACATTGAACTCAGTCCTTTGAAGGATGCAGCCTTGAGGATTACTGGGTTGGGAGAGGGAACTGGCACAGGATGGCAGCAGGGAATGGGCTCTCCCACACTTCCTGCAGTGGTGGGATCCACTGGGAAAAAGAGCGCGCTTGGGGCATACGCTCATTCTGCTTCACTCCACTTCCCCATGGCTCCCACCACCACAGATATGCGGGGAGGTCCAATCACTGCTACCACCCTGCACCAGGCCCCCTCTAGGAATCCCCAAAGCCACATCCCTCAAGGAACTGGTCGAAATGCGGGGAGACGGTGGGCTGGTGACAGAAAAGGGTGAAGCTTGGTCAATGGAAACTGACAGCCCCACCCTCCCCAGCCAGCTGGTGCTCCTGGGCTCGATTATAAAGTTGCTCCAGCAGGGCTGGTCCCCAGGCTGTGAGTTTGAGACCCTAAACTGTATACATTATAAATCCAAAAGGAGCCAGTGTGACTATGGACACATTACTTGTTTCTGCTTTCTCTTTTAACTCCTGTTCTACCATAACAAACTACTACTAAGTCCTTAACAGCCTACCCCATCTACCTCCTATAGGCAAGAATGTGGGAAGTCAAAGAGACAGAAGCGAATTAGAGAGGGAGCTTTGGTTTTAAGTAGCTGATGAATGGTTGGACAGCAATTAATGAAGTAGCGGATGAATAGTGGGGTGGCCACTCTATTTCCAATCAAGGCCCCAACTCTCTGGGTATCTGCAGTTATGAGTCTTGTAACCTGGACACTGTGACAAATAAACTCTATGAAATATATCCAAAGTTCATGTAAAGTTATGTTGTGAAATTACACCAACTAGTCCCCCCTACCAATCAATGTGGCCCTGTTATGCTACCTGCTTTTGACTTTCTGAAGGAAAGAACCAGTAGCCTGGCATCGTCTTCCAATGTCTTAGATGGATGGATAGTTCTTCCTCTTAGTGATTACTGGGACCAGAGCTCTGCCACTCTCAGAGGTCCAGAGAGCCTGGAGGGGGGCAGTGAGAAGTTTCCTTATACACTCCAGCAGAGAAGAGTAGCCAGAAATATTTGCTGCAACTAGTACCTTTGAGAAAAAAGGCCCCTTAATTCTCCTGATTACATATGAAGGGATAAGCCAATCAGGAAACCAGCACCCAATTCAAGTCAAAGTATGAAAAATATCCATATGAAAAGCATATCTATCTATCTATCTACCTATATATATATATATAGTTCTTTTAGATAGATCACAGTAGATCTGGTAGCAGCAAAGCTCCATTTTATCTATCTGTCTATCTATCTATATATCTATCTATATATATAAATATATATATAAAATGGTGCTTTGCTTCTATAAAACAAATAATTATACTGTGGATATACTCCATAATTTTGGAAGGCTACCAGATAGCCTGGGGATAGGTACCATATAAAATTCTAGGTAAATGTGTGTGAGAATGATGTGTCTATTTAAAGAGCAGGAAAGGAAAAGCTGGCCTATTGACTGAATTCTGTCATCATGAATTGAGAGTCTGAGCAATTGCTCAGTAAGAAATTATTTATGACCCCTATTATCAGTAACTCAAAAGCATTTGTAGCAAAGTTTTTATTTTACTATAAAAAAACTTGCTGTCAAGACTGCACACATTTTTGCAAAATTAAAGCAGATTTTTAAGTTTTCTGTGTGAAAAGTTTTCCTCCACAAGAACTTTGAAATACTTTTCATATGGATATTTTTATATATATATATATATATATAGTGCTTTTAGATAGATCATTTCTACAGTGCCTAGCATAATGGTGCTTTGCTTCTATAAAACAAATAATTATACTGTGGACATACTCCATAATTTTGGGAGGCTACCAGATAGCCTGGGGATAGGTATATAGGTATTTGGTGATAGGTATAAATATAGGTATTTGCTGGTAGTGAGTAGGAGCACCTCAGCAGTGTGATTGCCCGAGTGGGAGGGGTGGAGAGTCAGGTGAGTACCACCTCCTTTTTTTTTTTTTTTACAAAAAAATGAACTACACCCCTTCCATTATACCCCTACTCGTATTCAGCCATAACCCTATCCCTATACCTACCCTACCACTTTACCCCTACCACTATACCCTCTCTTCCCTCTAGGTAGATGAAACTCACATATTTATTTTATAAAGCTAGTAGAATTAAGGGAAAGCCAGTTTTAAAGACGCAGGCTTTGCATCATGCACTGAAAATACAGAAGCTTGTGGCCAGCTTGATCCCTTTCAGAAGTAAAATTCCAGCTTTGTGTCATGAAAGTGAATTTTGCCCTTGAAGTCAACAACTTCATTATCTCCATTACAGAAGGGGACAGGTATTCCCGGTTAGGTATTCAAATGGGAAACAGCAAAAAAAGACAAAAAAGTTTCACAGCCATATTTATTCATATATTTACAGTTTTTTTCTATTATTTTTTAGTAAGATGTTCCCTTCTATGCCTCTCCTAAAATGAAGATCAACAGTCTTTCTTAAAAAAAAAAGATGAAATGTATAACTAATTTCCAAACTAAATGGTAGGCAAGGTCAGTTCCATCCTCATCAGTCAAGGATAAATTATAGTAGTTCTATCTTTATGGATAAGATTTTGTAACAGCAAGAACAGACAACTAGGAACAGATTTTGGCATGGTGTGAATAAAAAGCAGAAACAATTTTCCCTTAAACTAATGATGCTGTATATGAACTTGGTGCCACAGAACTGCTTGTTACTTAATACAAATATCAGTCAAATCCCTGAGAGGCATACTGAGAAACACCGCTGGCCTTTGATCGGCCTTTCTGTAGCTGTGGAAGCTAATGGGAACATTACACAAATTAAAATAAGACTTGGTTGCATTGTGGTTCAGTAAAAAATGAGATAGACCTGTCTACTGAGCATGAGACCCCATATTGACTGTTCTGAAGATACTATAGCCCACAACAAAAGAGACAAGAACATTGAGTCTGTCAAAAATTTCAGTCTCTTAGTCTTTGTTTCGGAAATAACTTCCTGTATTGCCGTGCAAGCTACCACAAACCACTCACTCCACAAGTTTCTCTCTTGCTTCACTTCCAACTCCATAACACCAGGGGTGTGTCTACACAGGCACAAATCTTCGAAATAGCCATGCTAATGACCATTTTGAAGATTACTAATGAGGCGCTGAATTGAATATTCAGCGCCTCATTAGCATTAGGATGCTTTCAGCTGCGGTGCTGATCGGAATAAGAGGATTTCAAAAGGGGCAGGTCCTTTCGAAAAGGACCTCTGTGTAGCCGTGCCGAGTCGCATGCTTTAGAAAGAGGCACTTTCGAAGCACCGCAGCCAGAAGTGTCCTAATGCTAATGAGGAGCTGAATATTCAATTCAGTGCCTCATTAGTAATCTCCAAAATATGGCTATTTTGAAGATTTGTGCCCATGTAGACACAGCCCATGAGGGGAAAACAAAAACAGGTGTTATGATTAGGAGTTTCCTGTTTCTTATCATGCTCTCCCTAGCTAAGTTCTTGCTGCTGCTCCATTGAACAGGATCAATGTTTTGCTATTTTTCTTCAATGGGCGTGCTATCTGGCTACAACTGTACAAGCATGAACTTTGTTTCAGGACAGTGCGGGCCACAGAGAGGAGGGCATTGCTGCTGCTGCTTCTGCTTAGGATTCACTACTTACTGTAGAGCCTTCCTTTTATGAACTTTACGGAACATCTCACTCATTGAAGTGAAATGAATAAAGCTTTTTGGTGTGAGTGACCCTGAAGTGGATTCACAAGGATAGTCATTTGCCTTGGCTGCTGACTTGCTGGAAGCATGTTCCCAGGGCAGGGGAAGGAAGTGAGAGGGAGGGAAATATTTATTTCAGATCATTTTCTTTAAAGCATAAATTTTGATTTCCATTTGGAAATCCCCACTTTAATCACACGCCAAGTGGAAAGAGTCATATTATCTGAAACCAGAATAAATATTTCTCCAAAGCCAAGCTTTGTAGGTTTATATATTTTAAATGTACATTCATCTTCCAGCTGGAGACCTTCCACGCATGCTGAAAGCTAAAGAAGGCAAAATAAATTTCAAGTCACTGTATCCACTGATGGAAACTGGCCATAATCCCTCATCTTCCCTGCTGCAATGAGACTGTTGAAAATCAAGGACCTGATACTGCTTTGAAGTGGTCAGTGACAAAGCTTCTAAGTCTTCCAAAGGAACAAGATGAGACCCAAATGAGAAGGCCCACGGCAGTGCCATGCAGGTGCTAAAGTTTCACTCCATGTTTGTTTGTATATGTTATATAAAAAATTAAAAACATGTAAGGAGAAAATTCCTTGTAATAAATTATAGCTACAGATGCTGTTCAAATTTATATTGGCCTGCAGTATGAGTCAGAAATTGTCTCTGATGAATCTGATCTTGAAATGGTTGATGTGGTTGTCTGAAGGAATTGCTCTGTGGTCAGCTTGTTCTCTTTTGGACTAGTTATTACTTTTCAGTGGGTCTCTCTCCCACATGGCCTTACATTAAAACAAAAAAATAATACGCATTAAAATATCCAGGCCACTGCCAGTCTCCGGCTGGATAAGAACATGCACAACAACAAAGTGGGGAATATCTCCTCTAAGCTTGGCCTTGCTGTTAATGAACTGCTAATAATCAACTGCTGCTCCAGCCACATTTGGGACCACCAGATATGATTTCAGTGCTTTTGCCTTCATTTTCCAATTCCAATAGCTCTTTTCATTTCCTAAGAGCACCTGCTGTACCAGATTTCAAGATTATCAGTTACTACAAAGAGAAGAGGGTGGAACTCATACAAAACAGACATACAGAGCCTTCCTCAACTCCAAACTTGTCTTTAAATTCATCAACCAAAATATTAATAAACTCAGCTTTTTTGAACATGTTTCTGAGATTGTTCCCATAGAGAATTTACTTCTCAAATTCACTTGATGGGATTAATATAATTTAGTCCAACATTAAGGCCTCTTTTCGCTTAAAAGTGCTCAAAGATCTCTCTGACCTATGTCCTTTTAGTCACTTGCTTCTTGTCTAACACTGCATAACAGTCCTTGCCTCTCTATGATGAATTTTACAGAGCAATTTGGTAAGCGAGTGTGTATGAAGTGGTGTAGGTACCACTACATGGGACGGTTAAACACACATAGGTGTGTGGGTTACATGTACATAAGAACAGATTTTCTGCCATCAACAATATGAGCTGCAGAGTAGTCATGGGTGATTTTCAAAGAGTCCGAAAAATAATCTGTCTTGGATGGTTTATACACAAGAAATCCTGCGTCTTGGCAGAGGGTTAGATTAGATGACCTTTGGGGTCCCTTGAAACCATACGGTTGTATAATTCTGTAATATGAGGGTGTTAATTATAAAGGTCCTACACCTACTTTAGAGAGCTGCCTTCATTAGAGAGTTTCTCATACTTTCTGCAGGTTAAACAAAACTACCCTTCTTTCATTAAATCCATGGCTGTAGTAGTTTCCATGAACTCTGAAAGGTTCCATTTTATATACTATTTCTCAAATTTCTTATGATATTATCCAAGTATGATTTATACACACACACACAAAATGTAGGGATCTTCACATTCTTTCAATTGATTTTTACCAACAACCTGACCCCTACATCAGCTTGCCTCCCCCTGCTGCAAAAACACACACTTGTTAGTGTTATGCACCCATGACATCATCATCATCGACCACCATGGCCTGATCGCCTACTAGTGTCCAATGTCTCCCTCACTATTTCCTTCCATCTTTCCCTGTCCACTGCAGAGTGACTGAGCTTCTATAGACTAGCTCTGCACCAATCTACCCATTCTATGTGGCGTCTGCCTCTCCTATTCAAACTGTCCTTTATGCCAAATACCAGGGTCTTCACTTTTCACTTGCTATTCATTCTGCACATATACCCCAAAAGCTGTAGCTTCCTTCATATAACCTTCTACAGTAGGTTCTCTTTCAGCTGCTTTTTCCTATATAATTCCTCATTGGTGACCTTGTGCATCCATTCTGTTCTCAGGCTCTTTCCGTACAACTCCTCTCAAATGCCAATATTCTTCTCTTCAAATCTTTTGTTATCACCATGTCCCAGATCCATACAACATGCTGCTGAATACACATTTTCAAGACACAGCTTCATTTGTAAGCTAATTGCTTCACTTTTCCAGGTCTTACCATCGCCTTCAAACTTACTCTTGCTATTCGAGTCACTATCTCCTTCTTACAATCCAGATCATACGTCATGTAGCCCCCCAGACACGTGAACTTCTCTGCGTTTTCTAGTTTGATCCTGTCTACACTGATTTCCCTTCCATTTCCTTATTGCCAAATACCATTGTCTTCATTTTATCTATGTTCATAATCAATATGCACCACTTCCCTTCCTCATATAACACCTGCACCATTCTCACTAGCTTCTCTTCATCTTTCTTGATGATAACTGTGTCATCCGTGAACCTCATGTTGTTAATTCTCATCCCATGCACCAATATGCCTTCTACCTCTTCCTTGATCTTGACCGTCGCTCTCTCTTGGTGCATGAGGATACTCGGCAATATTGGATCTTCTTGCCTCCGACCTCTACTTATTCTAAATCAGCTTCCCAAATCTCTACACTTTCTCACCTCTGCCTCTGCATTGTGACTGATATCCTTCAATAACCATATCAGTCTGATATTCAGTCTGTATTACTTCAACACCAAGTCACTTTCTGATCTATAATGTCAAATGCCTTCTGAAAACCAGCTAAACAATTGTAGATGTTCATGTTCTTTCATCAAGCTTTCTCTGCTATGACATTGCTCAATATTTTAAGCCAACTGTGTGTACATAGGTTTTGATGCAAATGTGTTTAAAATAACTAGTGTAGGGTTCATTTACAAATTAAGCTGTCTCTTACAATAGTGAATCATGCTTTTACAATATAATAGCAAGAAGACATCTCCCTCCTCAATTCTAATTGTCTTTTGCAACATCAGGAAAGGTAATAAATTGTGATTTGTTTCACTTCAAAACTTACTTCTTGTTTTTTCCAACAAAGTCATTATTGTTTCACTCAGGACCTAAACCTTGCAAGCTGTTCCTTGCTGTAACCATTGCAAAGTTTGCATAGCTGTAAGAATTCCGGATTACTCTGGCTTAGTTGGACAACTAAACTGTTGCTTACCTTTTTTTTTTAACTAACTATTGTTGAAATACTCACATGTGGCTGAAGAGCCCAGATCAAAAAAATCCATCTTCTGAGTATATCTATACTGGAGGTAGCTGGTATAACTTCCAACATGAGTTCACACACTCATGCTAGCTCTGATTGAACAAGCAAGCCAGAAACAGAAGCATGGCCATGGATGTGTGAGCTGCAGAAAAGATTAGACATCCTGAACATAATCCCATAAACCTTAGGTACATATTTAAGGCAGCTAGTCTTTTCCACAACTCATACTGATACAGCTACACTGCTATTACTAGCACATTAAGAGTGACTGAACTAGCATAAAGTGGTCTATATAAGTCGGAAATTATATCTTCCATCTCCATTGAGTTACCATGCACCTTTAATCAGAAAGTAAACAGGCAACATGCTCAGATGTTTACCATATGCTATATTCAGAGCACTTCATTCTGGACACTTCATCACGGCCTTAAAATATTGCTTGCATGGCCAATACATAGCTGTCTGGAAGCTCAGTTCTATTACACAAATTTCTTTCTTCCAGATTATCAGTTCAGTTCTAATGCTTCATTTAGCTTTTTCTCTTCCCATACTCCAAAGGAAGCTCAGTTCTGTCTCCTCCACTCCTGCTCAGTTCTTCTGCTTCCTTTTCACCATATCATCCTTCCTTCGTAATGAATTTTTCTCCAGAAGGCAAAAAAGCTGGCGTCTAATTTGCTCCCATCCTACTATGATTTGTGCAGAGCATCTGTGCAAGCCCCCCCTTCTCTCCTCCCTCAACCTGGCCTTTGACTGCTTATTTATAGCCCACAAAAAATTCTTAGATAATCTGATGTATGGCCATTTTGATAGAATGAGAACAGCTTCAGTGTAACCTTTAAACCAAAGTTCACTTGAATTAACAAGCCCTTGGGTCTAATACACATATTCAGAGGAATCCAAACAGACAGAATTTTTACATTTTTGTTTCTTATCCTGTTTCCTGAGATTTCATTTCACTTTTGCTGCTTTGCTACCCACAGATATAAACATTGTTTTTGCATGTTACAGTTTATTTTACTTTTCAGAAAACTCATCAACCATCATAAAGCTCATTTGCAATGTAATCCTTGAGGAAAACAGCTGGCTAAGACACCAGTGTAGTGTGATCAGATATTGTGGTGCTAATCATCAAACCTGATGTGAAAAGAAATGGAGTCGGGTACAGTATGAATTCTCAAAGGTTGTATGAGTGAACCTCATTAGGAGGCAGCATCTGTGGTGGGAAAAAAACAAAATTGTAGGAAGCATTGTTAAATTCAGAATGAGGGATACATTATTCCCTTTAAGGAAGAAAGTTCTCAAAAAATGTGTTCATATGACAGAAGAGTATACAGTTCCACCATTACATTAGAGGAGCACAACTGAAAAATAAAATCTATACTGTTAAACTGAGTCTTAACAGTTAATATATTTTCACAGTGTTTGTATCATCTTTGTCTTCCTGTTCCAAAAATATAGGCAAGAATTAAATTATTGGCAAGAATGTACAAGGAAATAACACATTTTAAGCACACAACGCTGAAATTGTATTTTGTAATTGAAAGACTCTTGTTACTAAAATGAACAAATTAATAACTTTCCTAGATACTACAAGTCATGAAGTGACTACACACATTGGATAGATGGCTCTTTACTACTAGCTATTAATCACTGAGGCAATACCCTTCTAGCTGCAGCTTTGTAAGGTGCACCTCTGTGCAGCTGCTCTTTTATACCTGGAAGGGTAGTTCTCCCAGTGATGAAGCAAAACCACCCCCAACAGGGGAGGGTGGCTCCTGCCTCTGAAGCAATGTCCACACCAGTGCTCTATGTCCTTAAAACGTTTGTCTTTTAGGTGGGTGTTCCTGTCGACCTCCCTCAATGAGGACAGACTGTAGCTAGAATTGTGTATCTGCAGTCGATATGGTGTAGTGTGGACCAAGCCTCTAATATCCTGAGACCAAGAGAGCTATAACAATATTACACAAGCATGAAGTATTATGTTACTATAATCAAGGTAATGAAGTACACCCTGCATGCAATCAAAACCAACCAAAATGTTCCAATTTAGAATACTGAATACTATGCCCAAACTAATTACAGACAGAAAATATCTGTGGAAAGATTTCAACTAAATGTTCTTGATAATTAATAGACTTCAAAAAGAGCCATAAATCTATTCAGAGATCCTTCAAAAGCAGTAAAAAAAGATACAATTAACACAATGTGTTAATAGCTATGAATCATTCTTCCAGCTGTACATGTCAGTGTGTCTATGGATCTTTGACAAGGGTGAATTCTGATATGGTCTCATTCATTTTGAATAAGGCTTTTGTTGTCAATAAGGGGAAGTAGTATAGTGGCAGGGAGCAGGTCAGAAAGAATTTAATTGTATGATCTGCCTTTCATTGGGGTTTTTTCATGAAAAATGCAAAAGTCACACCTTGCTAACAGTTAGCTGTATTGCTTTTGCCACTCCAGTACAAACAGAACAGAAGAGAATGGGTAAAGGGAGCAAGTCCCCAGGATTTAAACTCTTCTCTACTATACCCCATTACATCAGTATCAGACAGCTTGCAAGTCAACTCAGGTTGATGTGCTGTTTAATATCCAGCACAAAGGAAAGGTCCTACACATATCTTCTTCTCTTTACTTATAGCCAGACGGCATTAAAGAAGCAACAGCTTCTTATTTTGCTCCCTCATTGCTCGGATATCTGTTACCCCATTGAACGTAGCCATTTGGTAATGTTGGTCTCTGTTATCAGAAGCTACAAAAAACAAGTTTCCTTATTCCCAAGAATAATTTTAAGCCCACCCCAAATGGGCTCTATGGAGGATTTATGCACCCAATCAAAGGGTGTTTTCATTCTGTTTTCACAGTTGCTTACAGAGAAAAGATATTTCACCCACAGTTCTGGTTCTCAGCTCAGCTCACTCATGTGAAATCCAGTGGTGCTAGTTCATTCAAAATCCTGTGAACCGTTTAAGTCCCAGTGAAGCTAAATGGAGCAATGGCACTGTGCGGATCCTCTGTACAGGGGTGAGCTTCACCCCCAAAAGCCTAAGACCCAAGGAAAGTAAAACAGAGTTCTGTGGAATGAGACTGAATATTGCACAATTAAGCCCCACAAGAAGGTCTGTGAACTATAGTCATAACATTGTCCTCCACCTGAGATGATCGAAATTGTCTGCTGCTCACTTTGGCTACGTCTACACTAGGACACTACGTCGAAGTAGCCTATTTCGAAGTAAGAACATCAAAATAGGCTACTTCAATGATTATCATCTACACGTCCTCCAGGGCTGGCAGCATCGACGTTCAACATCGAAGTAGTGCTGGGGAACATCAAAAAGAGCCGCCCCGGAAGGAAACGTGGAGCATCCACACACACAAGCCCCCTCTTTTGAAATAAGGGTCAAGGAAAGCCCACGGACCGGGTCACAGAGCACACTAGCCCTTCTGGAGCAGCTGCAAGCCGCTCTGTTAAAGGGCCCCTCCCAGACACACTCGGCCTGCACTACATGAGCAGCCCTGCATTGGTGAGACAAGCCTCGCAGACCTCGAGCCCACAGACATGGACCTCCAGCAGCAGCTGGAAGCCCTACAAGCTGCCTCCCACAGAGAAGGCGCCCTTCTAGATGCTTCCTGGGCAGCTGCCCAGCAGCTTCTGGAATGGGAGCCCTCCCCAGGAGCACCAGGAGATGCCCCCGACCATTGGGCCCTCCTCCTTACTCCCCGCCGGGTGCCCCGCCAACTCTGGAGCTACCGCTCCAGCACCGAGTGGTGGGAGCACCTGGTTATGGGGGAATGGAGTGATGACCAGTGGCTGCGGAACTTCCCCATGAGCCGGCAGACCTTCATGGAGCTCTGCCAGTGGCTCACCCCCACACTCAGGCACCAGGACACCCGGGTGCAGCACGCCCTCACCGTCGAGAAGAGGGTAGCAATAGCTGTGTGGAAGCTGGCCACTCCAGACAGCTACTGCTCCGTGGGACAGCAGTTTGGAGTGGGAAAGGCCACAGTCAGGGCTGTACTCATGGAGGTAAGGAGGCCTGGGGCTGAACGTCCTGGGGAGGGGGGCCTGGGTGAGGGGGGGTCACACTCTGCAAACCCTCACAGGCACCTATGTTCCCTCCCCACAGGTGGTGCGTGCACTCGATGTCCTGCTGCTGAAGAGGGTCATCCGAATTGGGGACCTGGATGCGGCCATCGAGGGATTCGCCACCATGGGATTCCTCAACTGCTTTAGAGCCCTTGATGGGACCCACATCCCCATCCATGCCCCAGACCACAGTGGTGGCTGCTACATCAACAGGAAGTGCTACAACTCAGTGGTCCTGCAGGCCATGGTCGACAGCCGTGGCCGCTTCCAGGACATCTACGTGGCTGGCCCGGCTCTACCCACGACGCCCGTGTTTTTCCGTCATTCGGGACTATGCCACCAACTGCAGGCGGGGACCTACATCCCCCAGAGGTAGATCCCTCTGGGGGATACCACCACCATATGCCTCTGCCTTGTGGGGGATGCGGCATACCCCCTCCAGCCCTGGCTTATGTGGCCCTATACAGGCCACCTCTCTGATAGCCAGGAGTGCTACAACACCCGACTCAACCATGCCTGACAAGTGGTCGAGCAAGCCTTCGGGCGCCTGAAAGGCCGCTGGCATTGCCTCCTCGCACGCCGAGACCTGGGCCTCCCAAACATCCCCCAGGTTGTGGGGGCCTGCTGCACACTCCCCAACCTGGTGGAAAGCAAGGGGGAGGCCTTCGTGCAGGGCTGGGCACAGGAGGCCACAACAGCCTACCCCCAGCCAGCTGCCGCCCCGAGCCACCAGGCCCACCAAGACGGGCTCCATATCTGGGAGGCCCTAAGGGAGTATTTTGACCAGGGGGCCCAGTGAGCAAACCCCCAGCCATTCCTGCACCCCGCCCACGCACCCACACCTCACTCTCACCAAAAGCACACGGGACACAGGTTTTTGGAAAAATAAAACTATCATTATTTAGAAGAACAAAAATGTCGCCTCTTTTTGGCATATTAATAACATTAGCAAAAATAAAACAGATTCAATGAAAATAATAACAAATATACAATTGGGGACGTCTCTAAAAACTATTATGGGGGGGTCAACTATAAATAACTATATACGGGGTGGGGACAACTATGTACGGGGGGAGACGTGGCCATGCCACATCGGCCCATCATTCTGGGTCAGGGGTGGACGGGGGCAAGCCCCGCCACATTTGGCTGGCCATCCCCCTGTCAGCCAGGGTCCCCGGTGAGGCCGTCTGGGGGCCGGGAGCACAGGGAGGTATGGCCGAGGCGGGTCCTTAGCACCAGGTGGCTCTTGCTCTGAGGAGCTGGTGGGTGGGACAGCGGGCAGGACAGCAGGCAGGACATCGGGTGGCACAGGAGGCAGGACAGCAGGCGGGACATCAGGCAGGACAGCAGCAGGTGGTGCGACGGGGAGGGCAGCACGGACGACAATCGGGGGGAGGCAGACGGGCCATCAGCTCCTCAAGGGTATTGGCCACCCAGTTGAATGTGGCCATGAATTCCCACCAGACCTCCTGGCATCAGGCGGCCTCCCGCTTCTCGAATTGGAGCCTCCGCTCCATGAGGTCCACCTGGCGCCGGAGGCCCGCAGCCACCTCTAGGTCATAGGTGGTGGTGCTGCGGCGGTGTCCTCGGTGGTGGTGGGCCTGTACTGGGGCAGGTGGTGACCCCAGGAGGTGGTGTTCCGGTGGTCTGGGAGGGCTGTCAGGGACCACGGATTGTGCGGCTGCAGAAATAGGGAGAAAGGGGGAAGGGAGGCTGTGAGTACCCAGACTTGACCCGTGGCCCACCCCCCATCCCCTCAAGGGCCTGTGTCCCCCCCAGTCCATCCCCCATTGGTGTGTGCAGTGATCCTGTGGGTGGCCCCCTCCAGTGGTCCTTCCGTCTCCAATCCCATGGGGGGTGGGGCACGGTACTGTCCGTGGGTGGAGGTGCTGCTGGGCACTGGTGGCTGTGGCACCATCCCTGTGCTATGGATTGCCCGGGCTGTGTCAGGCTGGGGTGTTGTGGGGATGTGTGGGGCCCCTGGTCAAGTGGTGCCCCCGCCCCATGCTCAGGGGGTCTGTGCCCTATGGGGTATGTATCTGATGGTGCACTGCCAGGATCAGGAGATGCCCATTTAGTGGACACCCAGCTGGAGTTGCGGGATGGGATGTCCAGCACGAGCTCCCCCTCCTCGCTGGACCACTCCATGGGTGGGGTAGAGGGTCCCGGCTCTAGCCATGGGGGGGCAGGGCTGGCCTCCACAGCTGACCCTGGCTCCGAGGCCAGCTGGGGCTCGTTGGCCGTGGTGTCAAGGGTGGCTGGCGGGGAAGAGGTGCCCCGGGGGCCCAGGATAGCCCTGAGTTCCTGGTAATCGGGGCAAGCGGTGGGGGCAGCCCCAGACTGGCTGACCAAGTCCCGGGCCTGGGAGTAACCCTGCCGCAACTCCTTGCCATTACTCCTGACATGGTCAGGAGTGCGGGCAGGGTGACCTCAGGTAGCCAGGCCCTCCGCCAGCTGGGCGAACTCCTCTGCATTCCGCCGCTTGCTCCCCATGACGTGCAGCACCTCCTCCTCCCCCCAGCCCAGCAGGTCTCGGAGCTCAGGGTCAGTCCAGGAGGGGCCCTGCTTCCTACCCTGCCGGCTGGAGGCCTGGGATCTCTGGGATGGCCCGGAGGGGGAGCTCTGGGGGTGCTCGGGCGGCTGGCTGGCTGCCATTGTGTCCCTCTCGGCTGTGCAGGGACACCTTGTGGCATGGCTGCTGCGTGCACGCTGTCAGCTTCCTGCTACAGGGTTTCCAGGTCCCTGCAGCTTTAAGAACCGCTGGGCGCAGAGATCATAGGGCCCCGCAGGGGCTGGCCAGCACATCTCAACCCCTCAGCTGATTGCCGCCATGGAGGACCCCGCTATTTCGAAGTAGCGGGACGCGGATTGTCTGCACACACCCTACTTCAACGTTCAACGTCGAAGTTGGGCGCTATTCCCATCTTGTGATGGGAATAGCGATTTCGACATCTCACCACTTAACGTCAATTTGAACATCTAAATAGCACATGGCGTGTGTAGACACGACACCTGCTATTTTGACTTTGTGCCGGCTACTTCGAAGTAGCCGGTTAGTGTAGATGCAGCCTTTGTGATTTTACCACGCACATCAAAATACTGAGGCTACTGCTGGCTAATGTCAAATTTCTGTTTGAAGAGCTAAACTCTGAACAGTTAACTACACAAAAAACAGAAGACAAAATTTTTTGTGAGCTTCAAGGCTCGTTTTTAGCTATTTGGCACTGGTCTGAACACTTCTGAGCAGCTGTCAAATTGATCTTAACATCAAGCTTTACAAATAGATAAGTCCCATGGGTGCAGTAAAACATTAATTTTAAAACAGGCAACACTCTGTCAAAACACAACTGGAGTAGTTTTATCTAACTATTATTGGAATTCTCTTAACGTGAATCAAGCTTCATGTTCACCGTCAAAAATACAGATGGTATTTTTATGCTACTACCTGAGCAATGACATTTTTGAAAGATCATGCTTGTAACAAGCCATTCCCAATCTGAATCCCAGAAAACACTGTTAAAAAGAGTGTTAAATTGTCTCCTTCCCTTTGTGCATTTAGCTCAGAATCAAGACTGAAGCTGCATCCCTAATGCCTCAATTGTACCTAGCCACAATACAGCAGCATATTTGGAATGCAAGATAGCATATAAGTGTCAATCCCAGGAAGGGAAAATAGGGAAAATGACATCTGAATACTGAAGATCAAATTGGTAAATTGGAAGGGAGAGGACAATTAGTCCTTATTTTTCTAGGTTTGCATTTTAACAACTAGTTCTAGGCATGTTTTGGAGAATTAAATCCTGAGGCTCCCAGCAAGTTTTGTAATTCAAAGTGGCCCAAATCTGTGACTGCATAAAGTGGATTGTAGGCAGGTCACAAGAATGATAGCAACACAGCCACTGAATCTGGGGGCGGGGGAGGGGCGGTGTTCCATGATGACTTTAACGCTTATATTTCTTGCAGTAGGTTCTGTGTTAATCTGTGTCCAGTTCTAACTGACAGTGACTGGCCGTGTCTACACTAGCCCCAAACTTTGAAATGGCCATGTCAATGGCCATTTCGAAGTTTACTAATGAAGTGCAGAAATACATATTCAGCACCTCATTAGCATGCGGGCAGCCACGGCACTTTGAAATTGACGCAGCTCGCTGCTGCACGGCTCGTCCCAACGGGGCTCCTTTTCGAAAGGACCCCGCCTACTTCGAAGTCCCCTTATTCCCATCTGCTCATAGGAATAAGGGGACTTCGAAGTTGCTGGGGTCCTTTCGAAAAGGAGCCCCCTTGGGACGAGCCGTGCGGTGGTGAGCCGCGTCAATTTCAAAGTGCCGCGGCCGCCCGCATGCTACTGAGGCACTGAATATGTATTTCAGTGCTTCATTAGTAAACTTCGAAATGGCCATTTACATGGCCATTTCGAAGTTTGGGGCTAGTGTAGACATAGCCTCTGTGTAACAAGGCTTCATGTAATTTCATCTAGACTCCCTGGGTGGGATGCTCTTAAAGGCTCAGTCCCCAACACCCCATGTATGTCCATTAGCTGTAATCCCTGTATACTGAGAGTCTAACTAAAATCAATGGACATCACCAACTGGGGTCAAGTGCCTTAGAACTGGTTTTATGAGAGGGAATTCTGCCCCTCAGCTCCACCACTGAAACTCCATTTACTTACGTCATGGTGTAGAAAGGGAGACTCAGAGTTTTCATTTAATTTTCTTGATTGATCGGAAAAAAAATAACACTACAAAAATAACATCTACAATGCCCTACTTTGAAATTAAACTTCGAAGTAGGGCACTACTCCATTCCTGGGAATGGAGTAAAGACTTCAGAGTTGGGCTCCCTACTTCAAAGTTAATGTCGAAGTAAGAGAAAAATGCGTGTAGACTCTCTGCTGGCTACTTTGAAGAAGCACCTAATTCAGAAGTTAACTTCGAAGTTCATTCATAGTGTAGAGGTACCCTAAAGGTAGCAAACTACCCAATTTAAACTTACCATGTGGCATGTTTTCATTTAGAAAGCACAGCTTTTCTTAGTAAAATTAATTTCCTCACTGGTTTCAAAATATGGGTGGGTATTTAATTACTAGCATATGGATTCCATGAGAGAGTTGTTAGTGACTACTAAATGAGAACATCTGGGTTGTTAACTAGTAAAAGAGGAAGATGAGTTAGGACTCCTAGGCTCTACTTATGGGCCTGGCACTGACTTACTGCATGATCTTGTGTGAGCCATTTGGCCAAAATATTGGAACCTTGAGTGAGGCATCCAAAGAAGTGTCAAGTAACTCTGATTATTAATTTTGCAGACTAAATTGGAATTGTCGCACCTAAGTGAGAACATCTTGGCATTGATTTCTTGGTATCTCAGTTTACAAATCTGTAAACTGTAGATAAGAATGCTTACCTGTGATACAAGGACTGTGGGAGGCTTTGTGATCACTGAGTTGAGAGCAGTCTGAGATCCTCAAGGAGAAGTCAATATAGTAGTACAATGTACAGCGTGAACCTCGCTAGTTCAGCACTCTCTCTTCCAGCATGATTTTAGTTAGCCGTACAACCACATACCATGTGTGTGACCAATTTTCCTGTGGTCCCATAAAGTTTGTTTCCAGCCACCAGTCCTGGCTCTCAGTGTTCTGTGCTGTTCTTCAGCTGTAATTTACCCCTTAGTGTCTTCTAAGAGCCCAGTATGCAGTGGAAATGTTGGTAATGTGCTAGCCAATATTGACCTCCCATCACGTGGCAGCTCCTCTCATTCAGCACTAGTCAGATCACAGGGGTGTCAGGCTAGAGAAGTTCAACCTATATTGGTAAAAATAAAATTCGCTTGAGATCCCTTTTGAGCATGTAAAAAATAGTGAAGTTCCAGTGGACCTCAAGGAATCTCTGGCACTTCTTCCTTTTAGAAATTAAAAAAAAAAAAAAAATCAATTTGACAATTTCTGTCTGGATTTGCATGGGAAGTTATTAAACACAGGCAATGTTTCAAGAAACCTACATGGTGTACCAGATTCCTACATCTCAGACATGAAATGGACAGGGACTTTTTCAGTTTTGCAGTTTATTTAGATAAGGTTTAGCCTTTCTATACCAATATAATAGCTGTTACAGACCTCAAATGTGAGATTTGGTATGGTACACTTTTTGGTATTCAGAATCATTTGGAAAAGGCAGTTGTTAGATGACATAAACTGCTCTTTGGGGCGCTGGGCCTGATCCTGTGGAACTGTTGTTAGAAGGGTGAATTGTGAACAAGTTTCTCTGTACCAGATTTGCTTTACAATGAATTAGTGGTTCCAAACACTAGTTACAGCCACTCATTTGGGAGTGGGAGGTGGAGGCAGTCCTCCCCACAGTGTTAGGATGATTAATTCATTGAAGTATGATGAAGGGAATGGGCTATTTGCATGCGTTTAGCAGTACAAATGTCATAATGAATTTGTATGAATAATCATTCTATTCGACCCCATGGATCCTTGTAACATGGTACGGTAGGAACTGTGTGTTTGGTACTCAAATGAAAGCAAACGTAAAACTAGATTGGTGTGAAATTAGAGGGTCATACAGCAGCAATTAGATTTTGAATCTGTTTTGTCTATTAATGGGTTCTCTAGCAATGTAATGGAGGTATTTTCACGGCAGTCTTTACATATACTAGTTCAGACCACAGATTTTTTTAGTTTACATATAAGAAGGGAAGCGGGTGTTCTTTTGAGTAATTTGTTTTACCACATCAGTTCTAATGAAGAACTGTTACATAGAAGCTGCTGTACACAATAATGCACCTTACCTATTGTGCAACGCTACAAAACAAGAAATTGCCTCCTAATCATGGTAAACAATCAACTTCATGAATAACCATGGTATCTGATTGTCCATATTGTATTAACTTACAAACCCAAAAACCCTACTAAGATGAAAAAGATCAAGCAAATGTGTGGGATGACAAAGAATCTCACCTGAATTCCATGACATTTTGCAACTGCTGAACGAGCACCTGAGAGTTCTTTGCTTTTGTTGAGTAATATATCTGATAGGTATATATGTTTAATTTCAGAGGTGATTGTGAAATATGTTGTATCTTTTTTTTTTTTTTAATTCTACAGGTTTTTTTCTTGGTCTTGGTCTTCCGGAGCAGAATAAATTTCTGGAGCCCGGTTGTACAAATATCATTTCCACTACTGGTCCTCCTCTCTTCAGATCACTTTGCAGACTTTCACTTACGCAAAAATTCTATGAGGTTGGTACCATCTGTATTTTATTGAAAAGGAAATTGAGGCAGAACCCCTGTGCTAGAACCCTTAAAAGTATAAGGCTACACAGTAAGGACATTACTTACAGTAATTTAGATTACTGAAGAAAAGTAGAAATCAAATATGTGGGGAAAAATATCTGATTGTGAACTTGCATATTCTGTCTCCTTTTCTAATTTTCAGGTCACATGTATCTTTCATAGATATTTGAGATCTGCAGCCCAGGTTTGCTGATCAAACTGATGTTAACTGCTGGGTAATTTGGGCTCCACTCATGCAATCAGGTAAACTCATGTAGAGTTCATTCCCTGACAGAGATCTTGTACAGTCCACACCCATGAAGAAAATACTACTTGGGTAGGATTTTAGAATGTGAGTTCTCGCACTCATGCTGAAATGTAATCTATGCCAGTAGAAATATTATCCCTCTGAACTTGGTTAGCTGGAAAACAAGACAACATAACAGGCCTTTCATTAAAAAAAAAAAAAAAAAAAGAGACTACACTGAAGGAGAGAAAACAGAGACTGTGTTAATCAAGTATAATCTACTGAAAAGTGAAGAGAATGAAAAAGGTAGGATTCCAATATGGCAACTTACACATTAACAGCAAGTGGTTGATAGACTGCATACTTTTTTTCTGGATAAAAGTTCAAAACATGAGACTCAAGTCCTAAAATAAAACACTATTAGTAATAATCTAGGTCTGGATCATAAACACTGTAAAAGGAGATGAGGAAATAGAGGAGAAACTGACATTTCTCAAATAGCAGAAAAGGGTAAAAATTAATATAATTTAATTCCCAAAGTGTTGAACAAATAAGTCTGACCTTGTTTTCCTATATTAAATTCTCGAAATTACTGAGGAACTATGCATGACTAAAATGTGTGAAATGAATTATGGAACAACAACAGAGAAGCCTGAAACCATCACCACCTTCAATTGCTTCTTCATGCTCTGAATCAGCCAGAAAAGCATCTACTTCTACTGAGAATTATTTCCCACCTATCATTAAACTGCACTCAAGTAAATTATCTTTTTTAAAAAGTAAACAAAGAGTATATCTAGCTAGAGATACTGGTTATACACAGAGGAACAACGCTGAGGCAGGGTACTAGTACAACTCTGAACAGCTCATTTAAAATCACCATCATATGAGTAAGTAATTGGGGTTAAAATGTGTATTATGCTCTGTAAAATTATGTAGATTTTGTAGCATTTCCTATAGCATTTTGTTGAATTTTTATATCCCCTCTTCCCCACACCCCATGGGCATCATTTCTATTAAGTGTTCCAGGGCTTTTCCATCCAAGTGTGCTGTTCAAAGGCTCCCAATTACAGAACACTGCTGCTAGGTCTGATACTATGAGAAAGGGAGAGGAGGAAGTTGTTTCCTGGGAAGTGACAATTTCAGCATTGCATAATGTTCATTTGCGCATGGGCTACAAGCTGAGAAGTCATCACTAATCCCAATTTCTCTCCCCTTCTCTCAGCATTTTTCTTGTTTAAAAATAATTCTCGTGAAAAGTCCCTAATTTATATGACCTTTGAGACTGAACTCTTCCCTCTCCTGAACAGAGACAGCCCAAGGAATTTCCCCATACTGATACTGCAAGAGTACAACTGGCTAGGAATTGGAATATTTTGTTCCAAGGGTATGTCCACCCTGATGACTTCTTTGTTCCACAACAGAACAGAAAGCTGAAGTTGTAAAGGTCCCCCAAGCTCTGAGAGTTTGATGGGGAAAATGTGTTTTGATTTGCCCTGAAACATATTGCTTCAATGTTGAGCTTAATCACAAACAAAATCAGAAGCCAAATGCTGTTTGCAACTAACATTCTGATAAGATTGAAATGATTTGTTCTGCGTTTTTATTCTGAAAAGAAAACTTCCGTGACATCAACAGTGTCCCACAGAGCACTTCAGTTTTGACACATCAGCATCTTCCAATAGCAAAACATTCTGTCAACACTAGGTGAGAGAGAGTTCTGTTTCTGTGTCCACTCAGTTTTCAGTTTCCTAGCTCAGACTCCCAACAGATACCAACATTTGATAGAGATTTTCAATCTGGGATGAAGGCAAGAAAAAAAAACACCCCAATTATCATCCTCCCCATCTCCAGTTTCCCCAGATAGCTATCAGCCCTGGTAACAATTAACAGTGGCTGCCTCTTAGAGTGGATTTAAACTGATACTTTCAGGCAGACTATGTCACTCTCAACTATGCAGTTCCCCACACTCTCCCACATTCCAAGTCAAGAGGAGCTATGCGGAGGAGAAAAGCAATGAGAATCATGGCCTTTTAGTTTATGTCTACACCTCATGCCCAATGCTGGCCTGGCCTGGCCTGCAGTTCCTGTTTCATTAATTCCTGTTTCATTAATTCCTGTGTAGATATCTGGGATCCTTCTGTGAGGTGGGAGGGACCCAGAACTAGGAATCTAGCCTAAGTCTGGAAGTTTAAACAGAAAATGAAACATTCCCACAGCCTGAGCCCAGGAGTCGGCTTGTATGGATGAGCCATGGGTATATAGTTGCTGTGTAGACACACCCATAAGAGAGACAAATGGGTGAAGTAATGCATTGTATTGGACTAACTTCTGTTCATGTGAAAAACAAGTTTTCATCCTTACACGGAGCTCTTTTGCAGCATATCTGTCTCATCAACAGAAGGTGATCCAATAAAAGATGTTAACCCCTATATACCTTGCCTCCCAGGAACTGATATGGCTACGGCCATCAAAGGATTTGCAATTCCAGCCAAAGGATGAGCCTTTCCAATAGCTGGAAAAGAGATTCGCAAAACTGAGATTCGCACAGATGTTGCTGTGAATGTTATTTATTTTTTTGTTTTTATCGCACTCCTGTCCTCTTTCTCCCCATACTGTCTTAGGCTATGTCTACACTAGGACACAACGTCGAACTAGCCTATTTCGAAGTAAAAACTTCGAAATAGGCTACTTCGACGATTATTGTCTACTCTTCCTCCAGGGCTGGCAAACGTCAACGTTCAACGTTGAAGTAGCGCCGAGGAACATTGAAAAGAGGCCCCCAGAGGGAAACGCGGAGCGTCCACACACACAAGCCCCCTCTTTCAAAATAAGGGGCCAGGAAAGCCCACGAACCAGATCACAGAGCACACTAGCCCTTCCGGGGCAGCTGCAAGCCACTCCCTTAAAGGGCCCCTCCCAGACACACTCGGCCTGCACTGCATGAGCAGCCCTGCATTGGTGAGACAAGCCTCGCAGACCTCGAGCCCACAGACATGGACCTCCAGCAGCAGCTGGAAGCCCTACAAGCTGCCTCCTGCGGAGCAGGCACCCTTCTAGATGCTGCCTGGGCAGCCGCCCAGCAGCTTCTGGAATGGGAGCCCTCCCCAGGAGCACCAGGAGATGCCCCAGACCATTGGGCCCTCCTCCCCACCCCCCGCTGGGTGCACCGCCGACTCTGGAGTTACCCCTCCAGCACCGAGTGGTGGGAGCACGTGGTTATGGGGGAATGGAATGATGACCAGGGGCTGCGGAACTTCCGAATGAGCCAGCAGACCTTCATGGAGCTCTGCCAGTGGCTCACCCCCACACTCAGGCACCACGACACCCGGATGTGGCGCACCCTCACCGTCGAGAAGAGGGTCGCAATAGCTATCTGGAAGCTGGCCACTCCAGACAGCTACCGCTCCATGGGACAGCTGTTTGGCGTGGGAAAGGCCACAGTCGGGGCTGTCCTCATGGAGGTAAGGAGGCCTGGGACTCAACTCCCTGCTGGGGAGGGGGGCCTGGGTGAGCAGGGCCTGGGTGAGGGGGGCCTCAGGAGGGGGGCTTGGGTTGGGGGATGGGTCACACTCTGCAAACCCTCACAGGCACCTGTGTTCCCTCCCCACAGGTGGTGTGTGCACTCAATGCCCTGCTGCTGAAGAGGGTCGTCCGAGTTGGGGACCTGGACGCAGCCATCGAGGGAGTCACTGCCATGGGATTCCCCAACTGCTTCAGAGCCCTTGATGGGACCCACATCCCCAGCTGTGCCCCAGATCGCAGTGGTGGCCACTATGTCAACAGGAAGGGTTACCACTCTGTGGTCCTGCAGGCCACGGTCAACAGCCGTGGCCGCTTCCAGGACATCTGCGTGGGCTGGCCCGGCTCTACCCATGACGCCTGTGTTTTCCGGAATTTGGGACCTTGCCGCCGACTGCAGGTGGGGACCTACATCCCCCAGAGGGAGATCCCTCTGGGGAATACCACCACCGTATGCCTCTGCCTTGTGGTGGCTGCGGCATACCCCCTTGAGCCCTGGCTTATGTGGCCCTACACAGGCCACCTCTCTGACAGCCAGGAGCGCTACAATGCCCACCTCAACCATGCCCGACAAGTGGTCGAGCAAGTCTTCAGGCACCTGAAAGGCAGCTGGCATTGCCTCCTGGCACGCCGAGACCTGGGCCTCCCAAACATCCCCCAGGTTGTGGGGGCCTGTGCACACTCCCCAACCTGGTGGAAAGCAAGGGGGAGGCCTTCATGCAGGGCTGGGTACAGGAGGCTGCAACAGCCTTCCCCCAGCCAGCTGCCGCCCCGAGCCGCCAGGCGCACCAGGATGGGCTCTGGGTCCGGGAGGCCCTAAGGGAGTACTTTGACCAGGGGGCCCAGTGAGTGACCCCCCCGGCCATCCCTGCACCCCGCCCCAGCACCCACACCTCACCCTCACCAAAAGCACATGGGACACAGGTTTTGGGAAAAATAAAACTGTCAATATTTACAAGAAAAACAAAAATGTCACCTCTTTTTGGCAAATAAATAATAATATTAGCAAAAAAAATCAGATTAATGAAAATAATAACTATGTACAAGTGGGGACTTCGCTACAAACTATAATGGGGGGGGGTCCACTATAAGTAACTATATACAAGTGTGGGGACAACTATTTACAGGGGGGAGATGTGGGCAGGCCACCCATCGGCCCATCATTCTGGGGCGGGGGTGGAAGGGCGCAGCCCCCTGCTGCGTCCGGCTGGCCGGTTCCCCTCTCAGCCAGCATCCCTGGCGAGCCTGGCTGGGGGCCAGGAGCACAGGGAGGTATGGCCAAGGCAGGTCCACGGCCCCGTGTGGCTTCTGCTCTGAGGAGATGGTGGGTGGGGCAGCAGGTGGGGCAGCACGTGGGTTGACAGCAGGCGGAGCAGCAGGCCGGACAACAGCAGGTGGAATGACAGTGGGGGGGACATCAGTGGGCGGGACATCAGCAGGTGGGGCGGTGGGGAGGGCAGGATGGAGGACATGGGGGGGAGGCAGACGGGCCACCAGCTCCTCAAGGGTATCAGACACCCGGTTAAAGGTGGCCATGAACTTGCGCCAGGCCTCCCGGCACCAGGCGGCCTCCCGCTCCTCAAATTGAAGCCTCTGCTCCATGAGGTCCACCTGGCACCAGAGGGTGGCAGCCACCTCTGGGTCGTAGGTGGTGGTGGCGCGGTGGTGTCATCCCCGGGAGTGGACCCAGACTGGAGCAGGCGGTGTCCCCAACAGCTGGTGCTCCAGTGGTCTGGGAGGGCTGTCAGGGATGATGGATGGTGCGGCTGCAGAAATAGGAGGAAGGGGAAGGGAGGCCGTGAGTACCCAGCCTTGACCCATGGCCCACTCCCCATCCCCCCAAGGGCCTGTGTCCCCGCCCCATCCATCCCCCTTTGGTGTGTGCAGTGATCCTGTGGGTGGCCCCCTCCAGTGGTCCTCCCCTCTCCCTTCCCACCGGGGGTGGGGCATGGCACTGTCCATGGGTGGAGGTGCTGCTGGGCATTGGTGGCTGTGGCACCGTCCCTGTGCTGTGGATTGCCTGGGCCATGTCAGGCTGGGGTGTTGTGGGGATGTGGGGGGCCCCCGGTCAAGTGGTGCCCCCGCCCCATGCTCATGGGGTCTGTGCCCTATGGGGTATGTACCTGATGGTGCACTGCCAGGCTCCGGAGATGCCCGTGAGGCAGACACCCAGCTGGAGCTGTGAGACGGCACGTCCAGCACCAGCTCCCCCTCCTCACTGGACCACTCCGTGGGTGGGGTGGAGGGTCCTGGCTCTAGCCATGGGGGGGCAGGGCAGGCCTCCAGACCTGACCCTGGCTCCAAGGCTGGCTGGGGCTCATCGGCCATGGTGTCAAGGGTGGCTGGGGGGGAGGAGGGGCCCTGGGGGTCCAGGATAGCCCTGAGCTCCCGGTAATAGGGGAAAGTGGTGGGGGCAGCCCCAGACCGGCTGGCCGAGTCCCGGGCCTGGGTGTAATCCTGCCGCAACTCCTTGACCTTGCTCCTGACATGGTCAGGAGCGTGGGCAGGGTGACCCTGGGCAGCCAGGCCCTCGGCCAGCCGGGCGAATGCCTCTATGTTCCGCCACTTGCTCCCCATGACATGCAGCACCTCCCCCTCCCCCCAGAGCCCCAGCAGGTCTCGGAGTTCAGGGTCAGTCCAGGAGGGGCCCTGCTTCCTACCCTGCCGGCTGGAGGCCTGGGATCTCTGGGATGGCCCGGAGGGGGAGCTCTGGTGGTGCTCGGGAGGCTGGCTGGCTGCCATGATGTTCCTCTGGCAGTGCAGGGACACAAAGTGGCAGGGCTGCTGCATGCACGCTGTCAGCTTCCTGCTACGGGGTTTCCGGGTCCCTGAAGCTTTAAGAACCGCTGGGCGCAGAGATCATAGAGCCCTGCAGGGGCTGGCCAGCACATCTCAACCCCTCAGCTGATTGCCGCCATGGAGGACTCCACTATTTCGAAGTAGCGGGACGCGGATCGCCTACACACACCCTACTTCGATGTTAAACGTCGAAGTAGGGCGCTATTCCCATCTTCTGATGGGAATAGCAATTTCGACGTCTCGCCGCTTAACGTTGATTTCAATGTCGAAATAGCACACGGCGCATGTAGACGCGACGGGTGCTATTTTGACGTTGTGCTGGCTACTTCGAAGTAGCCAGCTAGTGTAGATGTAGCCTTAGAATCATAGAATCATAGAATACTAGGACTGGAAGGGATCTTGAGAGGTCATCGAGTCCAGCCCCCTGCCCCCATGGTAGGACCAAGTACTGCCTAAACCATCCCTGTTAGGTGTCTAACCTGGTCTTAAATATCTCCAGAGATGGAGATTTCCACTACCTCCCTAGGCAATTATTCCAGTGTTTGACCATCCTGACAGTTAGGAACTTTTTGTTAATGTCCAACCTAAACTTCCCTTGCTGCAGTTTAAGCCCATTGCCTCTTGTTGTATCCTCAGAGGCCAAGAAGAACAAGTTTTCTCCCTCCTCCTTATGATAGAATTATGTCTTAAATAGCCTGTGAACCTCAATGCCATAAGCACAGGAACTAGAGGTACAGGGGTTTCTGCAGCAGCCCCCACATTTTATGTGGGGTTCCAGCTTCCAGCCCCACTCCAGAACCTTGCATCTCTGTCTTGGTTCTCACCAACCTGCCTCCTGGAGACATGGCCGTGCTCCTAGGCCCACTTTGGGACTTAGTGGAGAGCACAAGAGGCTGGGTTTTTAGCATCCCCACTATTAAAAGCATTCCATCACACTCCTGGATTCTGCAGTTGGAGTTGAATTTTTAAGCCCTCAATATCTGAATGGATTCAATGTTATGTGAAACAAGTACTTTTAATCATAATCATCACACGACCATCCGAATGAATATGCCCTCTCTGTTATATGCAGCCAAACTGCAGATCAACCCCAATGTGTCAATAGCTCATGTTGTGGTGGTGTTAAAACAGGGTGGATGGGTCTACACTTGTCCCCAGCTTCGAAGGGGGCATCTTAGCCAGGGAGATGGGAGATTACTAATGAAGTGCTGTGGTGAATATACAGCACTTCATTAGGCTAATTCTCCCCCGCATCAACTTCAAAGCATCAAACTTCAAAGTCCCGGCATGCGTGTATTTTGCATGTATTTTGAGGAGTAAAGTGACTTCGAAGTAGCGTGAGCACTTCGAGGTGCCCCTGGGCTACATGCATGCCAGCACTTGGAAGTTCGATGCTTCAAAGTTGCTGTGGGGGGGAAATTTGCCTAATGAAGTGCTGCATATTCACCACAGCATTTCATTAGTAATTTTCTGTTGCCCTGATTACCATGCCCCCTTTGAAGTTGGGGGCAAGAGTAGACAAGCCCAGTGAGATTTAGAAAGAAAGAAAGAAAGAAAGGAAGGAAGGAAGGAGGCTGGGGAAAATTAGGGAAAAGTGCTGAATCTAATACAATGTAATTTATTGCTCCAGATGTTCCCGGACGTTGTCTTTTTGACTGTCATAAGCAGAGCAGCAGAAACAGACTCACTGTCAGGGCAGTACAGGCAATATTTGTTTATGCACTCATTGCCTGCAGAGGAAGGAGGAGTTGTCCGCCAAGGAGGTCCTGCCATGACAGCTTTTGACATGACAGTCATTTCTTATCCAAGTTTCATTTCCAGCATTTGAAACAATAGAGCAGGCTTGCGTGAGGGAAAGTTTTTAGCAGCAGTGCAAATTAAGGTCTGATCCAAGACCCACAGAAGTTATTGTGAGGCCCAGAGACTTTAACCCTGTTAGATTTCCAGTGGAAATCTCATGACAGGATTGGGATGGGGGTGAGGTTTTCAACAGAAGGAAGCTCTTTAAAGGAATAAAAACAGAGGGGTGCTTATCACTGTTATAAGTTTCACTGATGAAAAGACATTTTGGCAAGAATTTAATCAAATGCCAATGACCTTATGTAGATGGTTAACAAATGTGGATACCGGTAAAGGTTGTTAATTAGCTTATGTGTTCATTTAGGGTGCGTCTACACTAGCCTCCTCATTCGAAGGGGGCATGCTAAGTAGGCAGATGGGAGTAATCTAAGGTGGTGCTGTGATGCATATGCGGAACCTCATTAGGATAATGGCCACCACGGGAACTCTGAAGCTGTGAACTTCAAAGCACTGATAGGCAGCATTGCCATGGGTGCTTCAAAATACACACCAAACTTCAAAGTTCCCTTACTCCCAAAATATTTTGGGCAGACTCATATGTCCTTACAGAGCCCCAGTGAAGTCACCTGCATTGTGCTGGGGCAGGAGTCTGCCTGTATACAGTAATCTGCAGGATCAGAACCTAAAATAGTCGAGTCTACCACCTGCAGAGAAGAGCTTACTGCACGGTTTGGAGTCAGTTCTCATTTTATCCAGGTCTCCATAGTTCGGGAAGGATGGATGGGTCAGACAAAAGCAGGTTGTGATCCTTCCCTAAATGAGATAGAGGATACATTTACAAATTAGACTAAAAGTAGGAATTTATTGAAAATGGGACATTTAAGTAACTCATTCTTCATTGGAACTCCTGACTCTAAGTACTTACATGGCTGGGGCCTAAATCCTACCTTTGGTTGGACTGGTGTGCAAGTGGGAAAAGAAAATCAAGACTATCCATTGTAGGTAAGTTGCAGTACCAATTTCACTATTTTAAAAAAAAGTTCTGTTGGCAATATTATCTTCAAATGGAGGCATGAGGGATGACATTTGTGTTTTTATTTTAGACCATGTACTGATATTCTCATACTTCCATAAGATATGATATCTTGGGCCTGAACTAGTAGAGCAGAGGCAGAAAGCTGGACAGTATCTTTTCCACTGCTATATGAATATTCAGTATTAAAGGGGATTACCTGATCTACGTTGAGGACATTGGATGCCACAGCCACTCTTTGACTTCTGTTTTAATTCTACCAGAAGGGAGTCGCTTTACATCTTTTCCTTTGCTTTACAGGAGTTCCAGTGTCAACCAGAGTATTAAGTCTTTGTTGTTCACATTTCACATTCTCAATTCCTTCTCTAGTATCAGGGAAATTGCAGTCACCTTTCCCCCACATAAACTTATTCCCTAGTTGACTCTCCTCCACCAGCAGATGTACTGGTTGAATCCTTCATTGCGTCTTGCACAATAATCAGTAAAGAGTTGATATGCAAAACAAATATAACTCCAGAACACTTTCACTGTCATTTTCACTTTTATGGCTAAATTTACCCCTGTCATTCTATTAATCATTTGCCTGACTTTAACATGCTGGGTTTCTCTCCTAACCTGTTAACATGCCCTTTTGCAACTGGAGTAAATGACAGAGGATAATATGCATCAGCTGAGGTCTTCCTCCCACCCTTGTGTTTTCCTAACATTATTAACTAATTAATTATCATATTCCAAATTGCCTTTTCTGTTCTGTGCTTTTGCTTAATCAAATCAGATGCTCCTTCTGACCAGTGACATTCGAGGGAATTTGCCAGATGACGAGAGGTCAATATTGTCAATATTGTTTACTGGGCTCTTAGAGGAAACTTAGGAGTAAATTACAGCTATATAACAGCACAGAACACAGAGGACTGGTGGCTGGAAACAAACTTAATGGGACTGTGGGAAACTTGGCCACACCCATGATAAGTAGAGGTGATAATTAAAATCATACTGTATTACAGAGTTGCTGGATGAGAGTTCCAGATTAGAGAGGTTCAACCCATAGTAAAACCAACGTTGCCTTTTTACTCTTCCATCTGTTCCCCTTTGCTTACACAAGTATTTCGGTGTATATTCTTTGTTCCATAGTTCTAAATGTGCGTATCTATGACCATCTATGGTCATTTTCTACCACTATTGTGGGTGGTCAGCCGCTTTAGGTGAAGGCAATATGGCAGAAATAACATCTTCAGCTTTTCTGTAAAAAGGGTATATCTAGGATCTCAGATTTCAAAAGAAGACTAATGAGACAACCTTGGACAATTTCTATATCTTTTGTTCTATAGCAGGCAATGACATTTATATAAGTATAATGGAATAATAACTGTTAATCTTGTTAATCTTAGCTCTGTTTACCAACGAAACTAAAATATGTTTTTAGTTTGCAACTCAGTAAGTTTATAAATAGTTCTATTGTCAAACACCAAATAATAGAGATCAGGATATTTCCTGAGTGGTATCAACATATGACTAAGTGCATGCCAATGGCATATGAAAAAATAGATACTGAATATATTAGGTGACAAAGAAGTGAATAGTTGACTCAGGAGTAATAACACCATAACCTTAATTTAGAGGGTATTTTATCACAAAAACAGATTAAATTTTAAGTAACATTCACCAGCATCCAGAACTGAGGACAGAAACAAAGCCATCATTCACTGGATACTGAATTGCTAGTAAACTATATGCTTAATCATCAGATATTATTCTTTATTGTTATTGCTCTGCAGGTGGAAGTCTGGTACTGGCTGGATGGAATTTGTAATTTGGCCCATACGATCATTGTCCAGAAGTGACCAAACTTGGATATGGCCATTTTGAACAAAAGATTCAAACATTAATATGACTATATATATCTGGGCAATGTATCCCAATAATTATACTTACACAGTAGAAGTAGAACTAGTCAGTGAAGCAAACCCCTTTCTGCTTACCAGCAAGGTCTGTGCAGATATTTAACAGAGATTACAAATAAGTTATTTGCTCTCTGCTTTTCTGCACTTATCTCTATGGTGACTCTTGGACACCCATTCTTTCTGCATCAGTTTAAATGGCAGTCCTCTCCTTTCCAATGGCCCTGTTACAATGATATATGTGTTACAGTGGTATGTATGTTCTTCAGGGACTCATCCTAAACAGGAATACAAAGCAGGAGTGTTTTCATTATTCAGGCTTTTGGTGCTCCAAAATCCATTTATATTATCAGAAGGCTTTCACTGCTTTCAGTGGGCTTCTGATCAGGTCCTGTGTAGGGACATGTTTTGCATCAAACATGTAAGGCGCTCACTGCAACAAAGCAGTTGATGGATGACATTCGCATTGACAATACATTACCTGGCTTCTCTAAGGAATGCTATCTTTTGGTAGTTTCTCTGGATTCAAAATAAATTGAAGCAAAACAGAACACTCGGTTTACATAAGATATTTTTGGGATAGTTAAGAATTCTCTATTACTTAGACACCAAAAGTAATTAAATACAGACCTAACCAAGCTTCTGATCCTTTAAAAGCACATTATCCTCCTTTCTGAAATACAACTCTCTTTGTTTATCATGAGTTTTACCTATTTAAGCATTGTACCATTAAGTCTGGTTGCCTCAGTGCAACTATTCATCTGTTTAACTTTAAGAACAGGCATAAGGCTCAGCACCTTGCAGGACTGAACCCATGCCGAATACAAAAGAGTGCAATGTAAGTATCTGAGTGCATTCCATTGAACCTTTGCTAGCTGAGTTTGTTTTCGTGCCTGGCAGGAGTTACTATTATGTGTTCTCCCGCACAAAAACAATTAAAAATGCTTGTGTGTTCTCTTCCACTCTCAATATGTTGTTTTCTCTGATATTTTCCACAATGTTGTCAGCTAACCGTCAGTCCTGTGGGAAACAGAAACAAGCCCTCTCCTCTGAATTGCAACCACACAGACAGAAGGCAAAACATCACAGCAAAATGCAACTTTGGGCAAAGGCCATTGAAACTAAATATTTTGTCACCAGTTCTGACACGAAAGAACATCCTACTTCCCTCCAACTTCTTTCCCTCCTAGTCTCCCACCACCCAAAAAAGCTCTGTGAACACATAAATATTTCCAGAAATGAAATCCAACATGTGAGAATGGGCTTTGAACCAATGTCAGTCTGCCCTTATGGGAATTATGCATTACTGTATTTTACAGGATGGAAGCACACATTGTAAATACCACTACTTGGAAAGAAAAGGTTTGGAGCTTTAAGGAGATCCTGAGCTGGAGCTGATCATCTCAGCTCCATTGATTTCAGTGGCATTATGTCCATTTACAGTACATGAAAAGATACCCATTAGACACTGGTGCCTTTTCCCTCCTAGATATTACCAAGACTTTGTTTAATTATAGTCAAGGATATGGGCACTATTATATAAAAGGAACAGGCTTTGAAGTGACATATTTGCATAATGTTGGGAGCTTAAAGTACCAGGACACTCTGGAAAATAGAGCTAAATATTAAGGATGTGGCTCATTACATACTAGAAATAAGACTATTAACAAAGTGGGAAGCATTATAAAATGTGATTTCCTATCCCATGGTATTTACCTTGACTGTGGTATTTGCTGACTTCCTTACGGGATCATCAAACCAAGAGAAACAGCTGTAAGTTTAACTGTAGCAAGTATTTGAGTGTTAATTGCACCATCGCACTCACTTCTCCACCATATTTTCTCCTGGAGTATTTTAAATTATACAGGATTTCCCACTGTCATCACAGTTATATGTTAAAAGTGTGAGAGAGGCTGGTGCCAAGATAGGAATCCAACTACACCTGAATCCAATCACTCTTTAACTGTGGGCAAGTCACCCAGCCTCAGTTTCCCTGTATTTAAAGCAGGTATATATAGGCAACATTTTAAAGCACCTTATCATTGCAGCATTAACATTTGAGAGACAGAGGGAACCTACAGTACAGAAGACTAGACAGCTTCACTGACTTTGTGAGAATCATGTGCAGTGAGCTAATGGTGAGAGCCATGCTGCAATTGTTATCAGAACAGCAGTGTAGAACTCCTAGTTCCCTCCCATACAGGCCTGGATGGGTTCTTAGCCTGTGCCTACTCTTCCTCCAACTTCATCTGCCATCTTCAAGGCCGACACTCATGACTCTCTCTAGGAATAGCAAAGAAAAGTGAACCATCCGCATTCACCCTAGATCAGAGGGATGGGAAATCTTTTAGCATCCAACTCTGTGCCCTCCAATTTAAAAAAAATCTATTGTCAAAGTTTTCCCTAATCTTGTAATCCCTAAAGCTGTATTTTTTCCACAAAATTTTGGGAAAATTCCAGTTAAATAAAATCCAAAAATCTTGAAAAGACAGTTCCTGAGCAACCATTCATATACCTCAGCCCTACCTAAATGTAGGTATAAAACATCTTAGCTTTTGCATATTTTTCAGTTCAGTCCATAGTTAAATATTACAGTTGAGTGAACAGAAAAACCTGACATGAATTTCAATGTATATTATAACCATTATGGTATGTGATTGCCATTCTTTGAGAAAATGGTATTAACCATCTAAGGAAGGAAAGAGTTGTCCACACTTTGGAGAGCTTGGGAGGCAGACGAAAAGACATGCAGGTATTTAGGGGAGAGTTGTATCATGTTCCTTCCTAATTCTTAAAGTGATTAAAACTGCTTCTGTTTTGTTTGTTTGTTTGTTTTGTTTTGTTTTTGACTCTGTCAATGACTTTTCTTGAAAAGTTCTTTTTTTTATCTAAATATATCACTTAGGAGCCAATCCTGTGAATAGGAAGTTATTGAGAACAGAGCTTTCTCACTATGGCTATGTCTACACTTGCCCCCAACTTCAAAGGGAGCATGGTAATCAGGGCCACAGGAGATTACTAATGAAGTGCTGCAGTGAATATGTTCCTTCAAGTTTTGGGAAGTAAAGGGACTTCAAAGTTGTGCGAGCACTGATAAGTGCCCATGAGCTACACGCATGCTGGCACTTGGAAGTTTGACACTTTGAAATTGCTACGGGGGGGATTAGCTGCATATTCACTGCACCACTTCATTAGTAATCTCTCATCACCCTGAGTAACACACCCCCTTCGAAGCTGGGGCAAGTGTAGACACAACCTACCAGAGTAACCTCAGGTCTTTCATCTGTAATCTTATGTTTGGATTAACGGCATTTTGGAAATGCAGAAACTGCTGTATGTATTTGTTATTTTATACAAAGACCACTTCTATGAATTTTACCAAAGGGATCTTTCTATTTATATTTTGCACTTGCAAGGAGATTCTAACTTTTTTTGGTATGATATTGTTTAATTAAACCACCCCAAAAGACAAAATCTGGAAGTCCTCCTTGATGCTCCTATAATGTGACTGCACAAGTAGTTGAAAGACTACACTGGAGTGATTGTCAATAGTTTACAGTTAGACTGAAAGGCTGTTTACAGTGGTTTCCAAAAGGAGAGTCCATGACTCAAAATTTTAATTGGTAACTTGGATAATGGAGAGGATTGTATGCTTATAAAATTTGCATGATACAAAGATGGGAGGGGTTGCAAGAAATTCAGAGGACAAGATTAAAACTAAACATTATCTTGACAAACTGGAAAATTGGTCTGAAAACAAGATGAAATTCAAAAAAATCCCCATCCTGTGGAATAAGGTACAAAACATGGGAAGTGATGTCACCAAGAGGCCTCCCTCCCCTCCCTGCTTTCCACTGCAAAAGGATGCCTTGAAACCTCTGAGGAACAAAGAGTTAACTGGGAAAAGTGCTGGCCCTAGGCCACAAAGGCAGATTCCCAACTGTGTATGCAAAAGCTAACATGTTTGTACTATCTATATGGGTGAGACATTGCTTGATACAAATTCTATCTAGTACCTAAGGCTTAGAGTTCATTTTTGCTTTATTTCCGATGGTAATCTTCTTTGATCTGTTTGCTATCACTTATTATCTCTTAAATGTATCTATCTTTCTGTATTTTTAACTAAATCAGTATGGTTTGAATGAGGTGCATAGGGGAAAAACTCTCAGCTCAGGAGCAAGAGTTAGTGCACATACACTTTCCTTTGTGGAGTGGCAGACTGGGTAATAACTCTCAAACTCATCAAGCTTTTGATCAGGGCAGGAAGTCCTTGGCTGCAGAGTGGCGGGTATTTTGGCTGAATCCCCTCTCTACTGTTAGTTCATAAGTAGCTGGTCTGAGCATTCACGAACACAGCTGTTTGTGGTCCCTGCCTGTAGATGTTGATGGAGTGCAAGCTGGGAGGGTGTTGCAGCTTCTCATAATGTCAGAGTTACAGAGAGAAGCCAGATTGGAAAAACAGAAGGCTCAGCAGTACCCCACTTTCAGATTGCACCATAGGGTGGGGGACATGGAGCTGTCACAGAGAAGACTAAATGTTAGTGGTGCAAACAGATTTCATGTTCTTGCCTTGAAATCCAGTAAGAGGAAGGGGCTCAAAATGTCTTATTTCCTGTTTCCACAGACAAAAGATGAACGGCTTTTCAGTGACTTAAACCTTAAAATAGCCTAAGGTATAAAACAATGGGTGGATTTTGTTTGCTCTAAAACAATTTCTTTTCAAGAAACATTATGGAAGTAATTTACTAAAACAATGTAACCTTCTCTCAGAGCTTTGAAATCAGAACTTCAAAATAGAAAAAATATGGTCCCTTCCCCTCCTCAATGGGACCAAGTATTATGATTAGAGGAGTCATTCTCTAGCCTACTTTATATTGCCAAATATTTTTAAAAACCTAAAACCAAAACTAACCAGATCCAGCCCTCAGCTCTGGGCATCCACTTACTGTATACAATAAGTATCTGGAAGACAAGACTTGAAGGGTTTGGACTTTCTCAAAATAAGACTAAAAATTCCTACTATCTTTTCATAGATTGAAGCCAAAAATTATGATCAGCTAAATTAAACGGCTGCACAGCACAGCCTGCAGAACCCAATAATTTGTACAGCAAACCCATAAATTGTGTTTGAGCTACAGCATGTTTCAGAACAGAGGGTTCCAACCTATGGTGCATACCCATTTAGGGAGGCATAACAAAATTACCAGGGCATGAGCTATGAGTAACTTGGCCATGCCCACAGTGGTGAGAGCACTCCAGTGGAGTCTCCAGTAGTCCAGGAAAGAAATGCAGACTACTCAATCGCAGAAGCTCGCCCACTTTCTAAGCACTGGGGACTTCCTGTGTACCCTCCCATCTCTGCTGCCCTTCCTCAGGCCAGACAGAAAGCCAGCTGCAGCCCTGCATAATTCAAGCTTGCTGCAGTCTGCAATAAAAAGAGGCTATGGACTGGAGAACAGAGGGAAAGGAGATCTGGTCCACTTCATACCATTCTACCATGGATTTCCCTAGGAAGAGAGAGAGCCAGGTCTTGTCAGTGCTTTATGTGGGAGGTGCTTATTCCTCTGTGTGAGTCACTTTCCACCCCAGACAGACAGGAGATGCTATGTGACTCCCATGAAGAGTTAGTAAGGGGCACAGCAAAGTAGGTTTTTAAGACAGGTTTTCAGTCATTATTGGAACAATTCAAGTGGTGGAGAACCCACTTCATCTGAGTGAGTTGTTCCAGAAGTTGATTAACCTCACTATAAAAACCCTGTCCTCCTCTCCCACACTCAATCTATTCTTTAATTGTAGGCCAAATATGGCTATTCATCTTCTAACCACTGGATCTTGCTGTGCCTCTCACTATAAGATAGCATTTCCAGACCTTGAATCATTCTTGTAGATCTTACCTGAACTCTTTCCAATTTGTAAATTTGAACTATGGATGCTGGAACTGGAACCAAAAATATTCTCACAGATGCTTTATACAGAGGTACCACCACCACATTATTCTTATTTGATACAGCCCATGTATGCTTCAAAAGAGCATGTTCACCCTCTTCACTACAGCACTGCACTGGGTGCTCATGTTCACATGTTTCCAACCATTATCCCAAAGTCCTTTTCAGTAACTCAGTTCTGTGATTCTGGCTCCATTTGTTTCTACATGCATGACCTTGCATTTGGCAATATAAAAATGCATCTGGTTCAAATGAGCACACTCCTTCCCAAGAACTCCAGATGGATTTGTATAATTGACCTATGTCAATCATTGTTTACTTTTCTACCCATGGTTATCAATGGTTTATTTTAATTGCACTGGTTTTATATTTTCTTGCAGATCAGGGACAAAGATACTGACTGACATCTGGCTGAGATCAGAATCCTGCAGGACTCCACCAGGAACCCCATCACTGGATAACGATCTGCCCATTTACAATTCTCTGACTTCACTTCACCAGTTTTTAACCCATGAAATATGGGCTGCATTGACAATCATAGCCCTAATTTTGTTTTTGCCAGAATATCATGCAGGACTAAGTCAAATGCCTTTTGGAAGTCAAAGGTAAGTAATTTTCTGATGGTACTTTAGAACAATGCTAGGTGCTTTGCTGTGGTGTTTTGAGATCTAAAAGTAATAATCATTACACTGGATCATCCAGTAGATGGATCTCTAGCCTGTGGATTGGGAAACCCAAGTGCAATTTCCCTGTTTTCCTGTGTGACTTGAGTCAAACCACTTAGCCTCTCTGGCTCTGAGTTCCTCATCTGTGAACAGAGGGTCTCCTACCTCACAGTAGTATTGTGAAAGGAATACATGAGAAACTGCAAGGCACTCATATATAATGCTGATGGGGGCCTGCTCTGGCAAATAAGGAGTTAAGCATCCTAGGAGCTGGGGCTGGGGACCCTATCAGAGAGAGCTAGCGACAGCCAATCAGGGCCTGTGCTGGCCCTATAAGAATGGCTCCTGGACAGGAGGTGCTTACTCTCATTCCAGCCCTGGAGGGAGAGGGACTTAGCTGCCTGCTAGGAGGAGGTATGCTGAACACATCAGTATGGGGGAAAGGAAGGCTGACCCAGTGGAGCTCAGGCCTCAGTAGGCCCCAGTGACAGTGGCCCAGGAGGGCACTAGGGCTGTACAGGAGCAGCCAGGTCAGGAATAGGCAGCAGGTCCAACCCCGCTTGCCAATGATGAAGTGGCAAGTTCAGACTCCAGTTTGTCCCCAAGAGAAGTGGCTAGATGACAAATGGCAGTAGGTCACTGAGGCAAATGGTGGTTTTGGAGTAACAGGGTGCCCCAGGAGCCAAGCACCCCAAAGTGTAATGCTGCAGGGCAGTACTAGGGGAAGGGATCCCCTGGTCTGGGAGGGATGTGGGGCCTGATGTTATGTGATGGAGAGCTTGGAAAAAGACAGGTAATGTGAGATACTACCCAGAAGAAGGGGCTCTGGAGTGCAGGAGCTGTACCTTCTGGCACCTACCACAGTTGGATGTTTATCCTTTCTGGGTTCTTTGAGCCATATTATAATACAAATATTGAAACCATGAAAATAGAAACCGTATGCTAGTACCAATATTTATGCTGTGGAACAGAACTGTTTAATCTGTTCTGCTTTTAAAACCCCATTGCCGTCATTTGGACTGCTGCAGAATTCATAAAGAGGCTAGCTGGCATATAGTGTGCAAATTAAAAACCACATGTTATACATGCAATATAATCCCCATGATTATGGCCTTTTGTTACAGAGTTAGAAATTTTCCCTGGCTTATGGATCTTTATGGGCCCTGCTAAATGCAATTTTAGCTAACTGATAGAAGAAGGCATAAATATACCCCGGTAAAGTTTATATGAATGTTGACAAGTCAGACCTTTTTCAGGTTGGTGTTGGAAAGAGGGGGAATATACAGTTTTTTCCCCCTCACCACAGAACCAGATCAATATCTACAGCAGCAGTTCAGATATTCATCCATTGGCAAGGAGAATTAATTTAATTCTCTAACACGGTTTCCCACAACGGATATTATATGTCGCCTCTAAACACCCATCAAACTAGTGTCAAATTCAATTAACTCCTGGTTATACTTTGCCTGTCTGCATCTCTTGGGCCTGCTCACTGAAGGCACCAAAAAGAACCTAATCACAAGAAACGTGTTAACAGATGACATTCTAAATGACAAGAGCACGCTGTCCACCTGATCCTCCTGCATCACCAGAGACCAGCTGCCCAGAACAACCATACTAAGTAGCTCAAAATGGTTATTGGAGCAGGGGCAATGGGTAGACAAAAGTGGTAAAGTGGGCCAGTGAGGCAATAGCCTGTTGTCACCCAGTAGACAAATAATGTGGTACCATTGCTGTGTATAGGAGCAATGCCGATTTTAGTGTGGAGAATATCACACCACCTTCCACTAGCAGTTGCAAGGAGTGGCATCAGAGGTCATGGAACAAGAAACACCACTACGTTCCGAAGCAGATGCTCTACCTGTTATTCAAAAATGTGGTCCCCAGTGAGCAGAAGGGGCAATGAGTTGCACTCAGCTCAAAGCTGGTGCTGCTCACAGGCGTACATGCTGCAGTCAATATCAGCAACATGAATTCAAGGCCCAAGTTTTGAATATTTCACCTGTATTGCCTAATGCTGTAACTAGACCAAACAAATTCCATCTTTTGAGTGAACAAGATATGCTAACTATGCTGACAGAGCTGCACTGCCACCTTCACCCTTTGTCTATAGTTCGCTCTCTAAAATATTGTGCTTAGATGTCACTGTGGATTATAATGAAGTATGACAGTGAATAGATTAGTTCCACATGTAAAGATATTAAATTAACCTGGTGCTCAGGAGGGCAGTATTAGACCAAGCATTCTGGGTAAGTGAGCTTGCTGGTGTTACTCACCTCACAAAGTTTGCTCCCTTCCAGCATCATTAAAAAAAATTAGATCTTTGAGAAAGATACAAGTTGCCTAAATGGAATTTAAAATGCTTTCTAAAATTATGAGATAGGGAATTGTGTGTGAATTCAGATCTAAATAATTTGACATGCAGTGGAAACTGGTCTGTTGTCCACGGTGCTAGTAATAAGAATTGATTTAGCTCTGCATTTGATGCTCTCAAAAATCATCATAGTCTAGGGATTTGAATGAAAAGTGTTTGTTCTTCCTCATTTCTAGAGAGAAAAAATTGGAGCAATTTTGCAAAAAGTATCAGTAGTTTATTTTTAAGTTAACCCCCTAATCTCAAAGCAAAACTCAGTATGACTCTGGAGAGTCATCTGGTTCCACATAACAGCCGCGTGGAAATGTAAGCTTCCAACCCCTGGAAGGCCTGATCCCTTTTGAAGTCATTGACAGAACTGCAGTTGACTTCAGTGAGCTTTGAGTGAGTTATGAAGTTTAACCATTAGCTGGTCCAGCTTTCTTTCAAAAGCTCATTGGACAATAAAGAACCCGGTTTAAAATTTTGAGTTTATAACAAAGCCATAAAGCCTGCAGTTTCCATGCAAATGCTCTAACTTTGCAACACATTCACTGTGTACTCTGAAAAAAAATCAAGGCTATCTAGATTTCTTACAGAAATTGCATTGACCAACCACTAGTTTTTGAGACTAATTTTTTTTAAAAAATTGTAATTTTATTAATTTGAAACAAAAATAGAAACGTATGTTCATATATGTTTATTTTAAGAAATACATCTTAATTGAGATATTCATTTGTAAGTGAGGACTGGGCAAGTTTTTCAAACTAGGGTGTAAAGTGTTTGGCATTTACACCTGTATTTAGGCTCCTAAAACAAAAGTAGCCCAAATTTTCAGGAGGTACTGAGTACCAGCACTTCCCATTAATTAATAATGCTGCTTCGGTCTAACTTAAGGAAAAGATACAGGTGCTCAGCATTTCTAAAAAATCAGACCCCTTTCTTAGATGTCTAAAATTTTGGTTTACCTTTTAGTTAAAAGGGGTAGCAGCACTTTTAAAAGGAAGAAGGACCCATACACCTCAGGCTCACGCCAACTGGGCCTAGAAGAGGGAACCAGGGTCCTAAATAGAAGAGCTATACTAATTCAGATGAGAAAAATGTTGGTAAAAATTGCATGGGAATGGAGAGAAAGGAGATCAGAAAGTGAGAAGGTCTGAAAAAAAAAATCAAAGGATGCTTGCAGATTCCCAAGGAAGACTGAAGGCAGCAGGACAATGAGAGGGTTTTGCTGATTGACATCTTCAGTGGAGAGTGCCATGGCCAGACAGAAGCAAAAGAGTGTTTCCTTCTAAGCTGGAGAGCTAAAGCCAAGGACTGGTTTGGGGGCTGAAGGCAGGGCAGTAATACAGGAGCGTACTCACTGGAATCCCCGTGCCAAACAGCTGGTCCCAGAGGAACAGTGAGTGAGCAGGATGGGTTGTGGTAGATGTGCCCTGGGTGAGAATGATTTCCCAGCAACGAAGCTGTGAAGGGCCCCTCGTTAGAACCAGGGTTGCTCTGGCTGTCCTGAGAGATGGACAGAAGAGGACTAGGTGTGATGGAAATGACTAGACTGTTATATGGGCTTCAAGGGAATAGGTTTTAAGAAATGGGTGCTGATACATGTGTGTGGACAGTAACAGAGAGGAAGCCGTGCTAGTCTATACACTATCAAAATAAAAAGCAGTCAAGTAGCACTTTAAAGACTAGCAAAATAGTTTATTAGGTGAGCTTTTATGGGACAGACCCACTTCTTCAGACCATAGCCAGACCAGAACAGACTCAATATTTAAGACACAGAGAACCAAAAACAGTAAGCAAGGAGGACAAATCAGAAAAAGATAATCAAGGTGAGCAAATCAGAGAGTGGAGGGACAATGTGTGTTGACATTGGGACTTCAGTTTTGCACCATTCACACAATGTGTTGGTCATAAACAGAGGCCTAAGAAGAGGGCTATTGAGAAAAGAGTTTCTCAGTTGAATGCTTGGGATATCAGAGGTGAAACTAGAGAAGGCAGGGTCATCCAATGACAATACCTTACTGACAGATATTGAGGTGAATCCCCTACCCCAAAAGCTAATATAGCAGATGCCACTGTTTCTTTACCTAACCTTGCTATAAACACCCAGTGAGAACACAAGACTAATCCTTGATAGGAAGTAATCAAACCCAGGAGAACACTAGTTGATCTATCTAGGTTATATCCAATCATAGAATCATAGACTCCTAGGGCTGGAAGAAACCTCAGGAGGTCATCGAGTCCAGCCCCCTGCCCAAAACAGGATCAATCCTAACTAAATCATCCCAGCCAGGACGTCGTCAAGACAGGACTTAGAAACCTATTAGAAACCTATCCAATTATTGGATTTATTTTTACATCTTTTCAGTCCAATTGGTGTCTTTAAGGAATGAGAATTTACTTTGGTATGTCACTAAAACATAGCAGTAGGCAGTATTATAAGTTCAGCAAATATTCTGATAACCCCACCTACTACCTTTGATGTGGCTGCTTGTCCTCAGCCAGGATGAAATAGAAAAGGGTGACTGAAAGGTTAACCAACTAATCTCATTATAAAAACAAAACAAAACAAAACTAGGCAAGCTACAACCAATAAGGCCTTCTGTGTGTGTGTAGGTTTGTTGTAGAAATAGAACCAACCTACTCTTCCAGTAACAAATGGGTTCTCAGGACAACACTGCTGATCACTTGTGCTGCATGAAAATTCCTGGTGAAAGCCAGTCTCTGAAAGCTAAGACCTACAAAAATGTGATTCTGACAGCAAGACAACACTTCAGTCATTTATTGGCATGTGAAGACAATGTTTTGAGGAGCCAAGTTCTTGAAACTCATCAGCGAGCTGGACAACTGTGAACTTGAAATCCTTGGCACCAGTCAGCAGCCAAGAGCAGGTCAGAACAGGTGCTGATGGGAATAGCTTCAAGCAAGAGATGAAACATCTCATCTACTCAGGTCATAGTAACAATATATACTCAGAGGGCATAGGGCTCATCAGGACAGATTCTTTTGAAAAGAGTAAGTTAACAAATATAAGATTCCAAAACATATTCCTAAAAATCTTACTCATACACTACTGTGTTCTGATGGACTAAGAGCAACCAGGATAAATTCTATAATTACCTTTAAAATGTAACTTCTAGGCTTGTCTACACTTGCCCTCAACTTCGAAGGGGGCATGTTAATTGGGGTGATGGGAGATTACTAATGAAGTGCTGTGGTGAATGTGCAGCACTTCATTAGGCTAATTCTGCCCCGTGGCAACTTCGAAGTGTCAAACTTCAAAGTGCCAGCATGCCTATAGCCAAGGGCACTTCAAAGTACCTGCGATACTTCAAAGTGCCTCTACTCCCCAAAATTTTGAGGAGTAAAGGCACTATGAAGTAGTGCAGGCACTTCAACGTGCCCACAGCTACACGCATGCCAGCACTTCAAAGTTGGACGGTTTTGCCACAGGGGAGAATTAGCTTAATGAGGTGCTGCATATTCACCACAGCACTTTATTAGTAATCTCCCAACACCCTGATTAACAAGCCCTCTTCGAAGTTGGGGGCAAGTGTAGACCCACCCATACAGTCCCAAAATATGGGTTTGCTCCTGGTAATAGGCTGTTTTAACGCTAAATAAAGTATGAAAACCAAGGAATGAAAAAGCAGAGTGAAAGCAAGAATTGGGAATCCTCAGCCCAAATGGGGAGATATGTGTTGAACTTTGCTTGGTCTCTGACCTGGTTCTTGCAAACACTCTTTTCCTTCACAAACTAAAAAACAATAGAATTCACCAGATGGCAAAACAAAAACAAAAACAGATTGATCACATCTGCATCAGCTTGAGATACTAGCCATCTGTCCAAGATGCAAGGGCATATAGAGTAGCCGCACAAATCTTCATTGCCAAATTGCAATTAAAGTTTATATTTCTCTGTTTTAAATGGAGAGTGTCAATGAAAATAGGCAATACAGAACTAAAAACAGAGACCGTGAGAAATTTTATCTTGAACCAAGGAACAGAACTGAGGTGACACAGAGGCAGAAAAACGGCAATAGCATGGACTTCAGGAAGAATAGCTTATGCTCAGAGACAATGTGATCCAAGTTGCAGCAATTATTGCTCCCCAAAAGCTATGGGGAAGAGGGGCAGGCCAACAGCTGGAGGGGCCAAAGTCCCTGGGCACCTGGGAGAACTAGCAGAGGGGCCTGGCACCAGCAGCAGGATCAGGCCCCTCTGCATTTACCAGCAGCAGAGGAAGAAGCGGTGTGTCACTCATGGGAGGGGATGGGACCAGCCCCACACTCACTGGTGGGAGGTGGAGCAACACAGCCAGAAGAGAGAGCAAGCTGGGTCCACACTGATCTGCTTTGCCTGCTGCTGATGGTGAGTGCAGGAGGAGCTAGACCCACACAGTTGGTGCTGGAACTCTGGCCCTGCTATTCCCCCGGGTTTCCTAGATGATTTTGAAAATAAGATCTATGGAGGATTGAGGGCATTGAGTGGTGAGACATTAGTGAACGTATCCGAAGTACTACCAACCAGCAGTTTGTCTCCACTACAGTTAGACAGAAGCAATGCGCATATTAGGGAGATGGACCCTACATTCCAACACAGACCTTCACATGAAGATGTCAAAAACAATCTGAATGATGTGAGGGGAAAAGGACATCTAAACAAAACCTTACAAAGAGATTGAAGAGAGGACAAAATAGCTGAGAGCATGGGAATGAGCAAGTAGTGACAGACCCTTCCATCCTATATGCCAACATTGGCATGAGAAAGATGTAACGGTGGAATGGTAAGCAAAGGCATCTTAGTGGCTCCCACTCTATTATTTCATATTTAGAATGTGCCATGTTGTTACATCTCATGCTGAGGTTCAGAAGAAGATGACAGCTGAAAATTAGCAGAAGAAATAGGTGCTACAGTGAAATAGTTAGACTGGGTACGCCGCATGAATATCCATGCACTGAAAGTGTCAAGTTTGATAGGCATCTGTATTTTATTTCAAAATTATGGTTAAAAATGCAGTCCATTATGGAAGTCCGCATTTCTGATCATCATGGATGATTGCCTGCTTTCTCATTCTAGTTCTTATTTGCTAGAAAAGGCAGAATTATCTAACTTAATTTTTTCATGATAAAAACAGCCTGACATTTGTTCCCTTACAGACTCAGGCCAGTTGAATATTCTAATGCAATCAGACATCTGATAAATAGTAAACTAAAAAGATAAACTAAACTAGCCCCCATTTATTGCCTGAAGCCAGAAAATTCACTCTTGATTAATGCAGGTGATTGTAAAACAAAGCACAGTTTACTAAACAAAATGTTTTGGGCTTATTAATTTAGAAATTTACATTTCCAGTTTTAGAAAGGTACAAATTAGCCCAACAAAAGGAGTGAGTCTTACAGGGTTCTACAGAGCCTCTTGAATTGTCAATGATTTCAGCTTTCCAGTTGTGGGGCTGAAGTCTGTTAGCCTCACCCGCACAAAATAGTACTTTGCTCCTCAAGTACTTCTGTTTTCTTCAGTAAGGGAACTTGTTGGCGAAAATGCGACTAGACATGAGTGAAGACAGTAGAATCTGTCCTTTAGCTAAAAATATTTTAAGAAATAATTTTAAACGACTTTCCAGTCATTGTTATATAATGTGGGGGTTAGGACTGGATATAATGTTCAGGTAAATATTTTGTGTGCCTAATTACAGTCAACACTTCCACTGTTTTCATCAATACAAGTAGAACTTAAAGAACTATACAAGAAGTTCCTAGATTAGGACATTGTGAAAACAGAAGGTGAAATTCTGCCCCCTCTCCTGTCCCTGAGGTCAATGGCCGTGTCTACACTAGCCAAAAACTCCAAAATGGCCATGTAAATGGCCATTTCGAAGCTTACTAATGAAGTGCTGAAATACATATTCAGCTCCTCATTAGCATGCGGGCGGCCGCGGCACTTCGAAATTGACGCAGCTCACCGCCACGCGGCTTGTCCAGATGGGGTTCCTTTTCAAAAGGACCCCGCCTACTTTGAAGTCCCCTTATTCCCATCTGCTCATAGGAACAAGGGGACTTTGAAGAAGCCGGGGTCCTTTCGAAAAGGAGCCCCGTCTGGACGAGCCGCGCAGCAGTGAGCCGCATCAATTTCGAAGTGCCACAGCCGCCTGCATGCTAATGAGGCTCTGAATATGTATTTCAGCGCTTCATTAGTAAGCTTCAAAATGGCCATTTGCATGGCCATTTCGAAGTTTTTGGCTAGTGTAGACATAGCCAATGAGAGTTTTGCCATTTATTACAATGGAGCCATGATTTACCTAGAGCAGCAGTTCCCAACATTTTTGAGACGGGGACCCATTTTGACAATTCTGTAAGACTTTGTGACACAAGACAATTCAAAATGGGGAGGGGGGTGAGAGGTTCTCCCCAGGAAAAAAATTTTTATACATTTTGATTCTGTTTTACGTTCCCCCTTGAACATTTTTACTCCCTGTGAGAATTTCATGTGGATCCACCCTTGCAACATGCATATAAAATGTATATTGTTGAAAGTAAATAAAATAATTAATGTGTATTCTAAGCAGGGACCCTGGCAGCCCTGTGGCTGGGAGCTGGGTGGGGCACAGAGCCCTGGCCGGCAGTGCCAGCCATGGGATCCCTGGCCGCAGGTGTGGAGGGAAGCCCTGCAACCATGTGGCTGGGAGCTGGTTGTGATGCAGAGCCCTGACTGGCTCTCAGCACCCACGTCCCCTGTTCGCAGATTTAAACCTGTCTCAGCCACCTGCCCACCCCCCTATCCTCACATGGGAGTTCCGTGCTGTTGCTTCTAACTGCTGCTGCTCCTTCGCTGGTCTGCATCCTTCTCTGCTCAGCTCCCCCCAGCCCTCCTACTCCCTTCTCCCACCTGTAGCGCAGGCAGTTCCCCGCCCTAAAGCACTTAAATGGGACTCAATTTAATTGATTGCAGGGCGGGTTCCCTCCTGCCAGCTGTTAAACCAATTAAATTGAGTTTCATTTCAGCACTGCAGGGCAGGGACTTGGAATCGAGGACGAGTGAGGTGGCTGTTAAAGAGCCTCAAATGGCTTCTTTAAGATCCACATGCATCTCAGAGGCCGTGTCTACACGTGCCCCAAACTTCGAAATGGCCATGCAAATGGCCATTTCGAAGTTTACTAATGAAGCGCTGAAATGCATATTCAGCGCTTCATTAGCTTGCGGGAGGCAGCCACGCTTCGAAATTGACGCTCCTTGCCGCCGCGCGGCGCGTCCAGATGGGGCTCCTTTTCGAAAGGATGCCGCCTACTTCGAAGTCCCCTTAGTCCCATGAGCTCATTGGAATAAGGGGACTTTGAAGTAGGAGGTGTCCTTTCGAAAAGGAGCCCCATCTGGACGCGACGCGCGGCGGCAAGGAGCGTCAATTTCAAAGCGCAGCTGCCGCCCGCATGCTAATGAAGCGCTGAATATGCATTTCAGCGCTTCATTAGTAAACTTCGAAATGGCCATTTGCATGGCCATTTCGAAGTTTGGGGCACGTGTAGACGTAGCCAGAGCCACCCAGCCATGGATCCTTATCAAATCTAATTGTGACCCATGTTTGGGTCGAGACCCATAGGTTGGGAATCCCTGACCTGGAGCAGAGCTGCCCAAACTAATTTGCCCACAGAACACATTTGGGCTTGGAACATATTGGTGGAACACATGCATGCTGGTCTGGGGACAGGGAGGCTGTGTCGACACTACAGCCCCCCTTCAAAAGGATGGATTTTGAAACCAAACATCGAAAGATGGCCTTTTGAAAGGGAGCATCCACACTGGGAAATGGGAAGTGAAGGTCTGACCCACCCATTCAAAAGACCTTCACTGCATTTTCAAAAGAGAACGTCCACATGTCCCAGGGTGCCCTTTTGAAAGTACAGGGCTAGGAAATGCTGTGGTCAGGGTTGCATGGTGGACAAGCCCTTGCTGGGCTGCTGCCTGCCACACCTTTAAAAGGCCCCTCCACAGGCCTCAGCCTGCACTCACTGAGGGCTTCCCAGCTGTCCCCAGCCACGCAGACTGAGAGTGAGTGGAGGAGGCACCCCGGGTCCGCAAGGACCCTGTGCAGCTCCCCCCCCCACCCCCCACTGAGGCCTTGGCTGTGGTCCTGGCCATGGTGCACCAACAGCTGTGGGTGGCCATCCTGGTAGCCACCATGCTGGAGGCTGTGCTGAGTGCACAATGCCCTCACCTGGTCCCCCAGGTCATCTGCTGCTTGTGGGACTTCCCCACAAACAGTGACTGGTGGGACCAGCTGGTGCTGGAGGACAGGAGCAGTGACTAGTGGCTATAGAACTTCAGGATGACCAAGGGGACTTTCCTGGAGCTGTGCTATGATCTCATCCCAGCCCTCCAGCACTGCAACACCCACATGAGCCAGGCACTCCCACTCCAGAAAAGGGTGGCAATCGCCCTCTGAAAACTGGCATCCCGGGCAGTCACCAATCTGTTGACTACCAGTTCGGGGTGGGCAGGACAACTGTCAGGGCCATCCTCAAGCAGATAAGCCATGTTCGGGTCACACCCACACTGCATGCAAGGGGCAGGGGGCACCCCTCCGAGAGGCACAGTTGGGAACTGGGGGGGGCAGCCCCCACCAGGGACGGGAGAGGGGACAGGGACAGGTGAGCACCGGGTAAGTGCCACAGGGAAGCCAGCCCTGAAGAGGACAGGGAAGGGTGGGCAGACTGCACCCCACCCCACACCCATGAGCATGTTCCCTCCTTTTTTATGGGAAGAAGGGTTCTTTCGAAGATGGGGTTTACTTTCAAAAGAGCTGTGCCTATGCTGCTTTTCTTCTTTTGAAAGAAGCCCTTTCAAAAGAAGAATATGCAAATGAGGCACCACATATGTAAATCCATACCTCATCTGCATTTTCAATTTCCCTCATTTGCATGCCTCTTTCGAAAGAGGAATGCAAGTGTAGACACAGCCTGAGAGTTTACATGATTTGCCCAAGATTGCATAGCAGCTGAGCCGCAGAGGCAGTAACACAACTCAGTTCAGCTTTCTCCCAGCCCTGTGAGTTTATAATTTAACAGTACAGTACCCCTGTATATTTTATGTGGTGCTGGTCTGAGCTGAGATTTGATAGCATCTTGAGAATGTTATTGCTGAAATGTTTGTAAGCGGTATGACTGAGGCTGGATGTTTTCCATTCTGTTGCCTAAGGAAAAAATGTAAGAAGTGGGATATCTTCCATGAGCCCACACAGAATGGGATACACAAACTTTGAGATCTAAGATCCCTTCTTCAAATGCTGGCAGTGTATACAAAGAACATACATTACATTGTATATTTCATAAACCTAGCCTATGCTTAGTGATTCTGAGATATAGTTTGGTTTTCTTTTAACCAGTACAGAACAGTTTTATAGCAGGAAAAAGGATGGGCAGAATGAATTATGATAACATGTGTTGTTGAGACCAAACTCCAGTCGAGCTACTGTAGTCACGATAAAAAGGTCAACATTACTAACTGGCATCAGTTACCTATGCTGTTTCCTAGTGAAGTATCTCAGATACAACTATGTGGGAGTTTTGCCAATTTTTTCCAGGTGGCAAAGTCACAGAATCAGGTTTCACTCTTATTACTTCATAACCAATGACACCTTAGTTTCTTCCTGTCTAACAATTGACAAAACAATGGCAGCCGAAAGTGAAGACATCCAAATAGACAGAATAGAATTCTAATTTCAGAGCTCAGCTCTATGTGACAGTTAATGTGATCCTGGGATGCATCTCAAACAGCAACAGAGTTTTTATACCTCTGTATTTGTCACTTGTGTGAATGTGATGGAGTCCTGTGTCTAATTTTGTCTCTCAGGATGACAAACCAAGAATTCTTGAATTCTAATGTCAGTTCTGAAATGGACTGCTTCTGTTGCTCAGCATGTTTATTTCTGTTTACTCACATTGTAGCACATAGAAGCCGTGTCTACACGTGCACGCTACTTCGAAGTAGCAGCACTAACTTCAAAATAGCGCCCGTCACGGCTACACGTGTTGGGCGCTATTTCGATGTTAACATCAACGTTAGGCGGTGAGACGTCGAAGCCACTAACCCCATGAGGGGATGGGAATAGCGCCCTACTTCGAAGTTGAACATCGAAGTAGGGCACGTGTAGACGATCCACGTCCCACAACATCGAAATAGCGGGGTCCGCCATGGTGGCCATCAGCTGAGGGGTTGAGAGACGCTCTCTCTCCAGCCCCTGCGGGGCTCTATGGTCACCGTGTGTAGCAGCCCTTAGCCCAGGGCTTCCGGCTGCTGCTGTGGCAGCTGGGGATCCATGCTGCATGCACAGGGTCTGCAACCAGTTGGCGGCTCTGTGGATCTTGTGTTGTTTAGTGCAACTGTGTCTGGGAGGGGCCCTTTAAGGGAGCGGCTTGCTGTTGAGTCCGCCCTGTGACCCTGTCTGCAGCTGTGCCTGGCACCCTTATTTCGATGTGTGCTACTTTGGCGTGTAGACGTTCCCTCGCAGCGCCTATTTCGATGTGGTGCTGCGCAACGTCGATGTTGAACGTCGATGTTGCCAGCCCTGGGGGACGTGTAGACGTTATTCATCGAAATAGCCTATTTCGATGTCGCTACATCGAAATAAGCTACTTCGATGTAGGCTTCACGTGTAGACGTAGCTTGAGGGAATAGCTAAGTGATTTGTAATAGAGAATGCCCTGGGTGATCACAGAAACAGAAAAGTGCTGGAAACTGTGTTCTCTGACCAGCAACTTGTTACTGATTGTAAAATAAACCATATAGATTTCATAACTGAAGTTAAAAAGCAAATTTTCTTCATTTTTGGTATAATCAAGAGTTAAAATTGTCTACTCCCCTGTGAGAAAAGCTTCAGAGCCAAATAGGTGAGTATATTCATACAATTTTTCCATGTTAGAATTATTTCATTCATCCTCCCTAATAACCAGTGTGGTTTAAGTGTGAACTTGTGACCAACAGGTAAAATGCTCCATCAACTGCTAGAGGATTAGCTCTCTGCTAAATATTTTAGGTTTAAAATACATACTTGGGAGACCATTTTGAAGGGCCAGTGCATCCCTTCCTGGTCTGGAATGCTGAAGCAATCTAAGACTCTGTACACCCTTTCGAAGTCCTCTCCACATCCTTAGCGATTTGCCCCTTCTCTTGATTCAGCCTAAGTCACTCAGGCTATGGCTATACTACAGTAGTATTTTGAAATAAGATATAAAATATCTTACTTTGAAATAACCCAGCTACATGTAAAATACATTTCAATGTAGCACCCAGCTATTCTGAAATTAGCATTCCCAGACACATAGCACTATTTTAAAATGATGACTCATTTCAAAATAATGCTAGGATGGGGCCATGATGGCTCATTTCAAAATAGTACTTTTCTGTGTCTTAATAGCGCCTTTTTGAAATATCATTCAACATAGGTGTTATTTCTCCTGCAATGAGGGTTACCGATTTCAAAATAACGCACCCACTGTTTCAAATTTATTTCAAAATAGTGCATGCATAATATAGATGCTAGCAAAGTTATTTCAAAATAACCACTGCTATCTCAAAATAACTGAAGTGCAGATGTAGCCTCATAGTCATAGGTGACTCATGGTAGCACTTGGTAGGTTCACCGCTCTCCTATGCCCCTTCCAAAAATCCTAATTGTTAAATGGGGTGTGCTCAAATGACCTTCCCTGTCTGTTTGGGTGGCTGTCCATGCACCAACTCCCCACAAAGATACCAGTCACCAGTGCCAGCTCTCCCACTGGGGTGAAACAGAAGCAACTCTACTGAAGTCAGTGCATTTCTCTCCCACATTCATTATACTACTTCCCCCTCAACTTGTACAGCAAAGGAAGCAAGAGTCCTAAGCTACCTCTACACGTGAACCCTACATCGAAGTAGCTTATTTCGATGTAGCGACATCAAAATATGCTATTTCGATGAATAACATCTACACGTCCTCCAGGGCTGGCAACGTCGACGTTCAACATCGACGTTGCACAGCACCATATCGAAATAGGCGCTGCGAGGGAAGGTCTACATGCCAAAGTAGCACACATCGAAATAAGGGTGCCAGGCACAGCTGCAGACAGGGTCACAGGGCAGACTAGAGCTTCCGGGGCAACAGCTAGCCGCTCCCTTAAAGGGCCCCTCCCAGACACACTCAGCCTGCACAGCACGCGGTCTGAGGAGCCATAGGCACGCACTCCTCGGGCGACGCAGTCATGATGGACCCCCAGCAGCAGCAGCCAGAGGGCCACCCAGCCGCCCCTGCAGGAGCAGTGCTCACCCTGCTCCATGCCTTGCAGGAGGCAGCTGAGCACCTCCTTGCCACAGAGGAGGAGCTGCCCGCAGGGGAGGAGGATGCAACCCCCAACCGTACAGCACCCCGACCCCCCCGCCGCCTCATACACCACCGGCTGTGGAGCTACCCCACCAGCACCAACTGGTGGGAGCGGCTGGTGCTTGGAGAGTGGGACGATGACCGCTGGCTCAGGAACTTTCGGATGAGCCGGCAGACATTTCTGGAGCTATGCCAGTGGCTCACCCCCGCACTCAGGCACCAGGACACCGCCATGCGGCGTGCCCTCCCTGTGGAGAAACGGGTCGGCATCACTGTCTGGAAGCTGGCCACTCCAGACAGCTACCGATCCATGGGCCAGCAGTTTGGCGTCGGCAAGGCCACCGTCGGGGCTGTCTTCATGGAGGTAAGAGGACCCACGGGGGGAGGGGGGGAGGCAGCCCTGGCAGGGGAGGGGGGCCCTGGCAGGGGAGGGCCACACACCCCCTGCTCACCCTTCATTGGTGCTCTCCCATGTGCTTCCCCTGCAGGTCGTCTGCGCCATCAACACCATGCTCCTCCACAGGCTCATGAGGCTTGGGGACCCATATGCCACCATCGCGGGCTTTGCCACCCTGGGCTTCCCCAATTACTTCGGGGCTCTGGATGGGACCCACATCCCCATCCGCGCCCCGGAGCACAGTGGAGGACGCTACTTAAAAAGGAAGGGCTACCATTCTGTGGTCCTCCAGGCCTTGGTGGACAGCTGGGGCCGTTTCCAGGACATTTATGTGGGCTGGCCTGGCAGCACCCACGACACCCGGGTATTCCGTAACTTGGGCCTGTGCTGCCGGCTGGAGGAGGGGGCCTACATCCCCCAGCGGGAGATCCCTGTGGGGGACACCACCATGCCCCTCTGCGTCATCGCAGATGCGGCATACCCCCTCCGGCCCTGGCTCATGCACACGTACACGGGCCATCTGTCTGCCAGCCAGAAGCACTTCAACGAGCACCTGAACCATGTGCGCCAGGTGGTGGAGCGATCATTTCGCCGCCTCAAAGGGCGCTGGAGGTGTCTCCTCACCCGCCTGGATGCGGGCCCCACCAACATCCCCCAGATTGTGGGTGTGTGCAGCGCCCTACACAATCTGGTGGAGAGCAAGGGGGAGGCCTTCTTTCAGGGCTGGGCTGTGGAGGCTGGCAGGGCCGATGTGCAGCCACCCGCTGCCCCCAGTAGCCAGGTGGACCCCAAAGGGACCCGGGTCCGGGAGGCCCTGTGGGCCCACTTCGATAAGGCCGCGCGGTGAACGCTGGCAGGCCCCCCACTGCCCCCCCCATCCTCCACAACACTCCCTGCCCCTACGCCCACACCACAGAGCACCCAACAGCACACACCCCCACACTTTTCTTGTACAAATAAAAGCAGACACTTGTTTGTCAAATCAAACATGTTTACTTGAACTCTTCTTAATAATAACTATAGAAATTCTAACTAACTTATATATATGTATGTATATTAATATAAAACCAGGGGTAACAAGGAAGGGGAGAACTATTTACATGGGGGGGGAAGGATCAGACATTGAAAACAGGGGGTCACAAATAAATAAATACAAACTATGTACAGGCCAAAAAACCAAAAAAGTGGGGGGAATATATACAAAGTGGGGGAGGCCACGTCCTGGGCCCCATGCCCCTACAGTCCAGCACTGGGGGTGGGCGGCCAGTATCCCCGCCTCGGCCGCAGCCCTGGCCAGGTCTGGCTGGGGGCTGGGCGGACCAGAAGATACGGCCAGCAAGTGTGAGCTGGCCCCAGGTCCCCCTCGGTGGAATGGCCCTCGGTGGCGGGTGGTGGGGCGACGGCGGACGGCGCGGCGACTGGAGCAGCGGGTGGAGCACGCAGTGCGGGTGCAGCGGCGGCCGGTGCGGCATGCGGGGCCAGGTAGTCCGCTATGCAGTTGAATGTCTGCATGTAGGCCCCCCATGCCTCTTGGCGCCAGGCCAGCGCCCGCTCCTGCAGGTGGAGGCGGCCTTGCTCCACCTGCAGCCACTGCTCAGCGACCTCCACCTGCCGGTGGTGGAGGGCCAGCAGCTGGGGGTCAGTCGCCAGCGGCTGCTGCTGCTGGGTCCACCATCTTGCCCACCATGGGGCCGGTCGGTCCTCCGCCGAGGGGCTGGCCTGGAGTGATGGCCCCGGAGGGGTTTCCAGGACCACTGAAGCCTCGCCGGCGCTCTCCGGTCCTTCCGATGGTGCAGCTGCAGAACACAGGAGAGGGGGAAGAAGAGTGGAGACAGCCGTTAGTGTGGGCCCCGAGCCGTGGCCCTTGTCCCCCCACCCCTGTGCTGCAGGTTCCCCATCCCCGTCCCCGGGAGATGCTGCTGTGATGGGGTTCAAGGGTCCCCTGCACTGCACCCCGTCTGCTGGCGGGAGTGACTCTCACTTCACTCAGCAGGTATGACAGGAGAGGTTTCTTAGGCAACAGATGCCCAGTTTCTCCCAGAAGCGACAGTACAGCAGTCAGAGACAGTCCTTCGAACCCGTCCTGGGGAGAAAACCCCGAGGGGTGCCCCTCTGGGGTGAAGCTTTCCCCCTCCTCAGGCAGGCAGCCTTCTAGCTCTCCCTTCCCCTAGCCTCTAACTGCGGCCCCCGATTCAAACCCAGCTCGGCTCCTCCCTCCTCTTTGTTCAGGGCAGAGGTGTAACCTGCCATTTGTAGCCCCAGGATCATCCTTAGCCACTGGGAGCTATTCAGCTTGTTGCTCATATCGAGCCTGAGTCTCGCATTTGCACTCCCCCCACTCCATCACATGCTGCTGCTGCTGCTGCTGCTGCTGTTGCCTCTGTTGCTGGGGGTCCCCTCCCCTCCCCCCGGGGGACCCTAGAGTTTCCGCTCCCCCCTGCCCTGGGGATGGGGCATGGCACTGTCGTGCTGGGGGGGGCAGGGGCTGATGCACTCCTGTGAGGGACATGCCACTGCTGTCCTTGGGGCCATGGCCATCTGGGCATGTGGAGGGCCCTGGCCATATCTATTACCCCTGCCCCTCAACCCCGGGGGTGTGCACCGGGGGGGTACATACCTGACAGTCCACTCCCACGGTCGGGGGACACCCGGCGGGCAGATGCCCGGCTGCTGCTCTGGGACGGCAGGAGGATCTGGAGGCCGGTGTCGGTGGAGGAGTTGTCCCCCTCCTCCTCCTCCTCCTCCTGCTCCAGTGCCCTGGGGGTGGGCTCCTGAGGGGGCCCCCGGGGTGCGGGACTTGCCTCCGGGGCGGACTCCGCCTCCAGGGCCTGCTGGGGCTCCTCAGCCAAGGTGTCAAGTGTGGCTGGAGGGGAGGAGGTGTGCCGGGGGCCCAGGATGTCCCTGAGCTCCCTGTAAAAGGGGCAAGTGACGGGGGCGGCCCCAGATCGGCCAGCCGCATCCCGGGCCCGGGCGTAACCCTGCCGTAGCTCCTTCACTTTACTCTGGACATGGTCTGGAGTGCGGGCAGGGTGACCCCGGGCAGCCAGGCCCTCAGCCAGCCGAGTGAAAGCATCCGCGTTCCGCCTCTTGCTCCCCATTACCTGCAGCACCTCCTCCTCGCTCCAGAGCCCCAGCAGGTCCTGAAGCTCGATCTCCGTCCAGGAGGGGCCCCGCTGCCGCTTCCCGGCCTGGCTCCTGCCCTGGGAACCCTGGCTCCCCTTGGGGGGGGTTCCCTGAGGGCGCTGGGGGGGCTGCCGGGCGGCCATCAGGTCGGTTGGGGGTGTGGGTGGCTTCAGAAGAGCATGCAGGCTAGCCGCATGTTACTGCTGCTGCCTGCACGCTCTCTCAGCTTCCTGCACAGGAAGAGAGGGGGTGGGGACCTTCAAGGGGCCGCTCCACGTGGCCACCATTGAGCTGAGGGGCTGGAGAGAGCGTCTCTCAACCCCTCAGCTGATGGCCACCATGGAGGACCCTGCAATTTCAATGTTGCGGGACGCACAACGATTACACGTTCCCTACTTCAACGTTGAACGTCGAAGTAGGGCGTTATCCCCATCCCCGCATGGGGTTAGCGGCTTCGACGTCTTGCCGCCTGATGTCAATGTTAACATCGAAATAGCGCCCAACACATGTAGCCGTGACGGGCGCGATTTCGAAGTTAGTGCCGCTACTTCGAAGTAGCGTGCACGTGTAGACACGGCGCTAGAGACAAAAGACTACTTCATTACACCACCTTGAATCATCTGATGCACGGAATGAGGCAGAGGTCTTGTGGAAGATATAGTGTGATGTTATTCCTGGCTGAATTACAATGTATACGCACGAGGGGGCTCTCAAAAGAACAAATGTGCTGGTCCGGAGCAAGCCTAGTGTGGATAGCATCTTTACGGAATTAAACTGAAAAGCTCTAACTATCCTGAGCATGTTTAACTGAGCAAGAGCAATTTTCCAAATGCTTATAATTTGACTAAAGATTTGGGCAGATTTTCATGGATGATCAAAGGCACATCCTGCACACGAAAGCCAGCTCCTGACAAATTTCAAGGCCCGGCTCCAAAGCATAGGGACTCCATCAGCTATCATAGAAAATCCTCAATTTATCATGTTCACAGTGTATTTCCCATAGCTGCATTCTTGGAAAAGGCTTAACTGTTTAGGCTGAGTTGTCTTGGACAACCTTTTCCCAAATATCTTTGCAAAACAAAAAACAAACAAACAGAAATAGGACCTTATAAAAGTCTCAGGCATCCTTCATAAGCCAGCTTTGCCTAGAATAAATAAGATGCACATGAATTGCTAAGAATAGAAGGCAGCTGATTTCATATTCAGTTAAATTCCAGAATGTGGGGGCCATGACAGCTCGGTTTTACACAGCCAGGAGGTAATGTGGACTTGCTTATTTACAGTATTTTAAGCATTGTTGTAAAAGCTTGTGTGGATGTACACTCCAGTTGTCTGAGGTACCTATAAAGCACAGTTTGCATCTTCTGATCATTAGTACAATTGCTCTAACAAGCAGAAATTACTAACATGATGCTGGACTGTGCCTGGTCCTGATGTGTGGGTGCAGCATAAGGCAGGCTCAGGGAGCATATGCCCTTCCACACCACACACTGCCATAGCTTGTATGAGTATGGATATGCCTATGCGGCATTTTGAAGCAAGGTTCGTTGCCCAGACTGACAGCTTTGGGCTCAGTACGAGTGCTGTCGAAACAGCTGCATTGACAGTGTTTTAAAGTTGTGGCTTGGTCTCTGATCCTACCCCTTTGGAAATTTCATAGCCATGGCATTAGCTACCATCTTCAACCTATGGTCTGTACAGCTCTTTTGGGAGCTGTAGTGTGAGCACTGTGGGTTGGGAGGCTAACTCCAAACTTCTGTGTAGACACTGCTTCTAGCAGAATTCCAGTCCCTGCAAGCACATGGCTTGCTCCTGCACAGGAGCCCACCAACTTACACCAAGCAGAAATGGAATGGAAACTCAGCTCCACCCCTTCCTCATCTATGCCAGCTAGCAGAGCTGGCCAGTCACATAGGAACTGGTAAGATGCAGAATGTCTCCTGGTTTCAGGTCACCTCCAGCGCTAAGGACATGCCTAAGTACCCAACCAAGTCCATAGAGAAGTTGTAACATTAACTCTGACCAGCTCTACCAGGATAGTAATTTCCTATTTTACATCATGTTAGGGACCTGTTAACACCACTTCAACACAGGGCAAGGATAGGAGCTCATTTCTGTCCCCAGACAAGCTGTAAGTTGTTCAGCTACAAGTAGGAAACGTATTCGCCCGGATGGATTTATGATGCAGTCAGCATTCTAACTGGTTTTGATGTGAGTTAACCCAGCTGGGTTTACATTTGCTACATTCAAAGCTGACCACTCTTTTATGTTTGATCTGGGATTAATGAATGGGGAGAAAACCTAAACTGAGCTTTGATGATGGCAGGAAATGCTTGAGGCTCTTGGCAATTTGCCGTGTGCTGGCAAACAGCCAGCATAACACTCTATGTAAATAATGGTGCTGCCTAGAAGAGTAAGAAAAGAAAGTGGATTGACATTATCATCACATACTGCAGATAGTGTTATTGTTGACTTATCAGTGGGTTCCTTAATAAGAAACGCTAATGTATGGCATTTATCTGGTGAGATGCAAATTGGCAGCTCACTAGCTTAGAAAATGAAACAGTTGTTGCACAGAATAGCAATGAGACCTGTATTGTAATGACTTGATTGATGTCTGATTCTTTTGTAATGTCACGTGCAAAGTAACTGACATCCAGGGAATAGTTTTTTAAATGTATTGTAAAACAAAAGCCTGAATTTCCAAACTTTTACTTCGTGTAAGAAACAGAAAGACTCATTTGCGGCCTAATCCATAGCCTACTAAAGTCAGCAGGAATCTTGTTGTTGACTTTACCATGCTTTCAATAAGGCTGTTACAGTGGTCTGTGCATTGTCATACCTATTGAAAATAACAAGATATTGGCACCAACCAATAAAAAGGCTAGCTCTGGGAAAGGTCGTATAAACCTCAGTCTGCCATGAGAAGGTTTAAAGGGCAGAGCAGATACCACTTCTGCTGTGACAAACTAGGATAAGAGCCACAATGAGAAAGCCGTGCTAGTCTATACGCTATCAAAACAAAAAGCAGACCAGAACACTACTTTATATTCAAATTTGGCACATTAACACATGGTTTAAATCGTGACGGGAACTTTCTGAGTCACTATAGGGGCTCATCTGCATACTTAATCTAATTCTTGATCTTCCCCCCCACCCCTCCACTCTCTGATTTGCTCACCTTGATTATCTTTTTCTGATTTGTCCTCCTTGCTTACTGTTTTTGGTTCTCTGTGCCTGAAATATTGAGTCTGTTCTGGTCTGGCTATGGTCTGAAGAAGTGGGTCTGTCCCACGAAAGCTCACCTAATAAACCATTTTGCTAGTCTTTAAAGTGCTACTTGACTGCTTTTTCTTTTGATAGGATAAGAGCCTTTTGACTAAATGGGGGCTGTTTGGGAGCCTGAGTGGATTCAGCCTCTGACAAAAACTGACAGGAAGCAGCACAAGGAGCTAGAGTCTCCGGAGAAAAAGCATTGGAAGGAGTTGTTCTGTGAAAGATGCCTAGAGTGAGACAAAGATTGGAAGTGGTCCAGAAAAACAGCATGCAGTGTCATAGCCAAATGGGTCCAAGGATATTTGAGAGACATGGTGGATGAGGTAATATCTTTTACTGGATTACCTCCTGCTGGTGAGAAAAGACAGGCTTCTGTGCTTACACAGAGCTCTTCTGAAGAGCTGCTCCAGTAGAAAATATTACCTCAACCACTTTGTTCTCAGAGAAACAGAGAAACATTAACTGCTTATTACAGTTTCTCTGAAGTAGAATTCACAGGAGTGGAAAGGTTTCTCTTCTCCTGCCTGACGCTAGGAACAGATGTAAAAACTCTTCTGTCGTGGGGATACATTGATCACTGAGTCCCGACTGGGGCTGAAGACCTGGCATACCATCATTAGACTTTGTTTGTCTCTTGTTTTTTCTGTATAGAATCCTCATGATGATTGCTGTAATTTGTCTTACACCCCAGATATGACAGGAAGATTCCTCATGGAGAGTTGTGTGGCAGTACAAAATATCATAACCTAAGCAACATTACTTTTAACAGCTCTCTTCCATCATGTGAAATCCTCCTCCCATCCAAAACACAAGTAAAGAGACAGGGATTGCATGGAAACTGAAGGAATATTAAGGGCATGGGCATCAACAAGCAAACCTGTAGTCATAAAGCAAAGCATCACTGTACCTGCTACTCCAGCCCTGACAATGCACTTGTATGGCCAAATGCATGGCACAACAAAGTGTCTCAATAACTGTTTCAGATTAAGTGGGCAATTGAATTTAGCCCGCCTACTTTTAAAAGTAGGTCTGAGAAGGAAGGAAGAAATAAATCCGACCTTTCAGAAGCACAACAGAAAAGAACAGATGATAAAAAAGGTTGCATTTCATGTAGTCCCAGCTGAATTTCTTCAAATAAAAAATAAAAAAAAAATTAATTTTCTTGTCTTGGCTTTCAGGACAGCACTGTCCATTTTATTTTATTTTTCTTAATATTTTAGCAGTGTTTTCCAAGTTACAGAAGAATGTAAGTTCCCTCTCCACCATTTTATTCTAAGCTTGGCAACGCAGCAGGTTAGTCACATCTAGAGAAAAACTGTGGTATAGTTAAAGTGGTACACTCTTCCCTTTGCCATAGACACAAGAATCATGTAAATGTTCATATGGCCACAGTTATTCCTGCACAGAAAAAGGAATAACTACAGGCATCTGACAAAGGGGGTCTTTGCCCATGAAAGCTTATGCTCCAAAATATCTGTTAGTCTATAAGGTGCCACAGGACTTCTTGTTGTTCTCAAAGATACAGACTAACATAGCTACCTCTCTGATATTGGCATACATAACTATTGTCCTTGTATGACTAGGTTTCACTTTGTATTGTTTCTCCAAAACAATCAAAACAGATTGCTAGTTAAAGCTTTCAAGAATAGACCAGGCCATATAGATGATTGTGCAAGTGAAGAGGTAGCAGAATCAGACTGACAAGCCTGCTGAATTTTTGCCACACTAGACTAGGGGTGAGCAAACTTTTAATGTGAGGGCCCACTTTTTGTTCCTGCCACTAGCAGAACCTCCTACCCCACCCTCAGCCTGTTTAACATAATACAAACTGATGGAAATTTTGGTTATGTTCATCTGAAAAAAAAACCCAACAACTTTCCACATGTGTGAGAAAATAAGTGTGTAGAATGTGAAAACTTATTAATTGGTATATTCATGTGAGTACACATACATAAAAACAGTAACATATTTCAACATTTTGATGAGATGGATGAGCCTGAGCTGATCATGCTGCACCCCCTTACAAAATTTCACCCACCCCCAAGGGGGCTTGCCCCCCAACTTTGCTCACCCAGGCACCAGGCAGATCTAAGCACCAGCATTTAACCAATCAATCATTCTTTTAGTCTGTGGGGTAGCCTCCCCATTGGAAACAAGAGATTGCTATGTGAGAGTTAGATGTGTACAGAGATGATACTCTTCCTGTAGTAAAACAAAGTTAAGTAAACAAATGCCAAACTAAATTTACACTGTTTACACATTGTGAGTTTTACAAATTAAAGTGAAAATTATTCCATTCACTCTTTATTTGACTTCTGTTTGACATATAAACAGTACTGGTCTGTACAGGTTTGATGAGTCACATAAGTCACATGATGGTGGTTGTGTTTCCTGACTGGTTGAATATAATTTACTAATTTAGATGACTGAAATGCTTGTGGAAAATAAACTCATTTCTTGAGTAGTCAGCTTTGCATACTTACAATGTGCTGTGCTTGAGGATTTGTGTCAGTTATAGTCCTCTTCTTGAACAGAGGACAAGAGCCCATACTAAACAAATTGATTTTAAATTTGAAGAAAAACACACGGAATGATTGCAACCAGCTCTAATAAGGAAACTGTTCACATAGTTATCCAACTGCATTTGACTGATAATCTCACAAAAATCCCATTTCCTCGTTCCATAAAATAATTCAATGTCCCTGGCTCATAAAAAACAGAATAAACAAATGAAATCCAACTGATCCTATGATAACTTCTTTGATATCCTTAGGTCTATGTTGTATGTAATGGAAATCTCACTTCTTGGTTTGAAGACTAACTTTCATAATTCTCGTTACTAATTTCATCTGTACAATTTATCTGATCTCTAAGTAATTTAAAAACAGTTCCTGCCTAAACATTATACAAAATTCATTAAAGAAAAATCATAGCATTGGAAGAAATTATAATTTAGCCCAGCAATTCTCAAACTGTCACTTTGGCTCCCGAAACTGGCCCAGTGGGGCTCAGTCGGACTCAGGCTTTGCTCCCCTCTCCTGAGGTTATGCAGTAACTTTTGTTTTTAGGAGGGGAATGTCACAGCACCATGACATTTTGAGAGCTCCTGGCATAACCCTTAGCATGCATATGTGTGTACATGTACATGCCGTCTTGGGCAGACATCTCATAAGAGTCTAAAACAAGTGGTTTGCCTGCATGGAACCATCCAACTCGTACACAGGTATTGCAGAAAGTGGTGGTGGTGCTTTAATAACTGTCAGTGCTCAAAAATAGTGCTGGGAAGCGTTGTGTAGCTGAGGGTGCTATTGTTCAGATGAGATGAAGAATCAAAGTCTAAGCACTTTAAGGTCATGTAAGAAGCTGGTGTCAATCAGTGTATAGGTGAAATAAATGGATGGTAGTTAACATTCTCAGTAACTTTTTTTTTTTGGTTAAATGTTCTGAAAGTCTGAACTGAAATTCTTGCATTGCTTTTCTATAAATAGTGTTGCTGGCATCAGGTCTCTCATTACATTAAACAGTTGAAATAGAGCCATGAGATCTTTTTCCTTTCTTCTTCTCTTCCCTCTTAAAATATTTAAAATAGAAGGTTTAAGTCTGCTCTGGTGATCTTTAAGTGGTCACCTTTTAAACTATTGATTTGTACATCTTACATTTCTTTAAATAGTCACAGCTGAACATCAGCCTATTTCACAGTTTCCCAAACTAATTTAGTCATGGAACACTTTTGGGCTCAGTATATATTGACAGAACACATATATGCTGATCTATTTGGGTGAGAGATGGGAAGGAGGGTTTCATACTGAAAAATTGCTGCACATAATGCTCAAAAGCTGATTTAAAAAAGTTAGTTTTATTTCACAAAGAATAAAAAAAATAAAATAATCTGACTGAATAGCTAATGCCCTTCTGAAAGGAGAATGGCTAGTAACCCTGTAATTAAGGTATAAAAATTAAAAATTAAGTATAAATCCAAAACAAAATATCAATAAAAACAGCTGAAAGAAGGATGGTTAGTGGCGTTCTTTTGTACAAAAATAGATAGGGGACTATATTGTTCAAAAAAGTACTGTACTTCCTCAAAGCTTAATAAACATTTTTATGAAAAAAGCACTGCAAAATTAATTAGGTATGGAAAAATATATTAAATGTTGTGTTTTTATAAATTTGCTATTTTTACAGAAAACTACAGGAAAATAAAAATAAGATTTGACTGTTTTTTATTAAATGGGAAGAATGTTTTTGGATCTTTTGGTCACAAATCTGCTTAACCTTAGGAATCATGCCGGAAAGTTGCATCCTCATATCAGGTTCTACATCATGTCTATTCCTGTATTTTGTTTTCACTGCAGTGTAAGGTGAAAATCTTGTTTCACGTAGGTATGTTGTAGCAAAGGGAAGGGTACTCAGCAATTAGACTGTTCCAAAAATTATTTAGTGGAAATTTGTTAAACTTTTATTTCAGTTGGGAGTCTGGAATCAAGTTAACCAGACTCTCATAATCTTGTGCTAAGCCAACTGGCTTGTGTAATTGCTAGCTAATTTTGAACCCAATCATCATCATCATTTATTGGAAGGAAATATTCTAAGGGATTAGCGCGTAAGTCACACAGGTGCTGTTCAGTGGCATTGCAAATATCCTCATTGCCTGTTTTAGAATTCATTTCAATCAGAAAGTAACTTAGCACCAGAAGGTTATTGAAATCCTTTTCTTCTATGAACGAGGTCCAAAATTCGAGTTTCCTTGACAATTACAACACTTTCTCGATCGCAGTAAAAATGGTCACATTTCTTCCTTGCAGTGACAGATTCACTTCATTTAATTTGTAAAAATGTCTGCAAGATACATAAGTCTCAGCAGCCATGATGAACTTGTCAGTCGAAACTTGAAATGCAAGAAAACCAATAGTTTATCACAAAGCTCAAAAAAATCTTACAGGTACTTTGCCTTGTGATAGCTACCACACCTCCATATGCAGAAGAAGCACTACACACATAATTTCATATTTAATTTTAGAAGGAAAAATATTGCTAGCATCAACATTTTTTCAAGGAACACCTATTCACATCAATACTACCTACTCATCTATATCAAGATCTAAAAGTGAACATATGATATCCTTAGTGGGTGAAAATACTTATATTTCTGTCTGACTTGATTTTCAGACACCGATGGCTTAGTTCCCATTCTGGAACATTGTTCCTATAATAAAGTTTGTGACCTATCAATCTCCCCTGTACATTACACTGTTTACATTTTCCCCTCCCAGTTGTGGCCAGAAAACTGATAGACTGATTTAATCCTCCAAGTGACCAGCTTCTTAGTCTAGCGATTAGTTCAGAATGAATGGTGCAGAAAGACCAGGAGATTGATTCAGAATGAGTTGTTTTGGATAGATATTGAGGGGCAGCTCTTCAGCTGTTTAAATTAACATAGGTTCTTGACTTCACCTAAGATACAGAAGTTTATACCAAGCTGAAGATCTGTCTCTGAAAATTCACAATCATTATCCATATGCCTGAGGGTCCATGTGGGCAAGCCAAGGAAGCCTGAAAAATCACTGTTCTTAATTCCATTTCCATTTTTTTAACCTGTAATGGTCACAAATAACTCCTAAAATGACTATAACCAAAAGCTTATGTGGCAAAAATATTTTTCCCTAAAACCTTATTTTATAATTTTCAATATACATAGAAAACAATTAAGCCAACTACTTACACAGCACTGCCAACCCGTTCGCAACTCGGGGAAACTGCTGAAACTGTTAATCTCCTGCATTTTCAGTTTTGACTAAAAATGTGATTGTGAAAGATGCCCTACCAGCTCTAAAAACACGGTTGTACACCCACAATGTGGCCTGGGCACTGTTAGCCTTTAAACAGATTTCAAACTCATATAGTTAAAGGGACATCTAGAAAGAACTGAGTACACAGTACGCATTCAGAGTTCTAATATTCTTGTTTAGTGCCTTAAATATGTTCATAATCTCCAGCCCATTGGAGAATGCTAGATGGCTGAAATCCACAACTGATTGCCAACTTGTAATCATGCTATCCTAAATAGAAAAAAAAAATTGGAGAGGTTGGAGAGATTCAAGCCATCTTGGTTTGGTCATCTGCTTAGTTCCTTACTGAAGAAATTTATGAATAGAAGTCAACTGAGTCTTAGAAAGGGAAACAGAGTTTGAGTATAAAACACTGGATTTCGCAGTTTGGATATTCTGGGTTCCATTTCCTAGTTACCCCACAAGTAGCCAAAAACAAGCATGAAGTATAAGAACATTCAAAGTTCCTTTCAAATTCTGAGCCCTGTAACACTGGTCAAGAGTGAAGCTCCATGTAGACCCAGCCCATGAGAGCTGACAGACTTGCTGGACCCCTAGGAAAAGGTTGTGTGGTGGAGATTTGGCACCAGGCTCCCAAAAAAGGTGGGCTTTCAGGCAGAATAGGAGAGGCTGGGGGAGCCAGACCTCAGTACCACTGAGACCACACTGCACCGCAGCCCTCCTCACCACACAGGCCTTGTAGCTGTCCAGAGTGTTCCACGTGGTACTCTGGTGGCATTTAAAGGACCCAGGGTTCTGGCTGCCAGAGTGGCAGCAGTGGCCAGGAGTCCCAGGCCCTTTCGAATTATCAGGCACTCAGGCAGTTGTCTTCTTTGCCTCCCCCGTCAGAAGGCAAAGTTTTGCTTCTTAGAGGACCTCAGTTACTGGGCACACCTACAGGCATGACAGGAGTAGAATTATCAGTCATTGAATTAGCTTTGCCTAATCTAGCCCCATGATACACTTTGGAGCAAGATAGTAAAAAAATCATTAGTAAGAGATCCCACAATGTTGTTACAGAGAACAAAACAAATCTAAGTAAATAATTTAATTATTCTCCCTTAGGCTATGTTTAGCATTGATGTTGTTTGGGTGGGAAAAGTTCTAACATGGTGTTTAAAAAGAGAAAGAGAAGTTACTCACCGTAGTAACGGTGGTTCTTCGAGATGTGTCCCCGTGGGTGCTCCACCATAGGTGACGGCTTGGCCGGCGCCGCAGATCGGATCTTCCAAGCAGTTTCTGCCGGACCGCGCATGCGCCGGTACGCGCCGCTCACTGGCGCGCTCCTGGCCATGTGCGCGATCCGGTCCCCGCCAGTTCCTCGACCAACCGCCTCGGTTGCCCCTGCAAAACACTAACAGAGATCCGAAGCGGGGAGGATGGGCGGGAAGTGGAGCACCCACGGGGACACATCTCGAAGAACCACCGTTACTACGGTGAGTAACTTCTCTTTCTTCTTCGAGTGTCCCCGTGGGTGCTCCACCATAGGTGACTACCCAGCAGTAACCCCGATAGGTGGTGGGTAATCGGATTATGTGCAGCTGGTCCCCGAGAGGACCGCTGCAGAGAGACGGGTATCCTCTTGGAATACCCTGTGAAGGGCGTAATGTTTGGCGAACGTGTCGTAGGATGACCAGGTCGCCGCTCTGCAAATGTCTTTCAATGCAACGCCCTTGAAAAAGGCTGTTGATGCTGCCACCGCCCTGGTGGAATGAGCCCTGGGAGTGGCCGACAAAGGAGTCTTTCTGAGCTCGTAGCACATTTTTATGCAGGATACAATGTGCTTTGAGATTCTCTGCGATGAGAGACCTTCTCCTTTAGATTTGGGAGCGAGGGAGACCAGGAGTCTATCCGATTTTCGGAAGGACTTGGTCCTGTCTACGTAGAAGGCTAGCGCCCTCCTCACATCCAGGAGGTGTAGGCGCGCCTCTTCGCTGGAGTTATGAGGCTTTGGATAGAACGAGGGTAGAACAATAGGTTCATTGATGTGAAACTCGGAAGAAACTTTGGGAACAAAGGCTGGATGCAGCCGTATGGTTACCGCCTCCTTGGAAAAGACAGTGCAGGGTGGCGTTGCCATGACTGCCGCAAGCTCGCTCACCCGACGGGCTGACGTAATTGCAAGAAGAAAGGTCGTCTTTACTGTAAGGAGGCGAAGGGGAACCGTGGCCAAGGGCTCGAACGGTGGTCCCATGAGTGTGGTAAGCACCAGGTCCAAGCTCCACGAAGGTGGAATCGGTTTCCGAGGGGGGTATAGGTTTACCAACCCTTTGAGGAACCTGGTAACCATAGGGTGGGCGAACACCGTGTGCCCTCCCTCCTCATGTCTGAACGCCGAGATGGCGGCCAGGTGGACCTTTAACGAGGATAGCGAGAGTCCTGCTCTCTTGAGGTCCAGTAAATACTCTAGAATTGTAGGTATAGGCACCGAAAGGGGGGCCAGCTGCTTGGTAGAACACCAAGCTATGAAGCGAGTCCATTTTTGTTTGTAGGTTTTCCTAGTGGAAGTCCTCCTGCTACTTTCTAGGACTTGCTGTACTTCCACTGTGCATGTGCTCTCTAGGGAGCTGAGCCATGGATTAGCCACGCTTGCAGTCGCAGGCTTTGGGGGTGCGGATGCACTATGGACCCCTGGGCTTGCGTGAGCAGGTCCGGCGCCACCGGAAGAGGCATCGGTGGGCAGTCCGACAGGCGCAGGAGTAGGGGGAACCATGGTTGGCGATCCCATGTTGGGACTATCAGGATCATCCGAGCCTTGTCTCTCCTGGCTTTTTGCAGAACCTTGTGGATCAGCACTGCGGGGGGAAACGCGTAAAGCAGGGGGCCTCCCCACGGGATCGCGAACGCGTCCCCCAGGGACCCCCGGCCCAGCCCTGCTCTGGAGGAGAATCGTGGGCACTGTTTGTTGTGCTGAGTGGCAAACAGATCTATTTGGGGAAACCCCCATGCGTGGAAAATAGGCCGTAGTAGATCGGGACGGATCTGCCACTCGTGGGTGAGCGCAAAACGTCTGCTCAACTGGTCTGCCTTCACGTTGTGCGTGCCCGGCAAGTAGGAGGCTCTCAGGATTATATCGTGGGCGATGCACCAGTTCCATAGGCGGATTGCTTCCGCGCATAAGGTACGGGATCGAGCTCCTCCTTGCCTGTTTATGTAAAACATGGTGGAGGTATTGTCTGTACTGATCCCGACGACTTTGCCTTGTATACGGTCTCGAAAGTGTTTGCAGGCGTTGAACACTGCTCTGAGCTCTAAAACATTGATATGCAGAGACTGTTCCGTGGGTGACCACAGTCCTTGAGCCACCTCTTCGCCCATGTGCGCTCCCCACCCTATGAGGGAGGCATCCGTAGTGAGGAAAACCGATATTTGCGGCTGATGGAAGGGTACCCCTGTTAGCAAGTTCCCGGGGTTTACCCACCATTGCAGGGATTCGAGCACCCCAGGTGGGGGCGACACCACCCTGTGAACGGTGTGTACTGCCGACTTGTATACACTTGCCAGCCAATGTTGCATGCCGCGCATGTGCAACCTGGCGTTCTGTACCACAAACGTAGCCGCTGCCATGTGGCCCAGCAGCTGCAAGCACGTCAAGACCGGCACCGTAGGGCTGAAGGTGATGACCTGCACGAGGGAACCGATGGCTCGAAAGCGAGCCTCTGGAAGGTATACTCTCGCCGAGACTGAGTTTATGCGAGCCCCTATGAACTCTATGTCCTGTGAGGGGTCTATCTTTGATTTTGCCATATTGATAACCAGGCCAAGTGCGGAGAACGTGTTTGCTGTGACGCGTATCATGCGGAGAACCTCCCTTTTCGAGGTCCCTTTGAGCAGGCAGTCGTCCAGATACGGGAAAATAAACACCCCCTGTCTGTGCAGGTAGGCTGACACCACTGCCAAGGTCTTGGTGAAGACTCTGGGGGCCGAGGAAAGGCCAAACGGCAGGACCTTGTATTGGAAGTGTTCGTTGCCCACCATGAACCGGAGAAACCGTCGGTGAGCCGGATGAATGGTTATGTGGAAGTACGCGTCTTGTAGATCGAGGGCTGCGAACCAGTCTCCATCGTCCAGTGCTGTAAGGATGGAGGCAATAGTGATCATCCGAAAACGTTGCTTGCGCAGATACCTGTTGAGGCCACGAAGGTCTAAGATGGGCCTCCAGCCTCCTGTTTTTTTCTCCGTCAGGAAATACCGAGAGTAGAACCCTTTCCCTTGCAGTTGCTCCGGCACCTTTTCCACCGCCCCTATGAACTCTAGGTGGGCCACCTCCTGCCTGAGCCTGGCTACATGGGAGGCCTCCTGGGGGTGGGGCTTGGGCGGGGGTCGCGGCGGCGGGAGCGACTGGAAGGGGATGGCGTACCCCGTGGCTATGATCTCCAGCACCCATTTGTCTGTGGTGATCCTTTGCCACTGGTCGTAGAATGGTCGGAGGCGATGGTGAAAAAGTCGTTTCGGATGAGCTTGTGCAATGGTGGTGATGGCGCAGCCCTGGATTTGTATGTCAAACTTGTGGCCTTTGGCCCCGCCCCGAGGACGTACGGCCCTGTTGTGAGCGTCGCCTGGGGGTTCTGTACTGCTGGTGCTGCTGATGCCGCCCTTGCTCGTAACCCCTGTGATACTGGGGGCGCTGTTGCTGGTATTGGTACCGCCTTTGCTGTGGGTAGTACCTTTTCTTTGAGTATGGAGGGGTGTAAATCCCCAGGGTCCTGAGTGTGGCTCTTGAGTCTTTACTGGAATGAAGGACCGAGTCAGTTGATTCAGCAAACAGCTTCTGCAAGTCGAAGGGAAGGTCGATTATCTTCGCCTGCAGATCTCTCGGTATGCCCGAGGTCTGGAGCCAGGACTCCCGTCGCATCACCACTGCAGTTGCTGTGGAACGTGCTGCCGTGTCCGCAACGTCCAAAGCAATCTGAACTTCCATCCTCGCAGCCGCGTAGCCCTCTTGCACTATGGCCTTGAGGACCGGCTTTTTGTCCTCTGGAAGCGAGTCCATGAGGGAAGTTAATCTGGCATAGTTGTCGAAATTATGGTTCGCCAAGTGCGCTGCATAATTTGCCATTCGCAAGGTTAAAGTGGAGGAGGAGTAGACCTTTCTGCCGAACAGCTCTAGCTTCTTGGCATCTCTGTCCATTCCCCCTGTTTTAAATTGAGATGTTTTTAATCTTTGCTGCGAGGACTCCACCACCAAGGAGTTTGGCTGGGGGTGGCTAAACAAGAACTCCATGCCCTTCGCCGGCACGAAGTATTTCTTATCCGCTCTCTTTTGGACAGGCGGAATAGTTGCCGGGGTCTGCCATATGGTAGTGGCGGACTCCAAGATCGCTTCATCAAGCGGGATTGCTACTCTGGAGGAGGCCGGGGAGCTCAAATTTTTAAGGAGCTTATGATGTTTCTCTTGCACTTGTGCTGTCTGGATGCCTTGCGTGAAAGCTACCCTCTTAAACAGCTCCTGAAACTGTTTGAGATCGTCCTTGGGATGGACGTCCCCTAAGGCCGTGGCCTCATCCGGGGAGGAAAACGAGGAACCGCTGGGGTACATTTCTTTGGACCCTTCCGGTTCTTGATGGTGATGGTGCGCCCTCTCGCTGGAGGTTTGCGAGGGAAAATCTCGTGGGTCCACGGCCAGCCCCCCCTGGGATGCTTGAGTCTCCGTCCCCGATCGCGATTGCCCTCGGGGGTACGAGGTAATATGTGGGGATCTCCCCCTGGTAGATTGCCGATGGTGTCCATGCCCCGCGTGGAAGGGACGACCATGGTAGTATAGGCACTGTTCCTGGGAAGGTGACCTTGACCATTCCCTTTGCACGTACCCTGTGTGTCTGGGAGAGGGGGATTGTGGAGACACTGGAGAGAGCGATTTTGCATAATAGTCCAGCGATTCAAATCCCAGGAAGGGCGAGGGGGGTGCCAGCCATGGGGAGGCTGATTGCAGGAAAGGAGAAGGGGGCTCCGGGTAGGCTAGGGGGGGCCCCTGCCTTCTGGTTGGAGTCTGCAACATGAGCGGAGGGCTGTGAGAGAAGAGCTCCACAGCCCTGTCTGGAGAGGGGCTGCAATGCCTCCTCTTGTGTGCAGCCTTCCCCCTCCCTTGAGGAGGTAACTCCGCCCCCTGATGGGCGGGGGATCCCGGCCCCGTCGGCACCGTGCTAGGCACGCTCGAGGGCGGTGCCACACGTGCGGAGTCCTTGTGCGCCTGCAGGCTACGTGCCTGCGCTCCCTGCACCGCCGGTTCCCCGGGGATCGGTGCCGCTGTCTGCGGTGCCGCTGGTACCGGCGCTTGCTTAGCCGCCGCCCTGCCTGCGGTGCGGGGCGGCTGGCTGATCATCGGAGGCTGAGCCGCTTCCACGTGGCTCTCCGTGCCGCCGCCGATCAGCTGTTGCTGCGGCTGGGGGCTGCTCGCTCCTCCCGTCCCGCTCACTGTTACTGCCGGCAGGGATCGGGTTGGAGAAACTTTCCTCCGTTTTTGCGCAGATGGAGTGAGGGAGGCAGCTTTCCTTCTAAGGGCCCCGGAGGGTCCCTCCTGCTGCGGCCGCTCCGGCACGTCTGGCTGGAGGGCCTTGTCAAGAAGCAGCAGTTTAATTCTCATCTCCCTGTCTCTCCGTGCTCTGGTCGTTAACTTTGCACAGAAGGCGCATTTTTGTGCCACATGGGACTCCCCCAGGCACCTTATGCATAGACTGTGCCCATCGGACACTGGCATCGCCTCTCGGCAGGACTCACATTTTTTAAAGCCTGAGGCGGACATTGTTGGTGAGTCTTTGAGTTTGCTTGTGGGTACTTAGCACTTCTTTGTGCTGTTTCCCCGTCCGATGGCCTGCCTCCGCAGGAGGGCTGATGGCCCTAGCTCCCGGCCTCCGGCGCTGGTTACTGGGACTGGCTTGAGCTGTCCCTCCGTAGCTTGTTTGTTTTTTTTTTTTTTTTTTTTTGCAAAATAACAACCGGTTACTTATGGTATCCTAAGAACTGAAAAACTTTAAAGAGAAAAACAAATAAAGTCGTTGAATACGCTATGTGGCTTTAGCCTAGTCGGATTCCGTCTGCAGCCGACGGCGGTTGAGAGGAACTGGCGGGGACCGGATCGCGCACATGGCCAGGAGCGCGCCAGGGAGCAGCGCGTACCGGCGCATGCGCGGTCCGGCAGAAACTGCTTGGAAGATCCGATCTGCGGCGCCGGCCAAGCCGTCACCTATGGTGGAGCACCCACGGGGACACTCGAAGAAGAACCCTGCTGTTTTCTTTGAATAAATAAATTGCTTCCTTTAAAAAAGCACCCTCTAGACATTATTATTGTAATGCAACATTAAAGCTATATTAACAGCCATGCTGTCTTAACATGTTTTTGAACTACCACTTTAAAATTTTTGTTTACTTACTTGCAGTCTTTTGAAATGTTCTCCAGTTTAAAGTCAACTCCTTTATGACTCTCCTTCAGAAAAACGAGATTTGTTTGTGTGGTTCCACTATAAATAATTCATTTAGTTATTTAGGATGTGATCCAAAACAGGGAACAGCCTGGAAATCTGTCCCCCAACTTCAGCAGGCTTTGGACCAGTCACTTTAAGCATTGCACACACTGCAACAGTGTATTTCCTCTAGACTGAATTTTGCTCTGTGATTAAGGTTGCCAGTTGTCTAATCCCACAAACCCAGCTGCCGCTAACTGCATTCCCATCCCCATTGCTCCCACTTACTTTCACCAGTCTGGGGAAGCAGGTTGGGGTGCAGGAGGAAGTGCACAGGACAGGCGCTAGGAGGAAGCTTAGGTGTGACCTCTGGGCTGAGGCACGAGGTTGGTAGCAGGAGGAGTGTGGGCTGAGGGCTCCGAGAGGGAGTGTGGAAGTGGGAGGAGGTCAGGGAATCAGCGCCTATCTTGGGTGGCTCCAAAAAGCCACCATCACATCCCTCAGGCAATGTCTTGTAGAGGGGGGCTCAGGAGCCTCCATATGCCTCTGCCCACAGGCTCCAAGTCAATGGAGCTGTGGGGTTAGCACTTGGTGCAAGGGCAGCATGTGGAGACCCTTTGTTCCCACCCCTGGGGCTGCAGAGACTTTGCCGGCTGCTTCCCAGAGGGTGCGTCAACACTACAAACTAACTTTGAAGTAAGGGGCTAATTTGAAGTAGCCTGAAGAGCATCCACACATGCTTTCCCTTACTTGGAAGTTAACTTCGAAGTAAGGGAGGCTACCTTCAAAGTCACTACTCCATTCCCGGGAATGGAATAGTGGCTTACTTCAAGTTTAACTTCGAAGTTAAGTGTGTGTAGATGCTCTGCACTCCTTACTTCAAAGTAAGGAGCCCTTCAAGGAGGACCCAGCCCCTCCCCCGGAGGATGGAGACAGTCTGGCTAGTCCAGTCAGGGCTCTATGGTCCCTGCCTTCTGCCTTAAAGGAAGCAGCTTCCCAGCAGTCCCTGGCAGGAAGCTGAGAGTGTGCTACAAGCAGGGGCAGCACAAGCTCTGCCTAGGACTGCCACTGCACGAAGCACCTGCCAGCTTCTGCAGCCCCTACCCACCATGGCGGCACGGCAGGACCTTCCTCCCACTCCACGGGCTGCAGAGGAGGTGTCCAAGGGCTCACAGGGCCCAGGCAAGGGCCATGCCAGGAGGAGACTCTCCTGGACTGAGGTGGAGCTAAAGGAGTTCCTCGCTCTGTGGGGGGAGGAGGAGGTCCTTCAGCAAACCAGCACAATGCCCAGGCCTTCGATCGGCTGGCCCATGTCCTAGCCACCTGAGGGCACCCCGAGTGCACCAGCAGCAGCATCCACATCAAGGTGAAGGAGCTGCACCAGATGTATATCAAGGCCTGTGATGCTGCCAGCTGGTTGGGGGCACAGCCTGTGCACTGCCCCCACTACCAGGAGCTGCACAGTCTCCTGGGGACAAGGGAGGTGGCCACCCTGGAGCACCTGGTGGACACCGCCAGTCCCCCTCCTTTGGACAGCAGCGAGGAGGCCAGTCCCTCCAGCACCACCAGCCTTGCGCATGGACACCAGCCCACTGAAACCGAGTGCAATGATGAGGGCTCCAGCTACGGGACCCTCATTATCACCCTCCCCTCCAGAATACCAAGCCAGGCATCATGGAGCCAGGCCTCTCCTGAGCCCCAGAAGGTCACGGCCAGTATGTTCAGGGCAAGCGGGACATCACAAGGGATGGGGACAGGGCCACCTGAGAACAGCCCTACAGCCCACACACCTGTGGATGCGGGAGAGGAGAGAATGGGCTGATCCTCTCCAAGCGGGAACCCCTGGGCATCCGGGATCTCACGGGCCATCAGGCAGCAGGGAAGCGGAGCAGGGGGCAAAGGAGTGGGGGATTCAGCCCCCCCCCCAGGGCAGGAGCCAGCACTCACGGTCCATCCCCCTGTCCCTTTCTGTCTCCACAGGTCCCTTGCCAGTGAGCCAACATCGAGCTGAGCAGAGCCGAGCAGGCCACAGTTGCAGGGGGCTGGGAGGCCACCCCATTGCCCCTGCCCACATCCCCCCATGGCCGCGGTTGGGACTTTCGGAGATGGCAGTAGAGGGATGAGGAGGCGGCCGCCAGCTGGGGGGCTGTGCAGGAGATGACCAGGGTGCTTGCAGGAATGGCTGGTGATAGAGCAGGACAAGTGGATGAGGCTGGTTGGCAGCATGGATGCCATGATCCAGGCCTTGGCTGCCCACCTCACCCAGCCTCTGGCCTCCTCACCAGCCCCTCCTTCAGCTGCCCCTCCCACAGCCGCCCCTTCAGCAGCTGCCCGACACGTGGCGGACCTGGCACCAGCTGAGTGCCTCAAGTTGCCCCAGTGACTGCTGACAGAGGCAGGTGCACCTGGCGCAGCCCCAGTGACCCCTCCTGCACACCCCATGGAGGCACAGCCTGCGGCACTCCCACCCCAGTCCTACCTCCCCATGGTCCCGCCTCCATTGCAGCCCCACAGGGGACCCTGGACACAGGGCGGTAGGAGCGACCATGGCCAATGTGGTTCCCCGCCCCCCCCCCACATCTCGGGCAACTGACCCAGCTCCCATCCCAGCACCCCTCCCAGTTTGGTCCCCCACCCAAGCCCCCACCTCCCCACTGCCAACCATTCCCCTATGCACACCAAAGGTTACCACCTTCCGTTGCTTGATGTACAATACTTTATTTTCCCCATTAAAGCATGTGGTTCTCACTGTAACTCATGTCCCTGGTGGTTTGTCGGGGGGAGGGGGGAGTGTGAGGGGTGCAGGGGGGGCTGGTGTGTGGTGCAGTGTGTGGCTGGAGGGGAATCAGGGCAGGCTGTGCATGAAGGGCTCCCCACGGCCCTCCACAAGGTTCTGGAGGGCACAGCAAGCAGTGATTACCACAGGGATGTTCAGGAGGCTGACATCCAGCCTGGTGAGGAGGCTGCAAAACCTCCCCTTCAGCCTTCCAAATGTCCACTTGACTGTGCCCCTGGCATGACTGAGGTGACTGTTAAAGGTGTCCTGGGCTGGCGTGGTGTGTCCAGTATAGAGCCACATAAGCCACAGGTGCAGCAGGTATGCAGTATTGGCCACGATGCAGGGGAAGCATCGTGATGTCCCTGATTGGGAGCTCCCATGGGGAGACACACATGCCCTCCTGCATCCGTTGTCCCAGCCACGAATTCCGGAACACCCAGGTTCCGTGGGCCCTGCCCGGCCACCCCACACACATCCAGGATATGGCCCCTCACATCCACCAGGGCCTGGAGTACCACTGAGTGGTACCCCTTCCTGTTTATGTAGGCGCCCCCACTGTGGTCCGGAGCCCGGATCACAAACTGCATTCCATCCCAGGCTCCAAAACAGTTAGAGAACCCCAGGTGTGCAAACCAGGCAAAGGCTGCATCCAGGTGCCCCAGGGTCATGACACGTCGCAGGAGCACTGTGTTGATGGCTTGGATGACCTGTAGGGGGAAGGAGGGGACGTCCATGACCGCCAGACTGGAAGGCCCCCTGCCCCGCCACTGGAAGCCCTCTGCCCCCCCTTCCCAGTCACCCTTTCCCCGGCTTGGATCCCTGGTGGGGGGCTGCCCATACTTCCCTCAGCACTGCTCCAACAGTGGCCTTGCCAATGCCAAATTGGTGACTGACGGATCTCTGGCTGTCAGGGGTGGCCAGCCACCACACTGAAATGGCCACCCTCCTATGCACCGGGAGCACTGGCCGCATATGTGTCCCGGTGCTGGAGGACTGGGGTGAGCCAGTGGCAGAGGTCCTCGAATGTCGGGTCATCTTGAAATTCCTCAGCCACCGCTCATCGTCCCAGTCCTCCAGCACCAGCCAGTCCCACCATTCAGTGCTGGTGGTGTAGGCCCACTGGTGCCGGCTTGGGGGGGAATGGGAGAGGGCAGCATGAGTATGGCAAGGGCCTCAAGGCTGGGTCCCAGGTGGGCAAGCCGCCCAAGGTGCTGGTACTGCAGGGTGAGCAGCATGGCCAGCAAGCTGACCAGGATCGATACGGCATCGTCCTCGGGGAGGGAGGGAGCTGGCATGGTCTCCAGCTGGTCCCCTGTGTACGTGCTGCTTCTGTCTTCAGCCTGTCAGCCTGGAACACATGCGGGCTGTGGGTGTTGGGAGGGGCCCATTAAGGGGTTGGCTGCGAGCCCGGAAGGGCTTGTTGGCCATGCGGCCCTATGTCTGCATCATTTCCTGGCCCCTTACTTCAAAATAGGGACTAATTGTATGTAGACATTTAACTTTGAAGTAAGGGAAAGCCTAATTCGAAGTAAGGGAGGGTGCATTTTGTGTGTGGACTCTCTACTTCGAAATTGCTTACTTTGAAATATAACTTAGAAGTAAGCAACTTCGAGGTTAGTTTTTAGTGTAGACACAGACAGAGTGGAGAAAAGCCAATTCAGGTAAGGGGACCTGCCTTAGCTGTGCCACCACACCAGACTGTTAGTGCCCAAAGTCTCCCAGTTTGGTTCAAGTAGTCTCCAGAGATGGGACTGCCAACTCCCCTGCTTTCACCAGAAATCTCCTGGAATCATGTCTTGTGTGTGACTGTGGATTTGAAGCAGTGCAACCATTTACCTGGTGTTAATCCAAAAATATATATTTAACATTCAAATAGTCCCATTGGAGGTACCCAACTTCTTAATATATATATATATATACTTGAGACATTATAAAGCCCTGATATATATCAGGGCTTTATAATGTCTCAAGTCCCATTGGAGGTAGCCAACTTCTTAAAAAAAATATCAGGCCTTGATAATGTCTCGAGTCAAACAATCGGAAACATACCAGAACACATGTACGAGTGAGTGTTCTGATCATTCCACAGTTTTGTACTTCCAAAGCTGCCTGTGCAGTTACCGTGGCCTCAGACATCCGATTGGTTTCCGTGATCGATATAACTTTACATTTCTGAGGTTTAACCTATCCAACCATTGACATGAAATATGTTGCACTTCTTTTATCTGAATAGGGGCCATTCTATGCGAAGTCTGGCTGGACCTTCTCCATGCTGAAGCAGCTTGAAACGGCAGCCTGCAGTTCCTATGCTACACTTGCTAAGCTTATTATGGTCCTCATAACAAAAATAAGCCATCCACTGGTGATCCCATCATAGAAAATGTGTTATAACTGCATGCTTATTTCTCTACACTTCCAGCATGATTGCTCTTAAATTCATTGTGCTCATTTCTCCAGAATACTGCATGTGAATATTCTGAAGTTTAAAATGATATTACCATAGTAAATGTAGGGCTGATCTTGCAATATTGACCCTCGTCCAAACCCACATAGCAGTAGATATCAATATTTTCAGATGCTGTTGTGCCTCAGTTGCTTACATATTGCTTTCTTTAATATGCCCACATGTAGGTGTTCAAATGATCTCTATGAAGTGGTGGTCCTATCTTTGCCTTAAAAAAATTTGATTAAATCTATTTTCGTGTGTTGGATAAGTTATTGAAGTACATGTTCCATGACATCAACAAGAGACCTGCCTTAGGGCTTATTTATTTGCTTGGGTTTTCAGCTTCCTGATACAGCGAAAAAAATAGAGCAGGTCAACAGGTAGAGATTTTGCAGAACCAGAACTAGGTCACAGTTATTCCAGTTCTTCACATATGTTGTGGGGAATATGTAATATATTCATATATTCTCAGGCAAGATGGAACATTATGACCTAGTCTCACTTCCTGTATAACAGGCCACCAAACTACCCCAAAATAATTCCTACATTATATATTTCAGAGAAAAAAATATCCAATATTTTAAAAGATACCACTGATGAAGAATTGCCATGGCCCTTGGTAAATTGTTCCAATGGTTAATTAATCACTGTTGAAATCGTACACCATAGTTCCCTTATGAATTGGTCTTTATGATGAATAGTTCCTGCCTGACCCACATGGCTATTTGAGTTCTGCATGCCTGAGAAACCTGGATTGATTGTTTCATAGAGTCCACTATTCTTCAAATATTTTATGCAGATGAAGGTGAACAAAAAAAACAAAAAACTACACTTAGATATAGTATTGTAAAGCTGTTTGTGGGAGAAAAAAGTTACCCCCAATTCCTTGATTGGTTTATGGTCTGAAGAATATTATTTTTGACAAGCTTTTTGCAAAATGTCAGGATACTGCACAAGATCTGGCCTATCTGAAATAAGATGACATTTATATTTCCTTCAAAACATCCCCTCTTTGTGGGAAAATTGTCAAACTCTTCCTTCCTACTGAGGGTCAGAGACTTTTTTTAAATATCTGAACACCGTTTAGAGGTAGGTACAGAACAACTTGGCAAAGGATGTCTTGATCATTTCCCACCATTCCTCATTTGGATAAAGAAAACAAAAACAAACAAACCATTTCCTCTACGCAACGAATTGCGTTCAAAACTGGTCATTGGGGGGCCATCACCCTGATTACCGTACATTATCATCAAGGGATTATGTTCAAGTACTTCTCAACAGCCTAACATATCAGTTTGCAGTCTTACTTCCATACCAGATCACTGCAGTGAATGGCACAACCTCCCTTGGATGGGCAAAACGTAAGCTAACTCAGTGTAGTTTTTTCCTATCCATGCCACAATACATCCCACATATTCCTCCTATTCTATTACAGTCTCATCTATGCGTAGTTGACAACTGCTCTAATGCTTCAGCTCTGCCGCCTGATGAATTGTGTCTTGCATGCCTGTGCACCAAATCTGAATGTGACCCAATGCATACAATTCCCATTCAAGTCAATTGGCCCACTGTCTGTCATTTTTAGACATCAGCACGAGGCTTTTCCAGGTTTCAATACAACACAAATTAGATGACTGAAAATTCACTACATTTGTATATACACTATTAATTTACCCATTTATGATATTTGTAGAGGCTTTGGGGCCATGCTACATATTTCCATGAGATAAAGCCAATGACAATTAATGAGTTTAAAGGTGATGAAAGTAATTCACAATAACTGAATAAGTTCTGGGTGGTCTGGCACTGACTCATACCACATTAAAATAGAAGAGAGAGTGCTTCATTTACAAAACAGCAACAATAGCATTTTACAAACTAACCTATGTTTTCTGGCAAAAGCTGCATTTGCTGCACACCCAGCACTCTTGACTTTAGAGGGGGATTTGAACACACAAATGATGAAATATCAGCCATTAAAAGGGGATGGAAAATCACCATATTTTGTTTCCACATCCATAAGAAAAAAACAATACAAGCTCAACTCCATTGTCTTACAAATACAGAAAATCAATTTGAGTTCCATATGCAGACGGACAGCACTATTGGGTCTGGCATATATAACCTAAAAAGAAAAAAAAACCCTACAAATACAGACACAAAGATATTCTAAAGCCCAGAAAGTTTTAAAGTTCAGAGTCCAGACCTGATCAGCTTCTCACTGAAGTAGCAATACTGCCTCCTGCACGTATTTCTCTTTGGTACTATTCAAAGCATTGGTAGAGCACCTGTGCTAGCTGCTCACTGTTCAATACATATACACAGAATATATATATATGTACACAGAAGAGGTTATGAACGGTAAAGTTGTCATTTCACTTTAGAGATTATTCGCAAGCGCTGTAAACTAAGTATTCTCTAAGGGCACACACATGCTCATGCTGGAGTTCCCAGGTCTGGTAGACAACTGTCTGAAGCACTGATTGAGCTAGTCTATAAAATAACTAGTCTGAGACTACATACTTGGGGAGGGGAACACGAAACTGTCCTGCAGCCTGTACGTAGCTGCACATTTAGTGTGCCTGCCTGTACATAGCCGCACAGTTAGTGTGCATATGTCTACCTGAGCTGGAAGTTAGACCTCCAACATTGGTGCAGAAATACCTGAATTCTGATGCCTGACGGAACCACGTGGGTAGACTAGATCCTAAACAGGCTTCCTGCATTTGACCTTCATCCATAGTGAAATAAGACTAGTTCCCAACAATGACTGACTATCTCTGCCTCTTTGCAAAGAGATAAGGGGATTTGGAACAAGTTGTTGCTTTATGGGAAACAGCAGAGAAGAAGTTACAAGAAAGAAGCTACTGAAGCAGCAGCACCGACTGCCACTGTGGGTCCTGGGGCAAGGTGTGTGTGCGGGGGAGGGCACAGTTCTGCTCCTGGGAAGGGACCTGGCCAAATGTGGAAGGGGCAGGACAGAGAATTAGACCTTCAGCTGGGCCCTCACAGCTGTGAACATCAATGCAGCTGCACTGCCCTGGCAATTCAAAGGGGCCCAGAGCCATAGCAATTCAAAGAGGCCTGGAGCTCCAGCCGCCACCACTGCCATAGTAGCAGTGGCAGCAGACAGAGCTTCAAGACCCTTTGAAACACTTTGCCTACCCTTCCCCCACCCTTGGCTGTACAGAACTGACTTTGAGATCAATGTTACATTATTGAAGACAAGTCTGATTTCATTTGCTGTGGCTGCAGAGCTACTATGTCTTAGTGTGATCATACCAGACAGATGCAATGAAACAAAGCATGCACACAAGATAATGCAACATGACATTTTTTCGTTAGTGGAGAGAACATAGCATTCAGACTGCGGCTGCCTGCTGTCAGCTCAGATAGGATAAAATCAGTGGGAAGACACAGAATGGAAAATACAGTACTTAGGGAAGAAAAGTCTGAATCCACAGTATACAGAACAAACTGATTTTGATAGTCATTTCATCACTAGGTAAAAATATATTTTAGGGGGTTAATGTGTGTTACTGGTTGAATTTCAACCAGAAATCTTTAGGCCTGGCTTTTCAAAAGTGAAAGTCATACCTAAGTGTGGTTTTAACCAGATGTTCCCCATAAAAATTCCCTTTACCTTTTATTTCAAGTGTGGGGAAAAGGGTTCCTTAAAGGAAAGAAAAAAAATACTAGAATACAAGAAACCTGAGGCAAGTTCTGTGCATTATTCGTCCTCCCTGCAACCCAATAGGCATGAGTTTTGGTGGATGTGAAACACCCCAAAGCTATTCTCCATTTTCTACAAATGAAAAAAAGAATAAGACATAACACTGGTATATCCAGAAGATGGGTCCAGAATTATCTTCCATTAGTTTGGAGAGTGTGTACTGAACTATAGCATGCTGTGAATATTATTCCTTTGTCAGGCAGTTACCTCCTTGGAGTTGCCAAAGACGCAAGCATGAAGACACACACACACACACACACACACACACACACACACAAAATAGCTGGTTGAAAAATTCATTTAAGTATTTTCTTCAACATACTTTGTTTCAATGTCAAAACATTTTACAGAGATGTATTCATTATGGCAAAGTTTTTGACAGGGAGGTTTCTAAGGTCCAGGGCTCTCTGGTTACTTGGATATAGAGAAAGAACAGAAACTGGAAACCTGAGCATTCTGATACAAGTGAACATTTCTGTTTGACAAAAGTGTTGTGGTTTTGTTCTAATGCAGAAAAACAAACCACTGAAATCCAAAAATGTTAGCCCAAAATGGGCTAACTCTGGTCAGGTCTCCCAATCACGAGTCAAGTTACTTACATACTTAAGTGTTTGTAGGAATGACCCACATAAGAGTGAGATTATTTACCTAGGTTGATTTCTAATAATTAAGGGCAAGAAAAGTCTATGAGTGGGAGTTGCTAAGCATGACAGAAGTCCATGGACTTGTAGTGGTGATTAATTGGAATTCTTTCCTGTATTAGAGAGCTTTGCTCCCTTATATAGCCAGCTGGGATTCTACCCCCCTAAGCCTGGACATCCTGCAAGATCCATGATCTAATGCAATTTTTACATATCCACAATAACTGAGCCTATTCATTCACTCAGAAGCCCTATTACTTTTATAGATTATGAACACTCCTCAGTCCTCTTGTTCCTTCTAACCCTTACCATGAAAGAGTGACCTCAACACTGTAATGCTGCACTAACATGACTTTAGCCTTTGGAATCTAAAGAGATTTAGTGCTGTTAACTTTCTTCAAGCCTACTACTGATTGCTGGGCAGGATAGCAATCTTGCTATTGCATAAGAAAATTAAGTACTGCCCTGTGGTTTTTATGAGGCTATAATGCAGCCAGTTGATAAACTACAAAGCTGGAGGCAAAGTAGACTGTCCCATCAGGGAACAGGATTATTGCCTGAAAAAACAACACAATCACATTACTTGGTGTTGCAGTGCAGGCAGTTAAAAACTGATTTAATTCTACCTCCTCCCCTCTCCTCACAACTTGTTCTAACAGGATTTCTATGACAAGAAAACTTCTCGAACTTTCAATGGCTCAGTGACAGGCCATGCTTAGCACTCCAAAAACTCAGGGCATTGCAAAAGTTACAGGTGACTATTCAATCTTAGAATATGCCTCTTTGAGCACAACTTACTTTAGGAATTCTATGCTGTATTCTATAATAGAATGCAACAAATAACACAGTGGCAAGCTACCATTTCCTGGGCACAAATCCTATTTGTATTACTAATGTAAGATTGTCTCACTGTGGGAAACAATCACCAATGAACAGGGCCACCATAAAGCCTATTCTGATCCATATCCTAGTGCAAGCATAGACATAGGAAAGGTGGACGCAGGATCCTTGAATTCTATATCCTGCCTAGCCGATGAACTGTTGTGTTATCACAGGCAAGCAGCTTCAAGACTGGGCCTTTCTTAGTTGTGTAACCTTTTGTTAATGAATATGTTTGCAGCACTGCCACCAGCTAGCTGTGATGGATATAAATTGGGCACTTAATGAACCCACCGCCCATGCCTTCAACACTGCAGTGTGTTTTCTGATAGTGTACTGGCACTGATACTGGCAAACAAACCTGAGACTGCTAGCTCTTTGCCAGAAATATATTTGTTCAATCTGCAGAAAGAAAACAAAATTTGGTCACCAAAGACCTTTGCCAAAGTCAGATATGTGAGTCTGATCTCACATCAGGTTTAGATGGCTGTAGCTCCACTGATTTCTTATGAGCTACAAAGATCCAGAAGTAATGAGATTAAAACTGATACGCTGATTATGAAGACCTCTGTAACCCTTTAATCCTTTTAGCTATTCAATCCCCCTTACTATTTAGTACTCAAAATTGTTTATATACATAAGGTTTTGAGCAACGTATTCTTAGTCTAGATTTTCTGAAGGTTTGAAAGTATAATCTAAATTCCATATAACACTGACTAGCATGGACTTCATTTTGTGGCCTTTGAACCAGTTTATAAGCAAATTTACACATTCATTATCAGTCACTGTCTGGGCTTCTTAAAGCAACAAAATTTACTTTCCAAGTTGAAGCCTTCCGTGCCTATTCTCTCCTCTTGTGCTCAGTACTGATTTCATGTAGATAAAAAACTAAGGACACATACTAAAATGTATTGAGATGGCTAGGAGTAATTTGATTATATGCCTGCTTCTCATTCTAATCATCAGTCATCAAGAAGTGTGGCATTTCTCTATTCAGGTTCCACGGTGAAATTGTAATGTCATGTACTTCTATATATTCAAGGCTTCAAAACATTATTTGGGGACACCAAGTGACACCATTTATTATAAAGAAGTATTTAACTTCAGTTTTTTAGCAATATGAATGTGTGTTTGACTAATGAGTTCAAATAGTCACCACATTGTGAAAGATTAACCGAAATGTCTCAAGATACACAAAGTATATAAGGATCTAGGTAAGTAAGGATAATTTTTGACCCATACATAAAGCTCAACTGAACATTTTGCATGAAGAAACTATACTAGGTTGGGAATTTAATCCTTTGATCCTAATGTTGCATTCTCTCTATCTAGCTGTTCAGAAAGCACAGAAGGAAATCCTGGCTCCTTTAAAAATCTATGACCAAGCTGTTGATTTCAACAGGGACAGCCAGGATTTGACCCCTAAAATAGCAGGCTTGCTATATGAACGTTATGGCCATGCTGCAAACCAATCCATCTCTCTGCATCCAAGTGCTACTTGCAAACTCCTCCACATTGCACAGTGGCCTTCAAAATACCAACCTCTCATTCCTGATGGATTTCCCAAGCCCCTGTCACACCACTAAGAACACAAAACCCTCTCTCACTCTGGTGAAGCATGACTGTGTGCCTTCCTCAGCTACTTACTCTATAGCTCTATAAGCTTACTGTATAGGTAGCTGAGGAGCCAGCAGAGAGCCAACTGGAGACCTGATTTTTACCTGCCAAATATAACATATAGCCATAATGCAATTAAGACTCCGTGGCACATTTCTCAGACTGGGTAGTGTACATCTGGAATATGGCTGGATACGGATGGGGAAATTGTGACATGATCTCAAAGTCTTGCCACGATCCTCCCCAATTCATACAAATATGAGGCACCAGTCCCTCAGATTATGCAGATACTATAATAAAATCAACTCCATCTATGTTATCAGTGAAATTGTTAGTGCTGGAGCCTACTTGTGAAAGTTTCTCAACATTGCTAACACTGTACAAAAAATTCATGACTCAAAACTGTCATGTTAAGCTATTTACAGAACTGTGCATATACTACTGCACTGATTTATTCTTGTGCTACGGTTTGAGAGGTTCTCTCTGCAAACATAAATATCAGTCCAATCCATTTAAATTGCCGAGTTCTGCTATGCATCAACTGTCGGAACATTTGTACAGTGGGCTTCCCAGATTCTACTGAAATAAAAGAACTAAAGAGGAACTGGAAACATTGCATAAAACAGATGCAAGTTAGAAGTAGCGTTAACTTCAGTTTGTCATCTTCCTTCCTAGACTCTCTACTTGAAAGAAAACTGACGCTATGTAAAAGCATATGGCACTTAAAAATATTCGTCCTTTAAAATAATTTAACACTTGGCTGACCTTACACTACAGAGTGGTGAAAACTTGGCACTCATAGTTCCAAGTTTCTTGCAAGTAACTTTGTTCTGTTTTTGTTTGTTTGAGTTTCCAACCAAGTAGTCTGCTTGTGTTGGACTTCAACATATTCTAAATCTCAAATATTAAAGAGAAAGCCGTTAGTTTCAAACACCACCCAAAGCCAGGAACAATTAGTTTCTATTGTACACCCTGGAACAACCTAGTTATCCACAAATAAAACTACTATTACCTATAAAATTCACTATCCAGGCTCCAGTTTTCTGCTGATTCCTGAACCTAAATCTTGCATAACTTCAATGGGCTCATCTTCGTCTCCTCACTGATTATGCTGGGGACTTTGCCCTACCTGCCTGCAACACTCTGGACCCAAGCTACCATCGCCATCTGGGAACCCTGATCGCTTCAAGCCTCACAGAATGGGTGATCTCTCTCTCTCTCTGTTACACACACACTCACACACTTCTCCAGGTACAGCCTCTTACCCTTGACTTATGGATTGCTAGCCCTAACATTTGTAACAAGATTTATTGGACTTAATGTTGTTAATTGCTTTGTTTGCTTGACTCCCCTTGAAATAAATAGCTTTTCATTTGTTAAACTGGTGGCTCTTGCTCTTCCCATCTTTCTCTTTCCTTCTTGGGCGTTGTTCTGGCTTCCCCATGAACTCCGCAGCAACACTTCTTACACCTAAGCTAAAAGATCCCTGTAATGCCCAGAAATACTGTGGGCTTTGCCCATTGAGTGGGCTATTAGTAAAACAGTTGTGCTGTGGAAATGGGGACTGGGGAGAGGGCACTGAACCTGGGTGGCTTGTGAGGGTGGCAGCTGAAAGTGCTGTTTAACTCACCCACGAGTCCAAGGACACATGAGAACCACAGCTTGGCACTGCTGTGCAATCCATCCGACTCCAGAAGAGAGAGAGAGAGAGAGTGGGTGTGTCCATCTGATGCCAGATGGGAATAACCTAATCCTGTGAACAATAGTAATATAAGCAGCACACTGACAGAATTATTCACGTCCCTCCATCCCCCTGTATCCCAAATAAATGAGCATACCCCAGAGTAACAGGCAAATCTGGTAACACTGTACTTGTCTGAAATGTCATATGGCAAGTTACATAGCAAATAAATTTAAATACTGATCAGCATGCAGTTCTGTAACCAGGTATGCAATTGAACATCAACCCATTAAGTACTGTCTCAGAGGATTTGAAAACCAGATTCATGTTTTAAGGAGCCCTAAATTTTGTTTCTTTCATTTTAAGAACTATTAGTATTCTGAAATAGTGAGATAAATGTGCACTTCTTATTTCATGAGAATTTGGTGAGGTTAGTCCTATTTTGACCGAAATAAATTAAAGGAATTCTAGAGCAGGTTAAACCCTTTCAAGCTCTGAATTGTTTTTTTCCAAAACAAATAAAGAGGGTTTGGTTTTGGTTTGTTTTTGTTTTTTTTTTGCATTAAGTGTGAAATTTATTCCTATTTGTTAACCAGCTCTAAGTTTAGCATTGATCCTTGACTTGGAGAATAATCAATTACAGGTTCACTTTGCTATCAAGAAAAAATGAAAAGCCCTCAAGGACTGTAAGTCAGGAAAGCCACAAGGGTAAAATAAAAGGTAAATAAAACACTGTAAACCCACTTCAATCTAATACTAAATACTAAAAAGAATTTGTTTTATTTTAGGAGTAGATTATTATTCAGAGGATTTGGGAGATATATAATTTTTAATGTTCACATTTCTGAGGATCATTCTGGTATGAAGAATTAATATGTAAAAATAACATCCTGTACCTTCTTACTGGATACTGGACACATGCTTCTTGTTCATTCAGTGTCAAAATTGCTATTGCTAGGATAGTCACATACAGAAGTATGTTTTTACTCCTGCTAGCCTTGCAGCAGCCTCACAGCTGCGATAGTCAAGTAGATTTAATTTTGGCTTAACCCCCCCCCCTCCAAATTGTTATCAATAATACATTGCAATTGCAGGGAGCAATTCTGCAGTTTCTCATCCCTCTGATGTGATTATCTTTTGATATACCAGTGCAATGAATTCAAAAGGTAATCACAGTGCAGCGATATCATGAAGGGAATAGTTTATCTTCCAGAATTCTTATTACTGCTAATGATACATCAGCCAGAGAAAACCCATCCTGAATTTCAGATGACAGAATTGGCAAGGTTGACAGTTAAGCATTTTTATTCATTTATTGGTCAAATCTGATGGGTTTCCTAGAGTATAAATGCATGAACAGGAATCCCCACTAAGCCATTTTCACAGACCTTTAATAGGTTCCCTATTTGTGTGCATTTTGTGTAGACCTCTTTTCTAGATTCACTCACCCTAGCATCGTCTACTACTTATACAGCGATAGAAAAGCCTTTTCACAGTACTCTGTCTGGCTTCTGTGTGAAGTTGAACCAAGAATTGCTGCATCTCAACAAAGCTTAGATAGAAGACGCCCCCCCTCCCCCATGGAGTTAAGACCCCATTGTTCACTTGGGTAACTTGGGCTCAATGGATGGCAGTCAGTCCCTGCTACACAGAGAGACTAGCAGCTGCCCCATCCCAGGATCTCAGCCCTGACATAGCAACATCTTTACCATTGTGCTACCATTACTTTATCAATAGAAAAAGCAACACCAGAAGAAATATCCTAGAACCTGGACACTACTGTTTACTACAGTAGGTTTCAGCCCAAGTACAAATGATTGTCTGTCACAGTTTCTTGGATGTTTTTTCCTGTTCTCTAGCAGGACAAACTGACCCCTGGGATCAGAGAGCCCTGCTTCCCGCCATTCAAGTACTGAAGGGAAGTGCTTATATGGCCTCCCCTCCCATCGTCAGTCATTCCCATGAGAATCTCCATACAGCAGGGAGAAATCTTGTCTCTTCTTGGAACGCGTGGTTCCTTTCCAACTGGCCTCATCTAAGCTATGTATTTTTTTTGTTTATTGTTAATTTTTTACATGGGGTCAGGGATATTATTTGAAACTACTTTGTGTAGGAGAGGCAAGGGAAGAGACTGAAGCTTCATCATTTGCCCTGGAGAACACCATCCTTTCTTTCTATGGTCTGATTAGAGCTCACCATCTGTCATAGACATCAACACCAAACAAAAGCCATAGATTTTCTTGATATGCCATATCCTCATGTGATAATGGAAATACATCAGAGAGGTGGCCAAAACGGATGCCATGTAGCCAAGAATGGGCTAAAGAACCTGAAGTGATAGGCCAGTAAAAGCACACTCAAAGTACAGATAACCTGGGCATTACTTGGGATTTGAACCTGTGTCCTACCACAACCACTTGTTACTGGATCTACAGGAGGGCACAGAAGCAGCCCAGTTCTGTCTGATTAGAGGCCTAGAAAAGGGATCCTCAGCCAAGGTTGCTTGACACAGAATTCTGTCTCTCATCTGCAGGAAGGGGGTTGCTACAGGAAAGAGCAGCAATGGAATGTGTGCTGCAAAAAGAAGACAATAGGATATGTGCTCACATTTAACTTTGGCAAGGAGGAGTCTGAACTGTACAGAAAAAGAGAATGTCAAAGACATTGCACATGGCTGACAAGTGATTAAGCAGGGAACTACTCTGAGATGCCTACAGGCTGCACAGTCAGGTTTCCATGTGAACTGCTGAGAGTCATGTAAAGAGCATTCCACTGACAACAATCAATTTCGTGAACAAAAGGATTTTGTTGTCTCAGGTACTCAGCAGCTGGAGCCATGCTGCGCAGGTGCAGTCTCAGAATCACACAAGTGGAAGGGTCTTCAAAAGGTTACCACCACTCAAGGCAGAATGCTGTATTACAGTCCCTAGACTATACCTAGATATTTATCTAACCGGCTCTTAAAAGTCTTCAGTGATGAAGATTCCACAACCACCCTAAGAAGTTTATTCCAGTGCCTAACTACTCGGGCAGTTTGGAAGCATTTTTTTCCTAACGTCCAACTGATACCACCCTTACTCCAGTTTAAGCCCATTGCTGCTTTTCCTATTTTCAGAGGTTAAAGACAACAACTTTTCTCGCTCCTCTTTGTAACAACCTTTTATGTATTTAAAAACTGTTATACTGTCCTCTGACTCCTTACTCTTCTCTTCTCCAAGCTAACCAAAACCACTTTTTTTTCAAATTCCTTCATAGGCCATATTTTCTAGAGAGAAGATGGGGACTCTTTAAAGAGTTTGGCATCTGTACTGGGAAAATGCAATTCAGCAGCCAGAAGATTAGAAATAAATATAAAATAAGGTGGGTTTTTTCCCCTGTGATGAAGTGTTTAAAAATTGTCTCATTGCTATCCACCCAAAGTTTAAAATATCCTTGTATAATTTCAGGGCACTCCATAAATGTAAGAGGTCATTTCATCGGGAAATTAATGCCTCAGATTCAATTTCTATGCATATGTCTCTCATCTGAGCTCAGAAGAACTCCTTAAGTGATGGAAGTAGTAAGCTGTCATCTTCTTTGTGAAATAACAGCCAGAGAGGGATGTGACAGTTATGGCAATTTCCCGCAATATCCTTGAAAACCCTGACTGAATTAATTTTAAGTATCTTTGGGGCCATAGTATTAAATGAAAAGTGTACACACTATTTTTGAGACAATATGTGTAAAGAGTATTTCCTGGTGAAAATCCAGGGGGAGATGAATACAAATTCTTCCCCTCTAATTAAGCAGAACCCCAATCTTTTGGACCCATGCCCCTAGTTCACCTATCGCATGCGGCCAAATTAAAGGCCTAAGCTCTATAAAGGAAAGACTGAACTATTATTCATGGTTGGTTTTGTTTCTGAGTCTGAGACAATTAGAAGCTTGAAACCATGGAGAAAACCCAGGCTGCGTTTTTTGAAGGACTGACACCTACTGCAGCCTGAGGCTGGAGTTATGGTGAACTATAGTAAGCTCTTCAGCATGTGTGTGGTATCTTTTATTGTTTTAATGTTCTCTCTAAAGTTCTCACCTTAACTATCAAGGATAATAAGGCCATTGCGGAAAATTAAGTGATTTTTGCACCACTCTCCATGGCTGACGAATCTGAGGAACTGGCACATCGGGGTGCCATGCTTAGGGAGGTGCTGCTGCATAGCTCTGGGGCAGGGATTCCCTTCCCTTCCCTGCCCTTCTTCACAATTGCTCCTGCCTTCTTCCACTCCCATGGACCCACCCTACCTTCAGTTTATCAAACAGAATGGGGGTGGGAAGGCTAAAGTCAGGCTGTCCTCTCCTCCTGCCCGAGTTCCCAGTCACTCCTGAGCTGGAGTCGGGAAAGAGGGGAACCTGTCTGCTGTTGGCTGAAAAAAACGTGCAGGCTAATGGGTGCACTGCATAAAGAGACAGCGCTTCCCCAACACACATCCACTTCCCTCCACACACCCCAAAATATTTAAATCAATGGTATTGTATTATTAACATTGTGACTAAAACTGTGGTTAAGCATGACTTTTTAAAATCTCACCATTCATCACAATTATTTTTAAAGCTATTTGACAAGTCTAGTTACCTGTGAAAATGTAAATTGCAGTTTCTAGTTTCACAAGCCTGAAAAAGCCAAAGGAAGATCTTTTCAAAGGGAAAATGCTCTCAGGGAGTAATCATCAAGCTTTTTTTCCCCTTTTTACATCATCCTCAGATAAAAATCATGTCAGCTATAATTTGTGCTACTTTCAAGCTTGCTTTTAATTTTCAGTCTAATTGAGGAATGAAAGTGAATTTAACAGACCTTTTCAAGAAAGCCCATGGGCATCTAGCAGCATTTAAAATTGGTGGAGACTACCTCTCCAAACTCCACAAGTGACAATACGTAAAATGTTTGCTCTCCCATTCCGCAACTTGTGATAAAAATGCATTATTTCCCTTCCCTTTTTCTCCCCAGCCAATACATGAATGCAGTTTTAGCAAGAAATGAGTGAGAAAGCAAGCAATAGACACATTAATTCTATACCTGATCATCAAGCAAAAGACTTCGACAAATCCAAAATGAGGCTGAATTTAAATAAAAGTAAGGAAAACATCAAAAGATTCAGTTTCCAAGACTGAAATACCATCACCACATGTGCAATAACATTCTTCTGGTTTAGAAGACCAAATTTTCAATTCCCATGACTCAGTTCAGTGAGAGGAATCAAATCACATCATCCACAAGAAGTTAAAATTTCATCCCTGCAGCAAACCAGATATTCCATATATTTCAGCTGGGAGCTATTGCCACATTTTCAGAAGTCTCTAGAGAGCCATAAGGCTAGAGCGTTGCTAACGTATTTGGCTGCGTATTTTTCCAAATAGGCTGCTGAGTCAGGAGTAATTCCATGGTGCCAGATTTTGGTCTGGTACATCAGACAAAATTGCCAACTTAAGTAGTGTTACTCCAGATTTTCAGTCTGCCCCCACCTTCCCTGAGTTGCCATAGCGTATATAGTTAGAAAACGGCACTTCTACCAATTTAAGAGCTTCATATTTATCTTTAGTTCCATATCTCCCATACATGAATATACTGAATTCCAAATATAACTCTCTCTTCCAGAGTGTTTGTGCACTTTAATATTACTAATATCAGATTTTCATCCCCTAGTACTATTTCCTCAATTTGATAGCAATAACTTGCAAGCAATTCAAGCAAGACAGAAAAATACCCCGGAAATGTATGTAAACATTATGTGCAGAAGACTGGGCTGACACAGTTTTAAGCCAAGATGTAATTTTTTTTGTTTTGAATTTACTGGAAGGTACTAACATACTCTGGGAGTTGTTGACATGCTCTTTAACGAAAGAAGACACAAGAACTTGAAGCTTCAGAAAGCACTTAGAATCAAGAGAAAGCCTCACTTTCTGAAATAACTGAAAATTATTAAAGTCAAAAAGTAAAAGTTATCAGACTGTAAAGGTAAAAAGTTAGGTAATAAATATCAAAGTACAGATTTTCATACATGCATCTGCTGAAGAGCACATGTGGTTTACTTGGGTGTATTCAGATTCTAGTGTCCAGGTATGCTCCTAGTAAATCATCGGCTACATAGACCAAGCATCTCTTCACACACTTTAACATAGAATCCTAGGGCTGGGAGAAACCAAAGACAGTCATCAAGTCCAGATACACACTGGGCTCATCTACACTACCACCTTCCTTCGAAGGAAGGATGGTAATTAGGGTTTTGGGAGTTTACTAATGAAGTGCTGCCATGCATAGGCAGCACTTCATTAAGCAAGTTCCACCCAGCAGCAACTTCAAAGTTTTAAACTTCAAAGTACCGGCACACGTCTAGGCATGGCTCACCTGCCGGTATTTCGATGTGCCGGGGCAACTTTAAACTTTGAAGTACTGGCAGGTGAGCCGTGACTAGATGCAAGCCGGTACTTTGAAGTTTAAAACTTTGAAGTTGCCATGGGGAAGAATTTGCTTAATGAAGAGCTGCCTATGCACTGCAGTACTTCATTAGTAAACTACCAACACCCTAATTACCATCCTTCCTTTGACAGAAGGTGGTAGTGGTGACAAGACCATTCAGAAATCTAACTCCTAGATTAATGGCACCATTTACATTTTTGAGTGTGAAAATCCAATGGAAGATTTTGATTAAAACTTCCACAACTAATCCATGAATAAAGATATTTAGGAGTTACTGCATATGTCTCTGGTTAGGTCTGTTGACCTGGGTCACTTGTCTATTGATAAAGTATCTCTATGAACCAAATGTACTGTGATTTCAAGACTGGATTCCCTAAGACTGCCTCTGTTTGAAACTCTAAAATAAAGCTTTGTTCACAGGCATTACTTTCATGACAGGGTCAAGGAAGTGGCTGGCCAATGGTGCAATCAAGTGGAAGTCTATCTAAGCAAGGAAGATAATTGGGTGGTCTATAAACAGGAAGAGAAGAGAAGAGAAGAGAAGAGAAGAGAATTTACTTCAAACCCCCATAATTATCTGAAAAATAATGTATTCCTTCCCTTGCCCTTAAAAATACCATGGTCATTTATGAATTCTGATCCTCTTGGTTACAAAAAATGAGAGTCAGTGAAAAAATGACTGCAGCTGCACTTTAGAGTGTGTTTAAATGTTAGGGGTTTTTAAACATATATGATTCTTACTCACAACATTTAAGAATTAAAAACAAAACTTTTAGAAGGCTTCAAATGCTGCCAAAACTAATTTTCCTCAAACGAACAAACTTACAGGCTATATTGAACATATATAAATGAAACCTTAAAAAAAAACGTCCCTTTAATTCTGAGATACCTTCAAGCATTGTCTCTTCTCAGGCTACAGAGGCTTTAGACTGTCTAAGGTGATGTCTCCTCAGTTAATTACAACCTGTGACTGACCCATACCAGCCAGTTTGTGTGCACAGGGATCAGGCTATCTCATTGCTTCATAGACTTCTGGGCTCAGGCTGGAGCCCAGGTCCTGGGACCCTGCCACCCTGAAAGGCCTGGATTCCAGCCCAAGCCTAGACATGTATCCAGCAATGAAACAGCCATGCAACCCCAACTCTGCAAGGCTGATTCAGGTGGCAAGGGTCAACTGCGGGATTTTCTTTGCTGTGCACATTTTCCCTAAAAGAATCCAGATACTCATTCTTGAATGGAGCTTTTCCAGAATGGGATCTACAGGTGGTTTCTGGGTCTTATGGGGCAAGTTCTCCAGGAACCCACTGACCTCTAGCACATGAGAAAATAGGTCACAGTCCTTCATGCTGTGAAGCTATTTGTTAGCGATCATTCTTTGCTCACCAGAGATGTAACAACATCATTCAACAGCACTCCTAAATGTGACCGTGATGCTGAAGCACTGCAGGAACTTAAGTTAATGGAAGTTTTGTCAGTGACACCCACAGTAGCAGGATCAAACCCTGGGGCCCACAAATATTTTAGTTCATGACAAATTTATTAAAACGCACACACGTTAGAGCCCAGTCCTGTTATTTCAAACAGTTAAACTGGGTCTGTAATGATAATATGTCTTTTGGAGACACTACTAGCTTAACACAAGAAGTCAGTGACGTATAAGCACCTAGATACATGTTACTTTGTGCTAGTTAGTAATTCTCCTTCATCTAGTAATTAAACCATTGAGGTTTCTCTGTATTTCAAAAGAGCCTCGCTTTGAAAGAGGTGTTTTAGGGCTTAGTTACAGCACTGCAGCAGCAGCACCAGCAACAGGGTAGCAGCATCAGGTGGTGTGAATTGAGGCAAAGGCAAAAGTGCTTAAGGAAACATCCTGGGCCTATTCCATGGCCACAATGTAAATAAGAACATAAGAACATAAGAATGGCCATACTGGGTCAGACCAAAGGTCCATCCAGCCCAGCATCCCATCTGCCGACAGTGGCCAATGCCAGGTGCCCCAGAGAAGGAGAACAGAAGACAATGATCAAGTGATTTATCTCCTGCCATCCATCTCCTGCCCTTGTTCTGAAGGTCTACGGCACCATACTTTATCCCTGGCTAATAGCCATTTATGGACCTAACCTGCAAAAATTTATCAAGCTCTTTTTTAAACCCTAATAGAGTCCTGGCCTTCACAGCCTCCTCGGGCAAGGAGTTCCACAGGTTGACTGTGCGCTGTGTGAAGAAAAATTTCCTTATATTAGTTTTGAACCTACTACCCATCAATTTCATTTGGTGTCCCGTAGTTCTTGTATTATGGGAAAAGGTAAATAATTTTTCTATATTCACTTTCTCCACACCATTCATGATTTTATATACCTCTATCATATCGCCCCTCAATCGCCTCTTTTCCAAACTGAAAAGTCCCAGTCTCTCTAGCCTCTCCCCATATGGGACCCGTTCCAAGCCCTTAATCATCTTAGTCGCCCTTTTCTGAACCTTTTCTAATGCCAATATATCTTTTTTAAGGTGAGGAGACCACATCTGCACGCAGTACTCAAGATGTGGGCGTACCATAGTTTTATATAGGGGAAGTATGATATCTTTTGTCTTATTATCGATCCCTTTTTTAATAATTCCTAACATCCTATTTGCCTTACTAACTGCCGCTGCACACTGCATGGATGTCTTCAGAGAACTATCCACTATAACTCCAAGATCCCTTTCCTGATCTGTCGTAGCTAAATTTGACCCCATCATGTAGTACGTGTAATTTGGGTTATTTTTTCCAACATGCATTACCTTACACTTACCCACATTAAATTTCATTTGCCATTTTGCTGCCCAATCACTCAGTTTGCTGAGATCTTTTTGTAGCTCTTCACAATCCCTTTTGCTTTTGACTGTCCTGAACAACTTGGTGTCATCTGCAAACTTTGCCACCTCACTGCTTACCTCATTTTCTGGATCATTGATGAACAAGTTGAACAGGATCGGTCCCAGGACTGACCCCTGGGGAACACCACTAGTTACCCTCCTCCATTGTGAAAATTTACCATTTATTCCCACCCTTTGTTTTCTGTCTTTTAACCAATTCCCGATCCAGGAAAGGATCTTTCCTCCTATCCCATGACCACCTAATTTACATAAAAGCCTTTGGTGTGGGACTGTGTCAAAGGCTTTCTGGAAATCTAGGTATATCATGTCCACTGGGTGCCCCTTGTCCGCATGTTTATTAACCCCTTCAAAGAATTCTAATAGATTAGTTAGACACGACTTCCCGCTGCAGAAACCATGCTGACTTTTGCCCAACAATTCGTGCTCTTCTACGTGCCTTGCAATTTTATTTTTTACTAGTGTTTCTACTAATTTGCCTGGTACTGATGTTAAACTTATCGGTCTATAACTGCCAGGGTGTCCTCTAGAGCCTTTTTTAAATATTGGCGTTATATTGGCCATCTTCCAGTCATTTGGTACCAAAGTGGATTTAAAGGATAGGTTACAAACCACTGTTAATAACTCCGCAATTTCACATTTGAGTTCTTTCAGAACCCTTGGGTGAATACCGTCTGGTCCTGGAGACTTGTTACTATTCAGCTTATCAATTAACTCCAAAACCTCCTCTAATGTCACTTCAATCTGAGTGAGTTCCTCAGATTTGTCACCTAAAAAGGCTGGCTCAGATTTAGGAACCTCTGTAACATCCTCAGCCGTGAAGACTGAAGCAAAGAAATCATTTAATCGCTCCGCAATGGCACTGTCTTCCTTGATCGCTCCTTTTATATCTTTATCGTCCAAGGGCCCCACTGCTTTTTTAGCGGGCTTCCTGCTTCTAATGTATTTAAAAAACATTTTACTATCGTTTTTTGAATTTTTGGCTAGCTGTTCCTCAAAATCTTTTTTGGCTTTTCTTACTACATTATGACACTTAATTTGGGAGTGTTTATGTTCCTTTCTATTTTCCTCACTAGGATTTGACTTCCACTTTTTAAAAGCTGCCCTTTTCTCTCTCACTGCCTTTTTAACATGGTTGTTTAGCCATGGTGGTTCTTTGTTAGCTCTCTTACTGTGTTTTTTTATTTGGGGTATACATTTAAGTTGGGCCTCTAGTATGGTGTCTTTAAACAGTTTCCGTGCAGCTTCCAGGGATTTTAGTTTAATTACTCTACCTTTTAGTTTCTGTTTAACTAGCTTCCTCATTTTAGTGTAATTCCCCTTTTTGAAATTAAATGCCAGAGTGTTTGACCGCTGCGGTGTTCTTCCCAACACAGGAATATTAAAAGTTATTATATTGTGGTCACTATTTCCAAGCGGTCCAGTAACAGTTACCTCTTGGACCAGATCCCGCGTTCCAGTCAAGACTAGATCGAGAATTGACTCTCCCCTTGTGGGTTCCTGTACTAGCTGCTCCAAGAAGCAGTCATTTAAGGCATCAAGAAATTTAATCTCCGAATCCCGTCCTGAGGTGACATGCAACAATCAATATGGGGATAATTGAAATCTCCTATTATTACTGTGTTTTTTATTTTGATAGCCTCTCTAATCTCCCTTAACATTTCAGCATCACTATCACTGTCCTGGTTAGGTGGTCGGTAATATATTCCTAACGCCATATTCACATTAGAGGAATGAATTGTTATCCATAATGATTCTATGGAACATTTTGATTCCTTTAGGATTTTTGCTTCATTTGATTCTATATTATCCTTCACATATAGTACCACTCCGCCACCCGCACGACCTGTTCTGTCTTTCCGATATAATTTATATCCCGGTATGATAGTGTCCCACTGATTGTCCTCAATCCACCATGTTTCTGAGATGCCTATTATGTCAACTTCCTCCTTTGATATGAGGTACTCCAGTTCACCCATCTTATTAGACAGACTCCTAGCATTTGTGTAAAAGCACTTTAAAAAACTACCACTATTTATATGTCCGCCTTTCACAGACGTGTTGGATTTTTTTATATGCGATTGTTTCACATCTGATCTTGCCCATATATTATTTCCCACGTTCCTTATCTGACTAACTTCTAGGGAATCCCTATCTATGGAGCCTCGTGTAAGAGAAGTCTCCGTCCGATCCAGGTGCTCCCCCGCACCAATCGGCTTTCCCCCACCTCTTAGTTTAAAAACTGCTCTACGACCTTTTTAATGTTTAATGCCAGCAGTCTGGATCCACCTTGATTTAGGTGGAGCCCATCATTCCTGTATAGGCTCCCCCTACCCCAAAAGTGTCCCCAGTTCCTAATAAATCTAAACCCCTCTTCGCTACACCATCGTCTCATCCACGCATTGAGACTCTGAAGTTCTGCCTGTCTATCTGGCCCTGCGCGTGGAACTGGAAATAGGGAAAAATAAAACCAGAGCAAAGAGAAAAATCCCCTGAAGTCAGACTAATATACACCAGAACCTCAACTGTGCAAGGGAGAAATGCTGAAGCTGATGTGGTGAAGAAGATACCCTACCACAGGTGACAATCCTTAACTACTTCACAAAAGGGTTGGGAGGATCAATAAATGGACCAGATTCGCCTTTACGCTGGTTATACACCAGGTTAACATAAATGGAGACACACATACAAAAACCTGCTATGTGGAGAATCAGGTCAAGTGTTTGTACAGCACTTGAAGATACAAAGTGCTACCTGCTAATATGTTCTGAAATTGATTGAGCTGGTTTTTAGCATAGAAGGGAGAACAAGTTCACAGTTTCATATTAATTCAGACATCATTAATTCTAATTTTCGGTGAGTTTCAGGTCAGAGCAGTTTTCAAAACAAAAATGGTTGAGTGGTTTGGCAACTGCACATAGGTAAGGGATTTGCATATGCCCTTGAAAACTTGCTTAACGTGGTAGACTTGGGTAATTACATCTTATTGAAAGGGATTGGTTCGTCTTTTGAAAAGAATTATTTTCTATTGATGAAAAATGCTTATTCAAGATCAGAGCACCTGCAAAGCAGTTTCAAAAATGAGATTTAGAAATCAATACATTAGATGTAAGTGACATTTTTCTCTTACCACACAACACATCCAACACATGATGACTATCACTGCGGGACTAATGAAGAAGATCAACAGAATTTATGCATTAAGTTTTTCATTCAAGAGGGCAAGGAGATGAATTCAATTTAAAATGTACAAAGTTTAATAAATTGGAAACTGTAAAAAAAATATTCCCTTTAGCCATTTAAGAAAGCCCGACTGGGTACAGTTAAAGGAAGGACTGCAGCACAGAAAGTTTCCATTCTCATAATGAATATTAGAACACATTGTATACCAAACTTTTATCAGTATATCTGAAGAAAATCCTTAGATACTCTGAACTTTGAGGAATTTCTTATCCAGATTTTACATCTGGTTCCTATTCTTCTAAGCATATGTCTATACAACAAACAGAAGCAAATCTTGGAGCCCAACTTGAAAGACTCGGGGTCATGCGATGGTACTAAAAATAACTGTGTAGACAATTGACATTAGGCAGCAGAAGTGGACTAATGAAAGTGTGGACTAGACCTCAAGTCCCCCCCAAAGTTCCAACACAAGTCCAAATATCTACATAGCTATTTTTACTCCTATACCATGAGCCAAAATCTGCAGAGAAACTCATTGCTACAGGCTGCAACTTGCTATGTAAGTGTACCCTAACAGAACAAAGCCAATTCCAGATGCAAAAATCCTTGTACACTTTTGATCAAAACTTTATGGCTGTATATTAAATGCTACTCCTGCTGTTAAAGATCAAAGGCAATTTTTTCCCTTCTACTCTATATAGCACACATGAAAAGTCCCTGCTGTTTTTCATATAATTAGAGCAGTGCTCTTTTCATAAACACAATCTGAAGCTCAATCTTGAATGTTCGCTTGGCATCTTATTAGCAGAACCATAGAGATGTAATAATATACACCAAAGATTTACCAAGCTACCAAGCAGTGTGTTATCACACCCATGCCACCCCTCTTCATACTCTGTGCTAGATTTCAGTTGGTGACAGACTAAGCTTTTAGAAGATGATGTCAAAAATCACTTACGCACATATTTAATGTTAAACACGTGCACGGTTCTCATCAACTTAAATGGAACATGGGCACACATTAGGTTTACCAGACACGCAGTTTTTAACTGGAACACCTGGTCGAAAAAGAACACTGTCAGCTCTGGTCAACACTGCTGACTGGGCTATTAAAAGTCTGATTGGCCACAGGCAGGCTGGGGTGCCACAGGGGGAGTGCACCAGGGATGGGAACTGGGTAGCACTCACATCAGGTGCCTCCCAGGAAGTGGCAAGTGTCCCTGTGACTTCTAGACACAGGGATGGTCAGAGAGGCTCCATACACTGCTCCCAGTTTCTGTTTCCATCCCACCAGCTCCCAATGGCCACAGTTCCAAGCCAATGGGAACTATGGAGCCAGAATCCAAGGATCCACACCCTCCCACTAGCTCTGTTCCTCCAGTTCCAATTGGCTTTAGTGCTAGGCCAATGGGAGATGTGGAGACAGTGCTTGGGCCTCTGTGCTTTATTCCCAGTTCCGCCCCCACCAGCTCCCACTGGCCACAGTTTCTGGACAATGGGACCTAGGGAGCCAGCACTCAGAGGCAGTGTGCTGAGCCTCCCTAGCTGCCCCTGCATCTAGGAGCCTCAGGGACATGTCACCACCTTCCAGGAGTTTCCTGAGGTAAGCAATGCCTGGACTCCACACTCCCTCCTGCACTCCAACCCCCTACTCTCCCCCTGAGAGCCCTTTCATACCCCAAACCGTCATCCCTGGTGCCACCCCAGAGGCCCCCCACAGCCAGATCTCTCATCCCTTGCACCTTAATATCCTGACCAAGACCCTCCCATTCTGCACCCTGAACCTCACATTTCTGACCCCACTCCAGAGCGTACACCCCTACACCTTCTCTCCCACTTCCACACCCCGATACTCTACCCCAGGCCAGAGCCATTTCCTGTCCTCCGAACTCCTTGGTCCCATCCTAAAGCCCCCTTCTGCAACCCAAACCCCTCATCTCTGGCTCCACCTTAGATCCCCCTTCTGGATCCCTCCTTCCACACCCAAACCCTCTGTTCCAGCTGTGTGAAAATGCGTGGGTGAGGAACATCAAGCAGTAAAGGGTAGGAGGGGACAAGACCACAGAGAAGGAGTGGGGTGGGGGCAGCACAGGCAGGAGAGAAATGATGTTCAGTTTTCTGCAGATAGAAAAGTTGGCAACCCTACCATGAATTTTGCTGAACTGCGGCCTTGATGGTATCTGAATGAATTAGTGAATAACCATAAACTAGTAAGTTTTGCACCAGGGCAGGAGAAGACAGTCTGCTCTGAAATCCTTCCCACCAAATAAACCTTAGATTTGGAAATTCAAAAGCCAAACCTACTCTAATTCTTTTGGCTGATCTGGAAAAGGGAGAACAATTCGTTCCATATAATCCAGTACAAAGGTCTGATCCTGTCAACATTTACATCTGACAGGAACTGGATGATTTAAAGTATTCAGAGCGTAATAAAAAACCTTTCAGTCATTAGGTTCTTCAGTCAAAACAACTCAGTTTTCTGGCTGAATAGTAACAGAGAGGTAGCCATGTTAGTCTGTATTCTAACAAAAGAAAAAAACAGTGGTCATGTCGCACTTGAAAGACTAACAAAATAATGTGTTAGATGATGAGCTTTTATGGGACAGACCCACTTCTTTGGATCAACAGCATTTCCAGTACAGATTGACAGTTATATAGCACAGAGGTTCAAAAAAACACTGCAATAAAAACTGACAAATCAAATACATAGGACTGAAGGAAGGGGTTGGGAGGTTGGGGTTGTTAAGTGTCTTGCCTGAGATAATTACAAGCATCAAAGGAAGGGAATCAGTCCTTGTAATGTGTGAGATAATTGCTTTCTTTATTCATATCAAGTGTTAATGTGTTGAGTCTGAGTATGAACTCCAGTTCACAAATCTCTCCAAATAATTTGCTTTTAAAATCTTTTTGTTGTAGGATGCATATTCTCAGCTCTTTAACAGAATGGCCGATTCCATTGAAATGCTCACTGACAGGCTTATGTGTACCGAGATTTCTAATGTCTGCTCTGTATCCATTCATTCTTTGGCAAAGTGGTTGCACGATTTGTCCGAGGTACATTGTGGAGGGGCATTGCTGGCCCATAATGGCATATATGGAATTGGTCGAGGTACATGAGAATGAGCCCCTGATCTTGTAATTAATGTGGTTAGGTTTAGTGATGGTATCCCCAGAATAAATATGTGGACAAAGTTGGCAACAGGATTTGTTGCAAGGAAAAGTTCCAGGATTAGTATTACCGTTGTGTAGCCTGTTATTGCTGGTGAGAATCTATCTTAGGTTAGGCGGTTGTCTATAGGAGAGAACAGGTCAGGTTTCAGGTGTTCATCAGAACATGACCTGTTGTCTCAGGCCAGCTCTTGGTGACAGAGTGAGTCCTTTGAGGTCTTTCATGGTTGAGATATGCCAGACACTGATTGACCAGAGGCACTAAACAGCACTCTCATCCCTGCAGGGGTTGTCCCAGGTCAGTGCAATACAAAGAAGGTAGCCCTACTACAGTGAGTATGACTCAGCTACAGAAGAGTGTTTCATACAGTTGTACCATTTAGCTGATGAATTAATAGATATTAAGCCGTGTCTACACATGCACGCTACTTCGAAGTAGTGGCACTAACTTCGAAATAGTGCCCGTCATGGCTACACACACCGGGCGCTATTTCGAAGTTAACTTCGACGTTAGGCGGCGAGACGTCGAAGTCGCTATCCTCATCAGGAGATGGGGATAGCGCCCTACTTCGACGTTCAACGTCGAAGTAGGGACCGTGTAGTCATTGCGCATCCCGCAACTTCGACATAGCGGGATCCGCCATGGCGGCCATCAGCTGAGGGGTTGAGAGACGCTCTCTCTCCAGCCCCCGCGGGACTCTATGGTCACCGTGGGCAGCAGCCCTTAGCCCAGGGCTTCTGGCTGCTGCTGCTGCAGCTGGGGATCCATGCTGCATGCACAGGGTCTGCAACCAGTTGTCGGCTCTGTGGATCTTGTGTTGTTTAGTGCAACTGTGTCTGGGAGGGGCCCTTTAAGGGAGCGGCTTGCTGTTGAGTCCGCCCTGTGACCCTGTCTGCAGCTGTTCCTGGCACCCTTATTTCGATGTGTGCTACTTTGGTGTGTAGACATTCCCTCGCAGTGCCTATTTCGATGTGGTGTTGCGCAACATCTAAGTTGAACATTGACGTTGCAAGCCCTGGAGGACGTGTAGACGTTATTCATCGATGTTGCTACATCGAAATAAGCTATTTCGATGTAGGCTTCACGTGTAGACGTAGCCTTAGAGTGACAAGGGGGGAAAAGAACTGTAAATGGTTTTGGTCCTTTAGGATCAAGCAAAGGCTGTATACAGTTAAGGATTGGTTGCCACTCTGAATCAAAATTAAATTCAGACATATAAATTACATTCAATTACACTACAAGACTTCTAAAGGACAATTTTAGGAAGAAGCAAATAAATGTAAAATGCAAAAGACTTCCAAAATAAAGAAGCTAATAAAAAGTAAAAGTTATTGTGATTTTAAATTGTAGGTTGAACCTATTTTTTACCATTTCCTTTCTGAACAAAGCATTTTTCTTGCGCATGCAGAAGCATACATTGTTCAAAAATGGGATCGCAGTTAGTAAGGAGCCTGTCAGAAAGGATTTCCATTTATCGCATACCTAAAGTCCCAAAAAAAAAAACCAGTGGATCAGTAGTGGGCATCTGAAAATTCCCTCCCACAGTTCTCTGTATCCTAAGTGCACATAGCAAGGCCCTGGGAGGTGAAAGAACAGTAGCATATAATTTAATATTTGAGCTCTTGATTTAGCAAAGATTACTGCAGGAAATGCAAGTCACACAATGGTAGACGTTATCCCTAATGGCAACACATTTTCTTTCACTTTTGTACAATGGCACAATTTTAGTGCTTTCAGGTCTGGATACTGATTTCTTCTACCCACAGAAGAGGTACATCATAGGCAGTTGTCCTGCAATTTATTCCATACTGCCCATGGACATGCCTGGTTGGGTTGGGTCACTTTAGAGCATCATTCAGTTCCCATGAAGTGTCAATTATTTCTAGACACACTAGGACATTAGAACTCTTTCGCAGATCAGCTTTTAAGATCAGGAAATGGAAGAGAGATTACAATTCTAGGGCAAATCATGCTCTCTTTTGCTAAGGGCAACACTGAAACAATTTCATTGATATAAATGCCACTGATGTAAGTTAGAACAAAATTCTGCCTCCTATTTCAAATGTAAATGACACATTTCACACTTGTACAACACATTCAATAAGTGAATAAACTGTAGTTTTATAGCATTCCTGTGTTTCTCATATGATAACTTCTTACATTTCAGTTGCATACTGGAAATGGTAAATATGCATCATCACAATCATACTTACTAAAGATTCTGGGTATTGTCTCCAGAGGCCTTCTGGATAAAGTGAGAACTAAAAACAAAAACAAAAACACACATTAATATAGTTTTGAATATGGGTAAGCAGGAAATTAGTGCAACAGTTTTTAGCTGCACTGTCAAAACAGTTCCCCCCCAAATGCCAGTAGTTAAGCAAGTTGTCATTAAGCTTAACATGAAACTGAAATAATAATCCTGTGTGTTTACCTAGCTCCTGACAAAACAAGATCATTCATTTCCTCAGTTGCTCTCTGGAAAGATATTAGTCTGTTTAAAAAGCAATTTAAATGATTCATGTTAGCCTGCTTTCCATTTACAAATTAGTCACAAATGGATCATGTACTTATTTTTTTCTCATTTAAGCAATTTGTAGTTTTCAGCAATGTCGAGAGGTTGTGCAACTTCCTCCCCCCAAAAGATATTGGATTATGTGCTGGCATACTTGGACTTATCTGCCTGTATTATTATTCGGAAACCAGATGAGCGTGCATACATCTAAGACTAATTCTATGACTTGAATATCAATGGTTGCTTTGCTTCCACAAAAGGAGACATTCATTCATGTCTAAGGATAATGATCCAAGGACTGTATGCTTACTTCAGGCAGTCATCAGACAAAGTGAAACTTGGGACTGGTCAAAAAATACAATTTTGCCCCACTCTTGTAGAAGTTTTTATAACAATCCTGCCCCTACATCATTATTCAACCACCAACAATACTGTGAAAAAGTAGTTTTTCCAACTAAATCTTCATGGTCTAAAAACATGAGGGTTTTTTTAAAATTTAAACTGCAAAAAGGTCTATGGAATTGTATGTAGCATTGTTGTTGCCACAACAGTCACAAATTAAGTTTGTTTCATTTTTACAGAAAAACTTTTTCTTAATGTTTACAGCCAGGTCTCCTGAACCTACTTTGTTCATATACACTCAGACAATCACAGAACAGAAAGGAACTTTGAGAGGTCATCAATTCTAGCCTCCTGTGCTGAGACGGGCTGAAGTAAACCCAGACTCTAGACCTAACAGGTGTTTGTCCAACCTGTTCTTAAAATCCTCCAGTAATGAGAATTTCACAACCTGCCTTGGAAGCCTATTCCAGGGATTGACTATCCTTCTCATTAGAAAGATTTTCCTAATACAGGTTGCACTTCCCTGGTCCAGCATGGCTGGAACCTGACAGGTCCTGGCTTCCGCCCCAGGCAACTCCATCCTCCTGCTCCCTGGGGATGCCAGGCTTCCTGGGCTGCCACGGCGTTCCAGGCCCTGACCTTGTGCTCCCAGGGCTGCTGCAGGGCTCCAGCAGGTGGGGTTCTGGCTTCAGACCCTTGCTCTGGCAGAGGCCTCCAGCCCCACACCATGGCAAAGGCTTGCTCCTGGTACCCCGCATGCTGCAGCAGGGTTTCCTGCTTTGGCTGCTGCCAGCCACTGCTCTTGCCCCAACCTTGGGACTCTCTGGTCCTGCAACATCTGTCGTCACCACATGAGAGAGTACCAGTTTTAAGAGGTTCATAGCTAACAAATCTCCCTTGCTGCAGATGAGATCCCTCACTTCTTGTCCCATCTCCAGTGGACATGGAAAACAACTGATCATTTATCCTTCACAATAACTCTACTTTTGTTGCTTTTCTTTGGACACAATATTCCAGTGGAACCCACTCGAATGCTGAGTAGAGTGGGACATTTAAGCCCAGCTTCTGTGTTTGGTGAATAAAAGCCAGCCAATATTCCTCCGTGAAGCTCCCATTGAAATGCAACATTTGTGTCCATCTCTCCAGCCTTGAATCAGAATGGAGTCCTTTGTCACTATAGAGTCTACAGTCCCTCCATCACACATTTAAATATCATAATTTAACAATTTATTTACTAATTGAAAACAGATAGAATCTCTGGTTTTGAACTTTATATAAATGCCCATAGAAAGGATTTTTGTTTAAATTCTGAACCGAACACTGCTGCAAGTTGGATCATGAAAAGTAGCAATACATTGCCTGCTAGAATGGTTTTGAATCGGGGTAAAAACAGGCCATATAAAAGGCATTTGTGAAGTCAGTACAAACTAAAATTTCATGCAATGACTTGCTTATACGTCTCTATATACTATAGCCGGAAATGTAAGTACATCATTCATATTCAAATTGGAATTATTTTATAATTATATGGTAAAAATTAGAGCCTATTCAAATTTTCAGTAGTAGTGTGCTGTGACACTTTTTGTGTTTTTATGTCTGATTTTGTAAGAAAATAGTTTTTGAATCAGGTGTAACTAGGGAGTACACAAGACAAATCAGACTCATGGAAGGGGTACAGTAGTTTGGAAAGGCTGAGAGCCACTGGCTGGACAGATAAATGCATTTACATTCATGGAACCCTGTTTTAATCCTCCTAGGTAAGCTTTTCATGAGCGCAAGACAGACAGACATTACATTACACAGCAACACTGAGTGCATGACACTATAAAATAAGAACATTTAATTCCAGGTGTAGAAGTATTCGAAAAGGAACACTGAGTTACACTCTAAAGTATATGGCCTATCAACCGCCAGCAAAATCCATTAAGCTCCGGACATTTGCTGTTGAAAACACATTTATCTGAGAAACTGATATTTATCCTTGACCTTGGATGAGCACCCTTCCTCCTCACAATTTCTGAATTAGCTCAGGTAATCTTGAACATGCAGTCACCATGTAATCGCACAGAAGCCCAATCTCAACAATCATCATCCAGTGTCAAGGCAGGGAGAGGAGGGAAGTGCAATATACTGCCAGAAACTACACTGCAAATAAAAACTACAGTATATCAAGTTTTGAAACGATTGCATGTGGGAGGCAAGTACCCCATACCTCCCCTCTTCCACATGATGTCGCTTGGAAGGGAGCTGAGTTACAGGATAAGTAGTGAGTGGAGCAGCTGCTGAGGCAGGAAAGGGGGCTGCATCATGGCAGTCACTCAGTAATGAATAGAACATCTTTATGTCACCCTGCTATTTGTGAGTCCGTTGATGGTTGATCACCCCCACTCTGGAGCTGTAGGTCTTATAGAATGCAACTCTGTTGGTGCAGCTCCCTGCAGCAAAGGATCCATGTGACTCATTAACTACAGCTACTGGAGGGTGCAAGGGGTACAACCATATACAACATGTTTCCTTGAAAGGCAACCATAACACAGAGCTGTTAACAGCAAATTTAATCCACCCATGTGATCTACATAGCCCCTACACTTCTACATGGGCACCACCCATCTGGATTAGACCTGGTATTTCATTGCCCTCCCAGCTGCCGTTCTTCCACTCCCCCGCTACCCCTGCCACCACCCACCCACTACCTCTTGGGTGACTCTCTTCTACCCCTTTCTTCTGCAAAGGAGTCAGAATTGTTCTTTGACCTTCCTCCATCCCAGTTTCCTTACCTCCCACTGGCCTCTTTCATTCTTCCTAGGACAAGTGGCTGTGGAATAAATTTTAACTCTATACTATAGGGTTATCAGGATTGTGGTGTCTTGAGAGCTGTGCTGGAATTGGCAGATATCACTATCAAAGTGTGTGTTTGGGGAGGGATGGCTCCTGGTCTTACTTTCAGGTTAGGGTCCCTGTTGGGAAGCCTCTGATCCATCAGTTTTGAAAAAGCAGACTGGAAAAAGGAGTGAGTTGTGCCACCTCAGGGCGCAACCTGATTTGTCTCTCTTTTTTGTATTGAGTGTTATCATGATGGAGTATAAGGCTAGGTCTATGCAGCAAAGCTATTTCAAAATAATTCTCCTTGCATCTACACAATTCAAGCAGTATTTCAAAATAATTTCAAAATAGAAGTTGGTTTATTTTGAAATTGGTAAACCTAATTCTCTGAGGAATAATGTCTATTTTGAAACAGGCGCTGTTAACATAGGGAATAGAGCCTATTTTGAAACAAGACACGGTGCATCCAATGGCTTTATTTCTAAATGGACTCTGTGGCTACACGTATGCATGCCCCTCCCTTTTGGAAGGGACATGTAAATGAAGTGGGTCACAAATGCTAATGAGGAACTGGCCTGAATATTCAGCACCGCATTTGCATAATGATAGCCACCCAGCAGGACAAAAGTGCTGCTTTTGAATTGCAAACTAGTTGTGTACACAGAGTTACTTTGAAAGGAAACCCCCCATTTCAAAAGCACCATTTTTCCCAGGTTTTTTTAAATATTTTTTTCTGAAGAACTTGTCAACATAAATTGGTTATTACTCTTTGGCTGCGTCTACACGTGCACGCTACTTCGAAGTAGCGGCACCAACTTTGAAATAGCGCCCGTCACGTCTACACGCGTCGGGCGCTATTTCGAAGTTAACTTCGACGTTAGGCGGCGAGACGTCGAAGCCGCTAACCTCATGAGGAGATAGTAATAGCGCCCTACTTCGACGTTCAACGTCGAAGTAGGGACAGTGTAGATGATCCGCGTCCCGCAACGTCGAAATTGCTGGGTCCTCCATGGCGGCCATCAGCTGGGGGGTTGAGAGATGCTCTCTCTCCAGCCCCTGCGGGGCTCTATGGTCACTGTGGGCAGCAGCCCTTAGCCCAGGGCTTCTCGCTGCTTCTGCGGCAGCTGGGGATCTATGCTGCAGGCACAGGGTCTGCAACCAGTTGTCAGCTCTGTGTATCTTGTGTTGTTTAGTGCAAGTGTGTCTGGGAGGGGCCCTTTAAGGGAGCGGCTTGCTGTTGAGTCCGCCCTGTCACCCTGTCTGCAGCTGTGCCTGGCATCCCTATTTCGATGTGTGCTACTTTGGCGTGTAGACGTTCCCTCGCTGCGCCTATTTCGATGTTGGGCTGAGCAACATCGAAGTTGAACATCGACGTTGCCGGCCCTGGAGGACGTGTAGACGTTATTCATCGAAATAGCCTATTTCGATGTCGCAACATCAAAATAAGCTATTTCGATGTTGGCTGCACGTGTAGACGTAGCCTTTGTGTGCCATGGGTAATTTGAAAAGTTGCTCCAATGATCAATATTTAGATTTATTCAAAACTCTCAAAAACACACACACTATTGCTACGAAATATTTAATGTGGTTTTCCCATCTTGTATTCTTCCAGTTTGATTTTGTAGCTTGCTTTTAGCTCAACAGTATTCATCATTTTACTTCTCAGCCTGAATCAGAATTTCTTTTTATAAAGGAGATGAAGCACAGATGTTTAATGACATCTTTGATTCAGTCTTCACCAAAAAAGGCCCATGTAGAACTGCCTAACGTGGGAGGGGATAATGGAAAGGGGATAGGTTTAGCGGCTAACATAAAAAAAGTTAAAAACTACTTAGAAAAAGTAGATGTCTGCAAGTCACCAGGGCCTGATGAAATGCATCCTAGAGTACTTAAGGAGCTGATAAAGGAGGTTTCTGAGCCTTTAGCTGTGATCTTTGAAAAGTTGTAGAGGTCAGGAGAGACTCCAGAAGACTGGAGAAGGGCAAACATAGTGCCCATCTATAAAAAGGGAAAAAAGAATGACCCAGGAAACTACAGATCAGTCACTTTAACTTCTGTATCAGCAAAGATAATGGAGCAGGTAATTCAGGAATTCATCGAAAAACATCTGGAAGAAAAAAAGGTGATAGGGAACAGCCAGCATAGATTTATGAAGAACAAATCATGCCAGACCAATGTGATAGCTGTTTTTGACGGGATAACAAGTCTTGCAGATAAGGGAGACGCGGTGGATGTGGTATGCCTAGCCTTTAGGAATGCATTTGACATGGTCTTGCATGATCTTCTTATCAATAAACTAATTAAACACATCTTGGGGGGGGGCCACTATAAGGTGGGTGCATACCTGTCTGGGTAACAGTTCTCAAAGAGTAGTTATTAATGGTTCGCAATCATGCTGGAAGAGCATAATAAGTGAGGCTCCGCAAGGATCTATTTTGGGACCAGTTCTAATATCTTCATCAACAATTTAGACACTGGCATGTGGCTTTTCTTTTCTTATTGTCTTTATTGTTGTCTATAGCTACGTCCACACGTGTATGCTACATCGAAAAAGCCTATTTCGATGTAGTGACATCGAAATAAGCTATTTCGATGAATAGCGTCTACACGTCCTCCAGGGCTGGTGCCGTCGACGTTCAACGTCGACATTGGGCAGCACCACATCGAAGTAGGCACTGCAGGGGAGCGTCTACATGCCAAAGCAGCACACATCGAAATAAGGGTGCCAGGAACAGCTGCAGACAGGGTCACAGGGCGGACTAGCACTTCCGGGGCAACAGCTAGCCGCTCCCTTAAAGGTCCCCTACCAGACACACTCAGCCTGCACAGCACACGGTCTGCAGAGCCATCAACACGCGCACCTCGGCGAAGCAGTATGGACCCGAGCAGCAGCAGCAGCAGTAGCCAGAGGTCCACACAGCAGCCCCTGCAGGAACAGTGCTCGCCCTGCTCAATGCCATGCAGGAGGCAGCTGATCACATCCTAGCCACAGAGGAGGAGCTGGCCCCAGGGAAGGAGGAAGCAGCCCCAGACCCTGCTGTCCTCCGCTCCCCCACCCCCCCGCCACACACGCCGCCAGCTGTGGAGCTACCCCACGAGCACCGAATGGTGGGAGCGGCTGGTGCTCAGAAAGTCGGACAACGACCACTGGCTCCTGAACTTTCCCATGAGCCGGCAGACATTCCTGGAGCTCTGCCAGTGGCTCACCCCCGCACTGAGGCACCAGGACACCGCCATGCGGCGTGCCCTCAGCATCGAGAAACGGGTCGACATCGCTGTCTGGAAGCTGGCCACTCCAGACAGCTACCGATCTGTGGGCCAGCAGTTTGGCATGGGCAAGGCCACCTTCGGGGCTGTCCTCATGGAGGTAAGAGGACCCACGGGGGGGGAGCCCTGGGGGTGGAGGGCAGCCCTGGGGGTGGAGGGCAGCCCTCGGGGGGGAGGGCCAGACACACCCTGCACTGGTGTTCTCCCATGTCCTTCTCCTGCCGGTCATCCATGCCATCAACGCCCTGCTCCTCCACAGGCTCATGCGGCTTGGGGACCCGGATGCCGCCATCACGGGGTTTGCCAGCCTGGGCTTCCCAAATTGCTTCAGGGCTCTGGATGGGACCCATATCCCCATCCATGCCCCAGAGCACAGCGGAGGATGCTTCCTGAACAGGAAGGGCTACCATTCGGTGGTCCTCCAGGCCTTGGTGGACAGCCATGGCCGCTTCCTGGACATTTATGTTGGGTGACCTGGCAGCAACCACGACGCCCGGGTGTTCAGGAATTCGGGCCTGTGCCGCCAGCTGGAGGCAGGGACCTACATCCCCCAGTGGGAGATCCCTGTGGGGGACACCACCATGCCCCTCTGCATCGTTGCAGATGCGGCTTACCCCCTCCGGCCCTGGCTCATGCACCTTTACACGGGCCATCTCTCAGCCAGCCAGGAGCGCTTCCACACGTGCCTGAACCATGAGCGCCAGGTGGTTGAGCACACTTTTGGCTGCCTCAAAGGGCGCTGGAGGTGTCTCCTCACCTGCCTGGATGCAGGCCCCACCAACATCCCCCAGATTGTGGGCACGTGCAGCGCAATCCACAAACTAGTCGAGAGCAAGGGGGAGGCATTCTTTCAGGGCTGGGCTGTGGAGGCTGGCAGGGCTGACATGCAGCCACCCGCTGCCCCCAGTCACCAGGTGGACCCTGAGGGGATCCGGGTCTGGGAGGCCCTGAGGGCCCATTTCGACTAGGCTGTGGGGTGAACACTGGCAGGCCCCCCACTGTACCCCCCATCCTCCACAACACTCCCTGCCCCCACGCCCACACCCCAAGAGCGCACCCCCCCCAACTTTTCTTGCAAATAAAAATAGACCTGTTGTTTTTGAAACCAAAACAAAACAGTGCATTCTCTTATATTAAAATACTAACAATATATATATATATACAGTGTAAGAACAAAAGGGGGGGACTATTTACATGGGGGGGCAGGTACCATAAAAGAACAGGGGTCTAACACAAACTATATACACAAACATTATATGATGGGGGATATGTACAAAGGGGGGGGGGCACATCCTGGGCCCCGCACCACCTACTGTCCAGTGCCTGGGGTTGGCGGGCATGACCCGTGCCTCAGCCTCAGCCCTGGCTGAGGCTAACTGGGGGCCAGGCGAACCGGCAGGTATGGCCAGCGGGTGTCAGCAGGCCCCAGGTCCCCCTCAGCAGAAGGCCCCGGGGTGGCAGACGGCAGTGGAATGGTGGTCGGAGCAGCAGGTGGAGCAGCAGGTGGAGCAGTGGGCAGGGCGGGCAGAGCGGTGGGCAGTGCGGCATGGGGGACCAGGTAGTCCGCTATGCGCTCAAAAGTGCGCTTAAAGGCCCCCCATGCCTCCTGGCACCAGGCCAGCGCCCGCTCCTGCAATTCCAGCCGCCGCTCGTCCACCTTCAGGCGCCACTCCAACACCTCCAGTTGCCACCGGAGGGTAGTGAGCAGCTGGGGGTCCATCGCTATCCTCTGCTGGTGGTGGCTCCGCCGTCGGCCCTGCCCTGGGGCTTGTTGGTGCTCCGCCGAGGGGCTGGCCTGCAGCGATGGCCCCGGTGGGCTGTCCAGGACCACTGACACCTCGCCAACGCTCTCCAGGCCCTCTGATGGTGCAGCTGCGGAACACGGGGGGAAGAAGAGTGGAGACAGTCGTTAGTGTGGCCCCCGAGCCATGGCCCTTGTCCCCCCACCCCTCTGCTGCTGGTTCTCCATCCCTGTCCCCGGGAGATGCTGCTGCTGCTGCTGATGGGTGTCCCACCCCCCCCAGGGGACCCTAGGTTCCACTCCCCCCATCCCCAGGGATGGGGCATGGCACTGTCGTGCTGGGGGGGCAGGGGTTGATGCACTCTTCTGAGGGACATGCCACTGCTGTCCTTGGGGCCATGGTCATCTGGGCATGTGGAGGGCCCTGGTCATGTCTGTTGTCCCCGCCCCTCAACCGCGGGGGTGTGCACCGGGGGGATACATACCTGATGGTCCGCTCCCACGGTCGGGGGACACCCTCTGGGCGGACGCCCTGCTGGAGCTCCAGGACAGCAGGATTATGTGGAGTTCCCCATCGCTGGAGGAGGATTCCCCCTCCTCCTCCTCCGGCGTCCCAGGGGTGGGCTATTGGGGGTGGCCCTGGGGTGCAGGGCTTGCCTCCGGGGCGGACTCCATCTCCAGAGCCTGCTGGGGCTCATCAGCCGACGTGTCAAGAGTGGCTGGCAGGGAGGAGGTGTACCGGGGGCCCAGGATTTCCCTGAGCTCCCTGTAAAACAGGCAAGTGGCAGGGGCGGCCCCAGATCAGCTGGCCGCATCCCGGGCCTGGGCATAACCCTGCCGCAACTCCTTGACCTTACTCCTGACACGGTCAGGAGTGTGGGCAGGGTGACCCCGGGCAGCCACGCCCTCAGCCAGCCGAGCGAACGCATCCACGTTCCGCCTCTTGCTCCCCATTACCCGGAGCACCTCCTCCTCGCTCCAGAGCCCCAGCAGGTCCCGAATCTCGGCCTCTGCCCTGCTGCCTTTTTCCAGGCTGGCTGCCAGGCTGGGAGCCCTGGCTTCCCTTGGGGGGGGTACCCTGGGGCGCTTGGGGGGCTGGCGGGCGGCCATCGCAGTGGGGGGTGTCTTGGGGCTGCAGGGAGGCATGCAGGCTAGCCGCGTGTTACTGCTGCTGCCTGCACGTGCTCTCAGCTTCCTGCACAGGAAGGCAGGGGGCGGGGAGCTTTAAGGGGCCACTGCACGCGGCGACCATAGAGCTCAGGGGCTGGAGAGAACGTCTCTCATCCCCTCAGCTGATATCCACCATGGCGGACCCCGCTATTTCGATGTTGCGAGACGCAGATCGGCTGCACGTGCCCTACTTCGACGTTGAACGTCGAAGTAGGGCGCTATTCCCATCCCCTGATGGGGATAGCGACTTCAACGTCTCGCTGCCTTACGTCGATATCAACTTCGAAATAGCGCTCGCCCCGTGTAGACGAGGCAGGCGCTATTTCGAAGTTGGCGCGGCTACTTCGAAGTAGCTGGCATGTGTAGACGTGGCTTATTTGTCTCTGTTGTTGAGACTGGCATCTGATGAATTTTATTTTTCCTAGTTCAGCTCCTTGTGTATTGAAATACATTTTTCTCCATTTAACACACAATTTAGCTCCAAATTGAGTTTGTTCCTTTCTCCAAAAGCAGGTTTTGGCAATAACAGAAGTTAATCATACCAAGAGAACAGTGTGTCAGGGATGCAAAAGCATCAGTGTGTAAAGGTAGAGTCAATGCATGTCTCCCAAGTGGCTTCTTGGAGTTTACACTGCCATACTAAACTACAGGACATTTATGTTCATACAAGAGCCGGGTCTAAGACACAAAATTCAGAACCAGGTGTTAATCCTTTCACAGGTCAGAAGTGTTGAGACACTGGCTTTCATTTGGACCAGTCACTAAGATAGGGAAGAGACACAAAATTTAGACCCAGGCTTCAGCTCAGATTCTCTAATATCCCACTCCTTGTAAAGTTTAGATCCAGGATTTTTATTTGGATAAGTAGTTCACACTGAAGCTATAGTTTTAATCATGCAATCGCATGTCTATTAAGGCAGCAAACTTGAAAACTTAGTTTAATATGCATATAATGGGGGAATTCTTTGTATTGCTGTTTGCCAGTTCTTTTTTTCTTTTCCTTCCCTTTTTGAGCATGTTTTTACAGTCCAATCTTTACTATGGTATCTGGGCAAACACAAATTGTAACATGATTGATTTGCCCTTTACTTGCATCATAACCATACAGGGAAAAAAACTGCATGCAAAGTACTTTAATCTACGATATATGAATATATACAACCTAATTTTAAGCTGATCTCACACAGTGTACCACCACCAACTCAGCTACATAAATGTGAAGGATTATATCATGGTTAGGAGAGATGAAAAGAAAAATGTCCAACATGTATGGAGCACTACTGGGTCTCTTTAAAGTTTAGTCCAGTGTGTGCATTATCCCAGTCAACTGTGTCTGCAGAATAAGTTCTGTGCTGCAGATATCAATTACTGGGCCCACCAATCGGGTGGAGAGACAAAGAAGGCAAGGAGCCAGTCTCCTTACCCTCCCACCACACAAAACACCTTGCTTGGCAGCCTGCAGAAGCTCTCAGACCCATGCCAATTACAGGCACTATTCACTTCACCAAAGTTACATCCTGTCTCAATAAAAAGGGAAAAAGAGGACAGGATGTGCAATGTCAAAAGAACCAGGAACATATAATCTCTCTCATTTCATTCACAAATACTGATGCTGAACACACGTTGGAAGAATGGAACTTTATTAAAGAACACTTCTCTGCCCATATGGCCAAGTTGCTACCAACCATACTTCCTGCAGCTTCCTTTTTTTCTGGTGTCCCACTGTGCTCAGTGATAAAGTCCCTCCAGGGAACATGGACCCTCTGACTCCAGTTCCACTATCATGACACATTCTTCACTTTGCATGTTAGTCCTCTCCTTCTATTTTTTCTCCATTTCCCAACAACATTTCAAAGCTTCCTAAAGAGCTCTGAGGAGCTCAGAAGTTTGTCTCTCTCACCAACAGAAGTTGATCCAATCACAGGTGTTACCTCACTCACTTTCTCTCTTTAATATCCTGCAAAAACATAGCTATAGCAATGCTACAAATGACACTGCCATTTTTATTTTAGCTACATATTTATATCTAGCCTAGTTTATCCAACCACAGCACTGGTTTTGCCACAATGTATAGAAGCACCAAGGGCTAGATCCATGAAGGGAATTACATTCCTGATTTCCACATTTGGACCCAAGGTCCTAGATTTAGATATTCCAAACATCTGTTCTGTTGTCACCTGAAATCTCTGGTACCAAAGTCTCCACCAGTAATGTCTCCTAGATACCTAAACTTCTGCCAGTGGGCATGCATAAAGATAACCAGATCCTGATGGTGCCAAGTGGCTCAGCATATAAGCCCCAGCACAATCATTAAACTGGGTATTTCCCCAGCTATCTCACCTGTGGAACCCAATCTGGTAAGCAGCTCAGAAGTCATTTCTCCCTACCTTATATCCTATGTTCACTGATCAGCATACTGACCTTAAATGTGGGAAATCCAGGTTCAGTTGCCTGCTGTGCCTACTTCAAAGCAGAGACTTGAGCTCTGATGTCCTCGGGGTCTTTCTTTCTCAGTCCTTCCTACTGATGCTGTTCCACTTTGTACTGGATCTTGTGAATCCCATTCTTTGTTCCCTAATTCTCCACCTGTCCTGATGATAATTCCACTGGGCAGGCTGTTCCACTGAACCTAAGTGGCTTTCATGGATCTAGCCTCAAATCGGGACTTTGATATTCTCTGTACCTTTTTCCAGACTGACTAGAATTAAAACAAAGTTTTATATACAGGTGCTCAGAGATATTTTGGCAAGGAGAATCATAAAAGTGTCTGCATGGACAAACTTTCCCCAAGATGGATTATGATGACCATGAAGTATGACCCAAATGCTTTTAATCCTGGCACAGAGGCCACATTCCATGTATGGCTTTGAATAAACCTCAGGTTTCTTTGCTTTGGTGTCCTCCTCTGAAAATACAGTCAATTCTCCTTTAACATGTAAGGGTAATGAAAATCAGTGTTGGTAGAACACTTTAAGATGAAAGCCACAATTACAATAAATGTTAAGTATTAAGGCCTGGTGCAAAGATATAGGATGGAATTAGAATGTGTTCTAAAGGATGAGCTGGGCTGATTTCAGCTCTCAATTTTACCAAGCCAAATCCACTGAAATCACTGGAGGCGAACCAAAGTAACTGACAGCACACTCATCACTGCCCATTTGCTTATTTTTGCATGTTCCCCCAGTCAGTAAAGTGTGGTTCAATTTTTGTCGCTGATACCTCTATTCCAGATTTAAAAATATGAAATTCTGTAACTTTCACAATAGTGTAAAGGTTAGAAAAATCCCAAATGCTTTATTTTTCTTTATACACATAAAGTACTCTGCAATATATGGCTTTTCTTCTCCAGTTGATGTGGCCCACCTGAAGAGTGACTAAATTCAGCAAACCAACCAGCCATCAGATATGTAAGCTAGTGCCTTCCCTGGGCTTCATAAACAATGTGTAATAACAGAATCATTACTAGTACTATTTGGCATCTGCACAGAGAGGATGGGGTTGGAGAACAATCCTTCCAGATTAGAGATGGCTGAGACATACCAAAGAGTAGTCCACATTGTCACTGCTCATTCATATACAGATTAAGCACCTCACTCTCCATGGCTGAGAATCTGTCACCTTTCATAAGCACCGAGTTCAAAGACAGACTAAAAGAAGCACTCTGCCCAAGCTGTTGCCTTTGTATATTTTCTCATGGATCCTATTATTTTATTTTAGCACTAAGCTTTCTTTTGAAACTATAAAACACTTCTTTTTAGAAGTTTTGTTAGACATTTTATTACTTTCATAAAGCAGGAAAGTCTGTCATCACTTTTTTACTGCAACTCCCTAAGGAGTGTCATAGGCTTAATTTCACTAACAGGTAATGAATTATTTTTTTCTCTGAAAGTTGGCTAATGTGTCTCTAAAAAGTGTCAGCTTTGTCAAACAGTAACAGTCAACCCATTTCTGAATTAACTCATAAGTATAGATGATGGTCTGTAGTAAGTTATCTGACTGACTAGAAAGAGTTGAAGTAAACACATACTAAGTACTTGTAGAACAAGAAGGATACAGAAACATAAGAACATAAGAACATAAGAATGGCCATACTGGGTCAGACCAAAGGTCCATCCAGCCCAGCATCCCATCTGCCGACAGTGGCCAATGCCAGGTGCCCCAGAGAAGGAGAACAGAAGACAATGATCAAGTGATTTATCTCCTGCCATCCATCTCCTGTCCTTGTTCTGAAGGTCTAGGGCACCATACTTTATCCCTGGCTAATAGCCATTTATGGACCTAACCTGCAAAAATTTATCAAGCTCTTTTTTAAACCCTAATAGAGTCCTGGCCTTCACAGCCTCCTCGGGCAAGGAGTTCCACAGGTTGACTGTGCGCTGTGTGAAGAAAAATTTCCTTATATTAGTTTTGAACCTACTACCCATCAATTTCATTTGGTGTCCCCTAGTTCTTGTATTATGGGAAAAGGTAAATAATTTTTCTATATTCACTTTCTCCACACCATTCATGATTTTATATACCTCTATCATATTGCCCCTCAATCGCCTCTTTTCCAAACTGAAAAGTCCCAGTCTCTCTAGCCTCTCCCCATATGGGACCCGTTCCAAGCCCCTAATCATCTTAGTCGCCCTTTTCTGAACCTTTTCTAATGCCAATATATCTTTTTTGAGGTGAGGAGACCACATCTGCACACAGTATTCAAGATGTGGGCATACCATAGTTTTATATAGGGGAAGTATGATATCTTTTGTCTTATTATCGATCCCTTTTTTAATAATTCCTAACATCCTATTTGCCTTACTAACTGCCGCTGCACACTGCGTGGATGTCTTCAGAGAACTATCCACTATAACTCCAAGATCCCTTTCCTGATCTGTCGTAGCTAAATTTGACCCCATCGTGTAGTACGTGTAATTTGGGTTATTTTTTCCAACATGCATTACCTTACACTTACCCACATTAAATTTCATTTGCCATTTTGCTGCCCAATCACTCAGTTTGCTAAGATCTTTTTGTAGTTCTTCACAATCTGATCAGATTAATTATTATTTTTTCTCCACATTAAAGCTGGGTCTACACAACAGGGTTCTGTTGACCGAAGAGGCCTTCTGTCAACAAAACTAGGGAGCATTCACTCTACAAATGCATTCTGTAGAGAATCTGTCAACAGAATGCCGCTATTTTCTCGGGAGAGTTCTGTTTTGACAGTTTAGCCGTGTCTACACGTGCATGCTACTTCGAAGTAGTGGCACTAACTTCAAAATAGCGCCCGTCATGGCTACACGTGTAGGGTGCTATTTTGATGTTAACATCAACGTTAGGCGGCGAGACGTCGAAGCCGCTAACCCCATGAGGGGACAGGAATAGTGCCCTACTTCGACATTCAACGTCGAAGTAGGGACCGTGTAGTCGTTGCGCATCCCGCAACATCAAAATTGCAGGGTCCTCCATGGCGGCCATCAGCTGAGGGGTTGAGAGACGCTCTCTTCAGCCCCTCAGCTCAATGGTGGCTGCGTGGAGCGGCCCCTTAAAGGTCCCCGCCCCCTCCCTTTCTGTGCAGGAAGCTAAGAGAGTGTGCAGGCAGCAGCAATAACATGCGGCCAGCCTGCACGCTCTTCAGCAGCCCCAAGAACGCCCCAGCGCACCGATGGCCACCCGGCAGCCCCCTCAGCACCCCCAGGGGACCGCCCCCAAGGGGAGCCAGGGCAGCCAGGCTGGCAGCCAGGCTGGCAAGCGGCAGCGGGGCCCCTCCTGGATGGAGGCCGAGCTTCGGGACCTGCTGGGGCTCTGGAGTGAGGAGGAGGTGCTCCAGGTAATGGGGAGCAAGAGGCGGTACGTGGATGCGTTCGCTCGGCTGGCCAAGGGCCTGGCCACCTGGGGTCACCCTGCCCGCACTCCGGACCATGTCCGGAGTAAAGTCAAAGAGCTGCGACAGGGTTACGCCCAGGCCCAGGATGCGGCCGGCCGATCTGGGACTGCCCCCGTCACTTGCCCCTTTTACAGGGAGCTCAGGGAAATCCTGGGCCCCCCCAGCACACCTCCTCCCCTCCGGCCACACTTGACACCTCGGCTGAGGAGCCCCAGCAGGCCCCGGAGCTGGAGTCCGCCCCAGAGGTAAGCACCGCACCCCGGGGGCCCCCCCTGGAGCCCACCCCCAGGGCATCACAGCAGGAGGAGGAGGAGGAGGAGGAGGGGGACTCCTCCTCCACTGAGACGGGGCTGCACATTCTCCTCCCAACCCGGAGCAGCAGCCGGGCATCTGCCCCCCGGGTGTCCCCGGACCATGGGAGTGGACCTACAGGTATGTACCCCCCCGGTGTACACCCCCGGGCTTGAGGGGCAGGGGTAATAGATATGTGGCCAGGGCCCTCCACATGCCCAGATGGCCATGGCCCCAAGGAAAGCAGTGCCATGTCCCTCACAGGAGTGTATCAGCCCCTGCCCCCCCCCCCGAACCCAGCACGACAGTGCCATGCCCCATCCCCGGGGCAGGGGGGAGCGGAACCTCTAGGGTCCCCTGGGAGGAGGGGGTGGGACACCCCGCAGCAGCATGTGATGGAGTGGGGGGAGTGCAAATGCGAGACTCAGGGTAGATATGAGCAACAAGCTGAATAGCTCCCAGGGGCAAAGGATGATCCTGGGGCTACAACTGGCAGGTGACACCTCTGCCCTGAACAAAGAGGAGGGAGGAGCCAAGCTGGCTTTGAATTGGGGGGGGCTGCAGGAAGAGGCTAGGGGAAGGGAGAGCTGGAAGGAAGGCAGCCTGAGGAGGGGGAAAGCTACACCCCAGAGGGGCACCCCTCGGGGCCTTCTCCCCAGGACGGGTTGGAAGGACTGTCTCTGACTGCTGTACTGTCACTCCTGGGAGAAACTGGGCATCCGTGGCCTAAGAAACCCCTCCTGTCAGACCCTGCTGAGTGAAGTGAGAGTCACTCCCGCTAGGGAAGGGGGTGCAGTGCAGGGGGACCCTTGAACCCCATCACAGCAGCATCTCCCAGGGACGGGGATGGGCAACCTGCAGCACAGGGGTCGGGGGACAAGGGCCACAGCTCGGGGCCCACACTAACGCCTGTCTTCACTCTTCTTCCCCACCCTGTGTTTCGCAGCTGCACCATCGGAAGGACCAGAGAGTGCCAGTGAGGCTTCAGTGGTCCCGGAAACCCCTCCGGGGCCATCACTCCAGGGAAGCCCCTTGGCGGAGGACCGACCAGCCCCACGGCGGGCAAGACGGTGGACCCAGCAACACCACACGCCGGCGATAGACTCCCAGCTGCTGGCCATCCATCGTTGGCAGCTGGAGGTCGCGGAGGAGCGTCTGCGGGTGGAGCAACGCCGCCTCCACCTCCAGGAGCGGGCACTGGCTTGGCGCCAAGAGGGATGGGGGGCCTACATGGATACGTTCAACCACCTCGTGGACTACCTGGCCCCTCCATGCCGCGCCGGCCGCCGCTGCGCCCGTCCTGAGTGCTCCACCTGCCGCGCCACCTGCTGCTCCGCTCATCGCCGCGCCGTCCGCTGTGGCCCCGCCACCCACCACCGACGGCCAGACCGCCGAGGGACACCTGCGGCCAGCTGAGACTCGCCGGACGTATCTTCCGGGGCTCCCGGCCGCCCACCCCCAGTGCTGGACTATAGGGGTGTGGGGCCCAGGACGTGGCCCCCCCCTTGTATATAGTTTTGGGACTTATTTATTTGTGCCCCCCCGTTTGCCCCGTCCCCCCCATGTAAATAGTTCTCCCCTTCCTTGTAATCCCTGATTTTCTGTTTTTTGTACATATAATATATGCAAACTTTTTTATTATTCACTTATATAATAGTTTAGTTAGAAGGTCTTGTATATAGTTTGTTGTTTCATTTTACCAACAAGTGCATGCTTTTGTTTGTCCAGGAAAAGTGGGGGTGGGGGTGTGCTGTTGGGTGCTCCGTGGTGTGGGCGTAGGGGCAGGGAGTGTTGTGGAGGATGGGGGGCAGTGGGGGGCCTGGCAGAGTTCACCCCGCAACCTCATCGAAGTGGGCCTGCAGGGCCTCCTGGACCCGGGTCCCTTCGGGGTCCACCTGGCGACTGGGGGCAGCAGGTGGCTGCACGTCGGCCCTGCTGGCCTCCACAGCCCAGCCCTGAAAAAAGGCCTCCCCCTTGCTCTCCACCAGATTGTGTAGAGCGCAGCAGGCACCCACAATCTGGGGGATGTTGGTGGGGCCCTCATCCAAGCGGGTCAGGAGACATCTCCAGCGCCCTTTGAGGCGGCCAAATGAGCGCTCCACCACCTGGCGCGCGTGGTTCAGGCGCTGGTTGAAGCACTTCTGGCTGGCAGAGAGATGGCCCGTGTACGTGTGCATGAGCCAGGGCCGGAGGGGGTATGCCGCATCTGCGACGACGCAGAGGGGCATGGTGGTGTCCCCCACAGGGATCTCCCGCTGGGGGATGTAGGTCCCTGCCTCCAGCCGGCGGCACAGGCCTGAGTTCCAGAGAACCCGGGCATCGTGGGTCTGCCAGGCCAGCCCACATAAATGTCCTGGAAACGGCCTCGGCTGTCCACCAAGGCCTGGAGGACCACTGAGTGGTAGCCCTTGCGGTTTATGTAGCGTCCTCCACTGTGTTGCGGGGTGCGGATGGGGATGTGAGTCCCATCCAGAGCCCCGAAGCAATTGGGGAAGCCCAGGGTGGCAAAGGCCGCGATGGTGGCATCTGGGTCCCCCAGCCTCACGAGCCTGTGGAGGAGCATGGCATTGATGGCGCACACGACATTCAGGGGAAGCACATGGGAGAGCACCAATGAGGGGTGAGCAGGGTGTGCGTGGCCCTGCCCTGCCCGGGCCCCCCCCCCCCTGCCCTCCCCTCCCTTCCCCTCCCCTCCCCTCCCCTGCCCTGCCCTGTCTTGCCCTGCCCTGCCAGGGCCCCCCTGCCCTCCCCCCCCATGGGTCCTCTTACCTCCATGAGGACAGCCCCGACGGTGGCCTTGCTGACACCAAACTGCTGGCCCACGGATCGGTAGCTGTCTGGAGTGGCCAGCTTCCAGACAGCGATGCCGACACGTTTCTCCACTGGGAGGGCACGCCGCATGGCAGTGTCCTGGTGCCTGAGTGCGGGGGTGAGCCACTGGCACAGCTCCATAAATGTCTGCCGGCTCATCCTAAAGCTCCTGAGCCAGCAGTCGTCGTCCCACTCCTCAAGCACCAGCCACTCCCACCAGTCGGTACTGGTGGGGTAGCTCCACAGGCAGCAGCATGTGAGGCAGGGGGTGGGGTCAGGGTGCTGCACATTTGGGGGTTGAGTCCTGCTCCCCTGCAGGCCACTCCTCCTCTGGTGTGGCAAGGAGGTGCTCAGCCGCCTCCCGCATGGCATGGATCAGGGCGAGCCCTGCTCCTGCAGGGAGGGCTGTGTGGACCTCTGGCTGCTGCTGCTGCTGCTGTTGCTGCTGGGGGTCCATGCCTGAGTCACCCGGGGTCTGTGTGCCTATGGCTTCTCAGACCGCGTGCTGTGCAGGCTGAGTGTGTCTGGGAGGGGGCCTTTAAGGGAGCGGCTTGCTGTTGCCCTGGAAGTGCTAGTCCGCCCTGTGACCCTGTCTGCAGCTGTGCCTGGCATCCCTATTTCAATGTGTGCTACTTTGGCATGTGGACGTTCCCTCGCAGCACCTATTTCGATGTGGTGCTGCCCAACGTCGAAGTTGAACATCGACGTTGCCAGCCCTGGAGGACGTGTAGACGTTATTCATCGAAATAGCCTATTTCAATGTCTCCACATCGAAATAGGCTACTTCAAAGTAGGCTTCACGTGTAGATGTAGCTTTTGAGGCATAGTGCCTCTGTCGACAGATTCTGTCGACAAAAAATGGTGTAGCTGCACTGGGGTCCCTCTGTCAACAGAGAGGGATTCTGGTTCGCTGGTCTGCCCTGTTGGCAGAGCTTGCTCTTGGCTGTTCTGTTGACAAAGGGCTGGGCAATCTGGTCATTCTCTGTTGACAGAGGGCACTGACGGGGGAGCCTGTATTAGGTGTGAATGTGTTCCATAGGCAGAGGTTCTGGCCGGAATTACCTGTTGACAGAGCTCTGTAGTGTACACAGCTTAAGTTCAAATATTGTGCAGAAAGCAACACATTTAGTGATTACATTTGTTATAATGCTAACATTTTCTGCCCTTCCACAATTTGGAAAGAGATTTGTAAAAGTGTATTCACATGGTAAGTGTGACAGGCAATTTACTAAACCCATAAGAAGTACAAATAAAACTTAGTTTTGTATATCATAACTATCACAGCAGATCACGTAAAATAATATTTTGCATTGCTATAATGCCTGTCATCTGATCAGATGATTATAGTAAACCTTCACTGAACAAAACTGATGTTTCAGTGTGAGCCAAATCTAAAACAAAACAAAATAATTTTCTGTTTGTTTAAAAACCTAAACTAACTTTTTCAAATTTCTGACCCCCAACAGAATTTGTACCAGACCAAAAGACTCACTTAAAAATTGACAAAATATTAATCTACTTTTGTGTGTATGTTTCATTGTTACCTTTCTTTTTTAAAATATAGCTACATTTTGAAAGTCAAGATCTTTCATTATAAAATTAAAAGAAAAAGTAGTTGTGTCTAATAAAAACCCATTATTTTTACCAAAAAGTCAAAACAATTTGATGGATTTGACCTAGATTCACAAATGGTTTCATAATTCCCAGCAAAAATGCATTTTTCAGCAAATTTACTATTCATGGATAAAATTCACCCAGTTCTAACACAAACAATATTTTCCTGATATGTAGATAAGAATATTACAGCAGCAACATTTCAACCAGCACTGATGTACAGCTGTCTCTAGGGTGGAACACAGCTTTTAAAAGTTCACGTCTATACTATTCAAGCATACAACAGGAATTAAAAACATGTAGTTGAAACAGCAGTTAATTTAGGAAAGTGAGCTGAATGTGCACTTCACCAGAGTATTGAACACAGACATATGTTATGCAGAGTCCTGTCTAATGACCAGGTTAGTTTTAGATCTCCTCTGGTATCTAGCACCTTCACAGCTCAGTGCTCACTAATGCCAAAGGGTGGTTTCATTGCCAACTCAAAGAGGAAATCACAGGATTCCCTAGCTGCAGCACACCAGGCTGTGAATAACTTTAATTCAGTATAACCACTGCCTGAAGGTGTAGCCAGCTATTTGTTTCCTTTCCATTTCCTGCCTCTCCACCTTTCCCCTAATCCTAGGAACTGAATGCAACAGCTAACTAATATGACATGTCCTGTGTTCTCATACAGGAGGCAGGGGATTGGATCCCCTCTTCTATCTGTAAACATTTAATGATTGTTGCCAAAATTATCTGCCTTTTACAATGAAATCACATGCAACCTACCTTTCTGTGCTACTGAAGGAGACTGTCCCACGGTAGTATCCCAGTAGACGTTCTGTGCTGAAAGAAGCTCCAACCTGTCATTCACCACCTAGGCCAGTTCAAGACTCTGAATTTAAGGCAACAGTGTAGGTTTGCTGCCCATTTTTTTAATGTAACCTTATTGCTTCCTAATCCCTTTGCAGGAAAACCAAGTCACTACATCTCTCTCTTTTAGACTGGGGGAAATACCAAACAAAACAAAACAAACTATCTTTAAATTCCTTTCCTCCCCTGAGCAAGCAAGAAGAAAGAAGATTCTTTCAATAGTCTGAAGATAAATAGTCCTGGAGCGCTTTTGCTCTCTAGAACAGAGGGGAAGATAAAGCATGTACACAAGAAGTAAACAAGACAGTCTCAGAGCAGGAGGATATTTCCCTAAGTGGTGTTGCCTCTGTGTGGAACAACCTTTCTCCATACTAATTTGTGCATAGACTCACAGGATTAGACGAGACTTCAGGAGGTCATCGAGTCCAACACTCTGCTCAAAGCAGGACCAATTCCAGCTAAATCATCCCAGCCAGGGCTTTGTCACTTCCTTTTAAGTATTCCAGACTAGCTGCCTGGGATGTTAATTAGGGTTACAATACGAAAAAGAGAACAACAAGGAGTCCTGTGGCACCTTATAGACTAACAGATATTTTGAAGCATAAGTTTTCATGGGCAAAGACCCGCTTCATCAGATGCATGAGATGAATATGAAAAAGAGTATCAGAGAGGTAGCCAGTTTGGTCTGTATCTTCAAAAACAACACAAAGTTCTCTGGCACCTTATAGACTAACATATTTTGGAGCATAAGCTTTTGTGCACAAAGACCCATTTTGTTGGATGCATGAGTGCTCCGCTCATGCATCTGACGAAACGGGTCTTTGCCCATGGAAGCTTATGCTCCAAAATATCTGTTATCATGTAAAAGTGCAACAGGACTTCTTGTTGTATATGGAAAAGAGGACACCCCTGAGAGAGAGTGTATCTACCAACTGACATTGTAGCAATGTGCTATAGTATATACAGTACATTAATACAAGGTGGGCTACAGCTGTTCCGTGGCCTGCTGTTTAACCTTTGCCTTCCCACATAACACCTTGAAGGACCTGAGCTTTCTAAGCCAATCACTCCCCTGCCTTTCTTGAGTCACAAAGGTGGTAACATACATTTGCCATAACTGAAAACTTAATTTTGGCCTGCACTATTCATCACAATGTGTTTTAATAGTTGTGTCCTGACTTAATTCACTCATGTAAAGTTTATGGTGTCTCTGGAAGATGGACTGTATGGTTCATGGCTTTCCTGAGGGCTATGGCTAAGCTTTGTTTTCATCTTTAGCATATCTTGGATTCAGTTGGACCACAAGATTTCAAGGGCAATGCTTCATTCTTCTTTGTTCCTTTATGAAATTGATCTATTTACTGTGGTTATAAAGAGTGCTAGCATGTAATTCTAAGTTGTGCTCAAATATCAGGCTATTTATCAGTTCTATGATATTTTTTCCTAAGATGGCATTAATTGCTCCCATAAATCCTCAGTTCTCATCTGAAAAATGTATATTTCTGTCTACACAGCTTTATTAATCACTGGTTCTACTACTGTGTCTGCAACTCCTTTGGGGACATGGTTTGCATGACAGATATTAAATAAAACTAGAGTTATCTGGTATTGTATTGCCTGACTGCTCCATTGGAGTCTTTTATGTTTGCTCCCCTGTTACCTGTCTATCAATCTAGACATAAAATTAAGTCTACCAAGGAAAGAAAAATTAAATCCTAGAAACTAGACAGAAAACTAAAACACACTTTTTTAAAATATCGTTTGCACATGGAGCACATATGGAATTGTGGTGCCTGTCCATACTGAGACGAATAGATCATCATTACCCAAGCAACTCTACATGAGAATGCAATGTATAGTGAGAATATAGAAACAAAACCATATTTTCCGTTTTACCAAGCAGACTTTGCTTAACCTTTTGCTGTGATGGGATAAAATATGTCAATTTGCAAGAAGCTGGATTGTTTTGACGCAAGCATTTCAATTCCAAATGTTTCCGTGGAATGACTTAGTGCAATGAGTTGCATCTGGAATGACAAGGGAGGAAAAAAACATGTTTGATGGAGCTAGATGTAGGTGACATTGAACATCAGTAGCTGAAGTGACGTGTGCTATGGAAAAAAGCAGACACCGGAACATAAGCCTTATTAAATCTGACAGCTCAAAAAAGAAAATGGGCTTTTGAGTAATGATGGTATGAAGTGAACATGGCATAGCCAGTAGATTCACCATTCTATCACAGCTCTGATCATCAAGAACACTCAGTCTTTGGTCCTGTAAGTTCTAACATCAAAGGAAAGAGTGATGCCTTGTCAGACATTTCAGATTAATTATGCCATGTGTCCCTTGGTATTTTATCCTCCTTCCAACAGGGAAGCTGATTAGATTGAAAAGGGTCAGTCAACTGGGACAAGGATGGTCTTGCCTGGTTTATGTACATTTATTCTCTTACGTAGAGACTCCAGTTTGGCCAATGACTGAGCAATGCCCCACTGCAATTTACATTGGCCAAACTGGACAGTCTCTGTGTAAAAGAATAAATGGACATAAATCGGACATGAGGACCGGTATTGTACAGAAACCTGTGAGAGAGCACTTCAGTCTCCCTGGACACTCAGTAGCAGATTTAAGTTGGGCAGTCCCAAAACAAAGAAATTTTAAAAATCAAATGGAGAGAGAAATCTCTGAGCTGCAATTTATTTGCAAATGTGATACCATTAACCAAGGATTAAACAGAGACTGGGAGTGGCTTGCACCTTACAAAAGGAGCTTCTCTGCCCTAGGTGTTAACATCTCCACATTAGACAGACAATGGGCCATATTCCACCCCCCGCCCCCCGCCGCCCCGCGTCTTATCTGCCCTGTTTTTTCCTCTCTTCATACAGACTACTGATAATGGGCCTTTTCCATGCTGACTGACTCCAGCCCTCCCTTTTACCGGGACCCCACTCTTCAAATATTTCTCTGAAACCACCACCACCCCATTCATGCATCTGATGAAGCAGAACTTTGCCCACAAATGCTTATGCTCCAAAATATCTGTTAGTCTATAAGGTGCCACAGGACTTCTTGTTATTATATGCTAAACATTTGCTACACTTTGTATTTAGCTACAATACTCTGAGTACATTTCCCAGACCTGAAGAAGAGCTCTATGGAGATTTAAGCCTGTCTCTTTCACCAACAAATACTACCTCATCTTGTCTTTCTATTATCCTGAGACAAACACAACTATCACCCTGCATTCTACAGAAGCAGATACAAAAACAGCATAAAGACAGAGGTAGGCGCAAGGATTGGATAAGCACATAAAAACAACTTAAGAACGAGTCCCTCCAGAACAAACTAGAAGCACCTTGGTGGGCAACAGAGAGAAGCCTTCAATGTATGTGCTATATCTTTTGGGTGGGAAATAGCCATATTCTACAGGACATATGTTAAAGTTATAAAACTACCATACTGACAATGCTGTGAATTTTTGAAAGCATTCTCTTCTTCCTCCCTTGAGCTGCACTTTTGGCTCCACAGCACAATAAACAGTTATCTTCCATGAGGAAGAAAACAATTTTTTAAATTTGTGGGGGAAAAAATACCATCAATATAAGGCAATGCTTGACAATTGGGAATACTCTGGAATACCAGCTGTAACTTTGATAGCTTGTGTAGCTGTTGTGTAAATTATTGAATCTGACCCGTCTTCCTGACAAGTGCAGTATCTATCAAACAGCTGGTAATACTATCCTAAATCCAGCTACATACTCTCATCCTCCTTAGTCCTGAACTATACAATCCTGATTACTGGCTCTGCCACATCTACATATAAATAATTATTCTCAGTGGAATCAGAGGAGGATGAAAAGAAGAATTTGTTTTGTGGGTAAAAATTCAGAACTAGTGCATCCACCTCTACAGCTTTTCAAAATAAAAAGGGGTGTTTTGATGGGAAAGCAGGTCTATAAACCTAAAAAATAATTAGAAAATGGTATTCTGAGTGAAATAAGCAGGCTATGGATTGAGTAGTGAAAGATCGTTCTGATATAAGGGGAAGTAGCCAGGAACTTTTCTGTTCTGCAGCCTTGCCTGAGCATAGTTGTAACTCATAGCTGCTAAGCACTCCAAAGGGCAACGTGCTAGAGCCATAATAAATACCAATTTATTTTTCTTTCTTCCTCCCCCGTTTTCAGTTTCCAGGATACTGTAGAGTTTGCTGTAGACAGCACAATTGCATTGTCAAAAGTTGTTGGGGGAGGGAAGCTGAAAGGAGGTCAGCTGGTGATTTCAGCAGTAGAAAAAGAGTGGGGTGCAGTTTGCGTTGTGGGATTAGAAGTCAGTAGTGAAATACTTACCTTTAAAATGTTGGCTAGATTTCAAGGTTAAACACCAACTGAGAGAATGGCGCAGTTCCCACTTCACAAAGCTGTTGTTTCAAGTTGGCTGCACATTGATGAAGACAAGAGTCCATATGCTTATATTTTAAAAGTTATCTTTCTGTCTTGGAGAGCCAGAACATTTTCTTTTTCATACAAGCTTAGTTCCCGGAGCATGATCCTCCAGCAAGAGGTGGATTCAGCTGTTAATTCCTGTCACAGAACTGCAGAGTACTTAGGGTCAGATCCTCAACTGGTGATAATCAGCATAACTTTGTTGAAGACAATGGCACAAAGGTGATTTACATCAGCCAAGGATCTCACTTACCTGGTTTTGGCATGCGCCAATGAAAAGCATTTTGGAAAGAATTGGGGAATGAACAGATGATTGCACAGACAGACTGATCTAAGTCTCAACTCCTCTCCACCTGCAGGGAAGAATGCAGCCAGCGCAGATGGCTGTATTGGCGATGGATAGGCTGTGTTGATGCGCCTAGGATTTTGGGGGCAGGTAGGATGTCTTTCTTACTTGCAGGGAGACCTGCACAGCATGTTTGCTTGCAAGTGAGGAATCTGCCCAGTCTCCATTGTATTTTTGTCATTCTCCTGTCCATGCTCCTACTGATAGTGGGTGCTACTGAGAATTGCACAGCAATGCATAGATCAGTGCAGCAAAGAGAACCTAGCCTGCCACATGTATAGTATGTCTCTACTGCAGAATTAGTCTGGGATCTTACTTGAGTGCTGTGTATCTCTCTCCTGTGCACCCACCAACATCCCTCCACAATATAAAACAGTGCACCTGAGTGTAAGTGGTTAGTTTGATAAGGGTTTTAAAATAGAGCCAAAATTCCAGTTTCACTGAGGCTTGTAAACCCCCTTCCCACCACACACACACACACACACACACACACTGCAGTGAGGACACAGATTAAACCACCAGTCCTTCAGTGGTATCTAACAATTTTCCCAAGTGTTTAAAATGACAATTTTTCCCACAGATCACTCCTGGGGAGAGGGGTGGTCTTAGATCAGCTCAGTTTACTGCTGTGGAAAAATCATGGGATAGGACATCAGAAGTCCAAAACAACGTACACAGGTATACTTAGCACCAGGGAAGATACAGTAGCACATATAGGGCTTTGTAGTGTGTCTGCCCACACCCAGGACAGGGCACTCCACAAATCAACAAGGAAAAAGGGCTTTCAAAAGTGGATACACCCTGTGCCACCATAGAAGAGCAAGGACCTGGGCTTTATCCTATGAGAGTTGAGGTGAGTGCAAAAGTCCAAGAGGGAGGAAACTGCTTAACATCCCTAGAAAGGTCAGAATTTGAAATTCCTAACAATATTTTTTTTCAAGAAAGCTCTTAAATGTGAAACATCTGCATGGTCAAAGGATTTGCAGTTTGGTATGCGCCCTGGCTACCCTTTACCTTCTTGACTGGACTGGTTATGGGTGGGCTTTCTCTATGTACTTGGTAAAATCTGTCAAAGGTGTTCTCCCTTCTCTCTTTCAAACCACAGTTCAAATTGCCACTGCATTGAGATTTAGTAAACACAAGGTTTTACAAAGTCCAGCTTCAATTTAAGGGTTTCTCCCTGTCCCACCTCTGCAAACAGGCAAGGGCTCTGAATCAGCAAAGCACGTGCTTACATCCCAGTAAAATTATCTGGGATCTACATGTAAGCATCTGCATGCTTACAGTACATGCTTCCATAATTTTTCAAGTTGCTATGATGTGCTGATGCCCACTGACTTCTGAGCCCGCAGATTAGCAGAGACATCCACCAACATTTAGCACCTTGCTGAACTGTTTTCTTCCCCTGCCCATAAAAAGAAAACTGTTACAGAAACATTCACAAGGAAAACCTTAACTTGTCATGTCTGGGAAGAGCAGGAAATCCTGTTGGAATTATTATGAAGCGGGGCAGCGAAAGCTGAGAGGAGGCTGCATCGCAGATGACCCTTCTCTCACCCAGAACTGCAACTCAGATGGGAACATGGAAAGTTAGAACAATGTATGAGGCTGGCAAGACAGCACAAATAGCAGCAGAAATGTGACAATACAAGCTGGCAGTTTTGGGGCTGTGCGAAACAAGATGGAGACAATCAGGACAACTGCGTCTAGCAACAGGTGAAACCCTTATTTATTCAGGGTATGAGGAGGATGATGTGCCACACACGGAAGGAGTGGGTATGCAGTTGTCCAAGGATGCAATTGGATACCTAATTGAGTGGACAGCAGTGTCAGCACGGATCATTACAGCCAGGTTTTACACCAAGATAAACAAGATTCTGATTATACAGTGCTATGCGCCCACAAATGATGCTGATGAAAATATTAAAACAGGGTTCTATGAGACTCTCCAAAGTATTATTAACGAGAAAGGTAAGAAAGATATATTGATTTTGATGGGTGACGTCTATGCCAAAATCAGAAGTGACAACACAGGAAAGGAGCAGTAAATGGGTACAGAAGGGTTAGGAAAACCCAATGAGAATGGCAACCTCTTCAGTGACTTCTGTGTATTTAACAGATTGGTGATTGGTGGGAGTATCTTTCCACACAAAAGAATCCATAAAGCAACATGGGTTTCACCAGACCACCAGGCAGAAAATCAAATTGACCATATCTGTATCAGCAGCACCTTCAGACGTTCTGTGCAAGATGTATGCGCAAGAAGAGGGACGGATGTGGGATCCGACCACCACCTTGTCTTAGGAAAGTTCAGGCTGAAACTGAAAAAGCACCACATGCAAGTAAACAGGCCAGGACTGAGATATAACACAGAACTCCTGAGAGAGCAGATAATAAAATCACAATTCCATTTAGAACTGTTAAACAGATATACAGTCCTTAGAGATCTAAGATCAGAAGATGTAGCGGTAGAGCAAGTATGGGAAAGCTCTAAATCAGCATGGAAAGAAGCTTGTGAGAAAATCCTGGGCAAAAGAACAAGACAACACAAAGAATGGTCATCACCAGAGACTCTAAGGAAGACAAAGGTAGAAAAGACAAGAAGGCAGTTGTCAACAGCAGCAAGACCAGAGCTATCAAGGCAGAAGCGCTGCGATTGTATGCAGAAGCTAACAAGGAAGTGAAGAAAAGTATAAAGACGGATAAAACGAACTTTGTGGAAGCACTAGCACAACAAGCCACGCAAGCCATAGGCCAGAAGAATCTAAAAGAACTGTATAATATCAGAGGGAAGTTAGCAGGTGCAAGACGGACAGTAGATCATCCCATGAAAAGACAAGGATGGGAGAGTCTTGTCAAATGTAGCTGAACAACTTACTCGATGGAAAGAATATTTCGAGGATCTCTTAAACCAGCCAGCACCAATAGATCCACCAGACTTTCCTTCAGCTCAAATACTACTACCAATAAATACAGACAGACCAACTAAGGAGGAGATAAGGAAGGCCATTTCTCTGCTGAAAAGTGGAAAAGCTCCAGGGCCAGACTGCATTCCCTCAGAAGCAGTGAAGGTGGACCTTGGAACCTCCACAGACATGCTGTACGAACTCTTTGGCAGAATATGGGACGCGGACGAAATACCACGAGACTGGAAACATGGACATATAATTAAAATACCCAAGAAAGGAAGTTTGAATAAATGCAGAAACTGGAGAGGTATCATTCTGCTGTCTATTCCTGGGAAAGTCTTTAACAGGATCCTGTTGGAGACAAGGAAAGCAGAGATTGACAGGCTGTTGAGGGATGAACAAACTGGTTTTTGGAGTGAGAGATCATGTGTAGACCAGATAATGACCTTGAGGATCATCACAGAACAGTCATTGGAATGGAACTCCCCACTGTATATAACTTTCATAGACCTTGAAAAGGCCTGTGATAGTGTAGACAGAAATACACTGTGGAGACTGTTGCAGTATCATGGCATTCCCCAGAAGATCATTAATCTCATTCGAGCCAATTACGAACCCTCCACTTGCCAGGTTGTACATAATGGCATTCTGATGGAATCTTTCACTGTCCAAACAGGTGTGAGACAGGGATGTCTACTCTCACCATTCCTTTTCCTTGTAGTTATGGATTGGATTATGCTAAAAACAACAAGCGGACACCAGAGAGGTATTCAGTGGGCCTTCTCTTGTCAATTGGAGGATATCGATTTTGCTGATGACATTGCTGTCCTGGCACATTGGCATTAGCATATGGACAGCAAAGTTGCAGCACTGGATAGCGCTGCCTCAAAGGCAGGCCTGAAAATCAGTAGATGTAAAACTAGAACTATGAGGGTCAACCACACTAAACAAGACAACATCACTTTAGGGGGAGAGACCCTCGAAGACGTCGAACAATTTACTTATCTAGGTAGTATTGTGAATAAAAATGGTGGTACTGACCTAGACATCAAATCCAGGATTGTCAAAGCCCCAGCAGCATTTCAAACTCTGTGGCCAGTATGGAGATCACACAACATCTCTGTCGAACCAAAGCTGAGAATCTTCAATTCAAATGTAAAGTCCATCCTGCTGTATGCCTGTGAATCATGGCGCACCACAAAGTCCTCAACACACAAACTGCAGACGTTTTTGAATAGATGCCTGAGGTACATATTACAAATAAGATGGCAAGACAAAGTCACGAATGAACATCTGTGGACACGAACAGGCCAAGAGCCAGTGGGGATCCAAATAAAAAGGAGAAAATGGGGATGGTTGGGACATACTTTGAGGAAACCCCCATCCAGCATTGTTCGATATGCCTTAAACTGGAATCCTCAGGGGAAATGCAGCTGAGGAAGACCCCAAATAACATGGAGGAGATCTACAGTCACAGAAGCGCAAGAACGGGGATATTCATGGGGCCAGATTGAAGCCATTGCCCAAGATAGAACCAGGTGGAGGAGCCTTGTGGATGACCTATGCCCCACTTGGGGTTCACGGGTTTAACATTAACATTAACTGTCAGTTTCCTCTCACTACACTATTTGTCTAGAAGAGGATGGCCCAGTGGGTAGGATGCTCTGCAACAGATTTAGGGTCTGTGTGCATGGGGATACTCAGGCCATGTAAGCAGAGTCTGCAAGATCTTGTCCCTGGTATCTAGTGATGAGCTGTTGGACACTTCATCAGGTTCTGATCTTATTTGCCTGGACACACTCACTCTGCCTGGATCCTCCAAAGATTATTACTTTTGGCTGGTGTTAGATTCCCCAGTCTCCTAATTACTAGGGCATGAGTAATAAGTGGTTATTCTTGTTGTGTGGATCAAGTGCAGAAGAACTGTGCCTGGCATACCCCCACGGAGGGACTCACCCTCACCTAAATGCTCTGCAGGGAACATGTTTTCCAAAGCCCAGCTTCTTGAGAGACGGTGGGGAAGGGTATTTGTCTCTTGTGGCACGAGCTTTGCTTAGGGGTTGTTGACACCATTTAACATTTTCTTTCTCCACTATGTGTAAGAAAAAAGCTTGCCGACTCATTTGAGAATGATGTTACATATGGCAGAGCTGAGGTCACTGATACATAAGTATTAGACCTGTATGAGTACAGTGTCTATGATGCAAGAGATCCCCCCCCAACCCCCACAAGAGTTGAAGTCACTGAAAGCTGTGTTAAATGTGAGACATGATGACATCTCAGCGATCAGTCTGCAGGGTGGCTGACAGAGAGGATTTGAATGGAGCCCAGTGAAGAGGCACTGCAAGCAAGTGCCCGAGCAATGCAGTTAATAAGGTGCCTCCCCACCTCTTCTTCCCTATTTTACTTTTTTTTGTTGCTACACTCAAAGTCTACATTTGTGAGAGGGGAAGTATTGTCTCTAGAAGCACCCGGGGTGGTGTGTAATTGTCCCAGGTCACTAGGTGGGGGCTTAAGCTGGGTTTGTGTGGTACTCTTGAAAATGGACCCCTAGATACTGAACCTACCCTTTGTTACTGCCAGCACTAACTGGCAGAAGGGTTACAAGTGTTATAGGTAAATAGCTCCTGCAGTTATTACATCAATTCCACACATGACCACTTGGTTCCTTGTGTTGCTAGTATGTGTATTTCCAAGGAGCATGTATATGAAAGTAGACAGCAGTGTACCTTGGGTAAGTATCCCATTGTGCAACTCACTACCATCCAGCCCACTGTGATATAACAGGGCTGAAAAAGAGTTGTTCAGGGCTGACTAGGAGCAAAGGGTCAATGCCCCAGTGTGCAGCTGTCTCTGTCCCATAAAGTTGTCTGAATCCTGTGACTTTGATACTTTTTTCCTCTAAAACTCACAACATCATGTAGCCGTCATCATCATCCTCCATCTCCAATACAACCATAGTGGCTGCACAGCTCCGCATATTTGTCATGAGCACTGCAAGCATGGGGTGCCCATTCTTGCAGCATTTGCAAATGTAAGAGAAGAGACATGGAGAATACAGTAATCACTTGAAGGACAGAGATCCAATTCAAGGTTGTTGGTGCCATTCATGTAGGAGCTGAAGATGGTGAAGTGTCAAATCTGGGCCCACAAAACAAAGACTAATTTGTGGGATCACCCTGGCAAGGAATTACGAGATGTAGAACATGATAACCCTAGCACATGGCCTGCACTGCACACTCCAGAGGAAGGCAAGAAAAAAGTCACTGTCAATGTGACTGGGTGGAAAATTTGTTCCTGACCCTCCTTTTGGTGATCAGTTAGTCCTGGGGCACGTAGCAAGAGAGAGAATGCACAGTGCTATTTCAGAGCACTGTGCCACCCCACCCATCTCCAAACTCTGAAGCCTCAGAAGGAGACAAAAACATACTTGGGTGAAACATCCCTGCCGGTGACCAGTTGAATCTTCTGCACATGAGAATTTAGGAGTATAAGACCATAAACCAAAAAGGGACTTCCAGAGCTGTCAAGTCCTGCTCCCACCATAACAAGCAAATGCATCATTCAGACCCACTCACAACACTCCTTCGATAGTTGGAAAACTTTTCTTTCTTTCCAGCCTTACTTATTCATAGAAACTTTATATCCATTTATTCTTCTTCAAGTATTGCCCTTCAGCTTCAATAGCTCTTCTCCCTCCCTCATGTTCACCTCCAATATATTTTGAGAATTAAAGTATAGATCCCTTTAGCTTTAATTTTGCTGGGCTAAAAAGCCCAAATTCTTTCAGTCTTCTCTTATGATATGGACCTGATCACTTTCTAGTAGGTCTTTTCCACTCCTCTTTATTATTCATGCTTGTGGAACACGAGTGATCAGAATTCTATGCTCTATTCCAGATGTGATATGAGGTCTTATCAGTGTCCTATATAATGGCATTCCCTGTCACTATGTCTACTGAAAATGCTTGGCTGTTACATCCTACGATCACATTTGTCTGTTCTGCCACAGTTGTCATAGCTGGCTCTTAGTCTTCCTCTGATTTACCAACACTCACAGATATCCTTCTTCCTCAGTCTCTTCCAAAGGATGAGTCTCCAGTTCATAACTTAAATTCTTATTATTTGGACTCTATGAATATGACCTTGAGCTTTGTACTATTACATTTCAGTCCATTTCTATCACTCCAGTCTTCAAGATCTTCCTGCATAATGTTTCAATTTTCCTCTGTATTGGCAGTGTCTTAGCTTTATATAGTCAAACTTCTTTGGCACAATCCTACTTTTTGAGACTTAGTCATTAGTAAAAATATTGACTAAGATTGGTCCCAAGATTTTATGAATAGAATTTAACCCATAAACCCCTGCTAAAGCTGCTCCTAGATGCAATGTCATTTATTTTCTAGTATTATGTCATACTTTCTATGGAACCTTATTCTTTGTCATTTAGGGCCAGATTTACCAAGGTATTTAGGTACCTAAAGCTAGGTTCATAGTGTGGTGAAGTGTCCCAGCAGGCTAAATGCTGAATCCCCATTGTAAGACTAGCACCTTTCTGGCCCTTCATCTCTCTCTGCCACAAGTCCCTATTATTAAGGAAACATGGGGTTAATAGCACTTCCATCTCTCGCCGGAATGCCACAGGGATAAATACATGAAAGATTATGGGGTGTTCAGAAAATATGTTAATGTAGGGCATAAATATGTTAACGTGGGACTGGTAGATTACATTTGACCCCGTGGGAGACAGGTCACAGTCTGGTCAACATAATTACTTACAATGAAGTTTGACTTGCATTTGTCACTTATTCTTTCATTAATTACTTGAGAATGATTAATTACATTATATCTGTCAATTGTCTTTGCCACCAGATGATTCCAAAGTTCCTTATTCCAGTTGGGAATGCCTATTACTAGTCTATATTTTAGAACAGAAAGTAGGCATACTTAAATCGTCTGATCTTGGGTGAAATTTTGGATTTCACTCCTGGCTCCTTAAATAAATAAGTACTTGATCTCGTCTAATTAATTTCTGACTTGTACTAAACCATTTTTCTTGGTCTAGGTCTTAGCCTTCTTGTTTTATTTATTAGCTTTTATTTCCCAACAAGAGCTCACGTAGTCCCACTGAAACATCCTTGCTGCTGCAGCTGTGTTTATTATCCATCTCAGGCTCTCACTGGCAGCTGCCAGAGCCATTTATGGAAATGGCACATCTGTTTAGTTTAGAAGCCCAAAGGACCCAACTGCACTAATTCTACTTTGACCTATCACAGCTAATAGGATGGAATGGTAATTTAATTATTGTTCTTGGCAACATTTCAGAGAAGCATCGGGGAACAGACTGATAGGTTATGGTTCACTGAAGCAGACAGCGGTATGCAGCTTGCAGTCTCTTCAAAGGTTAGCTTTACAATTAGAACAGCAATGATCTACAACCTATCAGGGTAGTTTTGCTCCTCATGAAAATAAATTGACTACATCTTCCTTTCAAATTTGCATCTGTCTTGGAATATCCACAGAAAATTAGGGAAATTAGGTAAATAGGGCCCAGTGCAAAGCCCGTTCAGTGAAAAGATGCCTATTGATTTGATGGGGCTTTGGATCAGGTCCATCAGGTGTAAACAGGAGGTACCTTATACCTTTTGACCCCATCAGTTGGCCAAATTTCATAGCACAGAAATTGATGCTGGAATCTGGTGTTCCTTTGATAAAATCCTATTTGTTTTAAAAGAATGTACAAAGTCCTGTTTTCCTAAAAACAAAAGCAATCAAGTAACCAGAGAAAGTTTTCTTTGGTTGCAACACTTGGGCCCTTTTCATCCAACATTTAAAAAAAAAAAAAAGCTTTTTAGAGTTTTCTCAAGCTCTTGCTCTGTGCTTGCCCAAACTATATCTAATGATTCCTTGCTGCCTTCTCTCTGCATGGTGGATCATAGATAATTTTAAAAAGCAGAATCAAAAAAATCTGGTACCAACCCTTAAAACAGAGAAAAACGAGCAAACCAGGCATGCACACAACATCTTTCCTAGGCTCATTTATGACCAGCTTCTGCACCCTTATTTGCACTGAGTAGTTCTGAATTGAACATGAATAAAATTGGCAGCTGCTGGCTCTGAGTCTTATATTTCAGCAACTCTGACCACTATTCTGCAGATGAAGTCACCACTCTTCGCAAAAGCCTTCATCCTCCTCTAGCTCTCCATTTTTTCTCTGTCTCTCTTTACATTTCTATATCCCTGGTGAGGTCTGTCTTATTAGTGGGCACATACTACCTCCCTTCTATAGACCTTCATCTATCACCATATTGGGAGTATCCCATTATATAATGAAAGAAAGGTTACTTCTTTCCCATGTTTTTAAAAGTAGATTTACCATCTTTTCCTCCCATTCCTCTCTAAAATCTTGAAACAAGATTGTTTGACTCACATATGCCCCTCCATGGCCGTGTCTACACGTGCCCCAAACTTCGAAATGGCCACGCAAATGGCCGTTTCGAAGTTTACTAATGAAGTGCTGAAATGCATATTCAGCGCTTCATTAGCATGTGGGCGGCAGCGGCGCTTCGAAATTGACGCCGCTTGCCACCGCGTGTCTCGTCCAGACGGGGCTCCTTTTCGAAAGGACCCCGCCTACTTCGAAGTCCCCTTATTCCCACGAGCTGACGGGAATAAGGGGACTTCGAAGTAGGCGGGGTCCTTTCGAAAAGGAGCCCCGTCTGGACGAGACACTCGGCAGCAAGCGGCGTCAATTTCGAAGCGCCGCTGCCGCCCACATGCTAATGAAGCGCTGAATATGCATGTCAGCGCTTCATTAGTAAACTTCGAAATGGCCATTTGCATGGCCATTTCGAAGTTTGGGGCACGTGTAGACACGGCCCATATCTAATCATTCTATCCTGATCTTTTCCAACACAGCTTTTGTTCTGGTCATGCAAATCATCCTTACTATATCTATAAATTACCCACACGGGGTCAAATCTAATTTGTTTTCTTAAAGCCTTTTTGATTTATCAGTTGCTTTTAATATTGCAGATTAATGTCCTTTCCTTCAGGGCTTCAACATAAATGACTGCCTCCAGTGTTTTTGCTCCTACTTATTCAATTGATATTTCATAGTATCCTGGCTTGATACCCTTCCTTTCATCTCTCTGTGAATGTTTGGAAGGACTCTTCGTCTCCTACTCTTTTCTCTTTATGCTTGGCAACTGGCATCACTACCATGTGTAGTGTACAATATAATTTCTCAGAGGATGGCCTGCTGTCTTCCTCTTTTCATTGCTTTTCTATGCATATCTTAATTTTATTTCTACTCTTCTTTGTGAACAAAAGGCCGTTATCTTAAATTAAGTATGGCCAAGACATTAATAATTTTCTTTTTCCCGTGCTCCTGAACTTTTATTCTTTTCAATGTCCCTTATTGTTATAACTGACAAGAATGCCAGGTAGGAGGATAGTTCAAGGCAGACATTCGACTGAACCTCTGGAGTAGGGGTTGGGCAATAAACAGCCTGCAGGCCAGACATAGTTCACCAGGGTTAGCCCTTGTAGGCTACAAGATACTTTATTTACCTGAATATCCAAAGTTATGGCTACTTACAGCTCTTGTTGTACACACTGCACAGTTCCCAGCCAATGGGAGCTTCAGGAAGCAGTGTAGGATAAACCACCATCCATCCCGTCAGCTGAATCAGTTAATATTAACTGGCCAAAACACCCAAAAATGTACAGACAGGAGCAGTCCTTTAATGGCAAGATTTTCTAACTAACTTCTAAAGACATGACACTAAAAAATAAATCTGATAGGAGTTTTTTGTTTTAGCTTTTTCCGAAACAGAATCCTTCATAACTGCTCTTGAGAGACTGAAAAAGTATGAGTCCTAAAGCTGGAGGAAACGTGTCTATAGGAATGCCTGACTGAGAACCTTTCAAGGCTCTACCCTACAAATCCATAATATAAGTCACAGCTTAAGGTAACTGCACTTGTGTTTTAACTTGTCGTCCTCTTAGTGGATCCACTCTAGGCTCCCAGTCCTTCAGTCTTTACCTCTTTTGGACAGAGTCCCTTGTCTCTGACTGTTGTTTTTTTCCCAAGCTGCTATATTGTGAGTTCCCCAGCAAGGTAGACTGTCTAACCAGCCTGTGCTTCTCTTTCTCCTCATTGATTTCAAACAGTGCAATTGCCAACAAGTTACCACAGAGCCCTTTCCACGTAAGTACATCTATTAACAAATGAGCAGTCATAAAAGTTTACTAGACATCAACTCAACTCCAGCAAGAGCTGACAAGAGATCAGTCCTCCAAACCTCACTTGGAGTTCTTCTATGGTTTCCTATGGTTACAAATTTGTAATAGCTGCTAGCTGCCAAGAATATGTGATTTAGGGTTTTGTTCTTGGGATCCTGGGAACTGCTGATCATTAGCCAAGGTTGCCTTTTCAGGTCAAAGCTTAAAAAGGCTGAGTTCTTATTTAATCTAATTTTCATACACATCCCTCCAGACATTTCCTGGAAAACCCACCAAAACTTTCTTTGTCCCATAAATTCATTACTGGCTATCACGTTGTTCAATTTAGTCCTTTGTATTTAAGATAATGACTGCAAAGATACTTAAATCTACTTTAATAAGCTCTCCAAAAGATATTGCATGGACTTGTCATAACCATATAGCCAGGAACATAGTAATTACAATATTTAGGAACACAAATCGCAACTCTAGTCTGGCTTCTCCTTTGTCAGGGGCCTATATGTAATGTTTCAGACCAAGGGAAACAAAATTAAATACATCCAGAGAACTTTACTGTACTATACTGAATGTCTCAACTTTTCTTTCTGAACCCATTTGCTCCAATCTAGAAGCAGGCAGATTGAACAGTATTGATTATATATTCTCCATTTAAAGAATGCAAACAGCTAAGAGAATTCCAATCTTTTCCCGTTTGTCTCTTTCTGACAGGAAGTGTATTTATATAAATTATATTTTTCCATTTTTCCAATACACAGAACCACCAACACACGTGCCTACATGCAAGTTTATACTCTTTAGTCTCCAAATCATCATTTATGCATACAAATACAGTTTATCGGTGTTTTATTTCTGTTACATATAAGGTGTCTTATTTAGACCATGCTCTTGATTACGTCATTTAACTATTCCTATATATTATGCAAGTACAGGACAGATTTATTTATTTGGTATGTCTGTTCATTTGTTTTAAAATAATTCAGTTTCCTGAACACCAATGCTGGTAATAAAATTATTTTGTAATCCACAAAACAAATGTATGTCAGCCAGGAAAAAGCTCATTTTCATTATTTTCAGTTGAACTATCACAGGGAACAATCTTATTTAAAGCCAAGAGATGTACAATACATGCACAAATATTGCAATCCATGACATTGAATGTTAATTGAGTTAATTGCCAGTCAGTTTTCACTGATGGTGGCACCAAATCAAAGTTGTCATGGTCCTGTGTGTGTATATATAGCTGTATAATTATTGTATATAATACCTTATTTAGAAACATTTCTTTGAATCTATAACAGAAACCGCACAATGATAAACTAAAACAGAGGTTACCTAGTTTGCTCAGGATGAATGGGAACTGACAAATTAATAGGTGCATGAAGCAAAAGGCTGATTGGCAACATCCCTGGGATGAAATCCTACCTGTGTTGAAGTCAGTTCCAACTCTGGCATCGACCACACTCCCAGTGAATCCAGACGAGTGAGTAAATTCTCTGCCTTTGTTTCCTACCCTGTCAAAGAAAATAATACTTATTTGTCAACCCTACATGCATACGCTGAACATTAGGTGTTAGTAAAGCACTTTGAGCATACCATTTATGGTAAGTGCTAAGTACTGTCATCATGAGAGTTGCAGTTCCTTCTCCTTCCTTTGAGAAGACAAAAGGTCAAGTCTTATACACAATAACCTTCTGATACTGTTTAGACAATACAATTTTCTCAGAGAGCAGAGGAAAAATATCAAATACAAGAGCATGCAACAAATTGATATCATTTATTATACATTCGGGGCTTTTGGCAGATTGCCCACCTCCTAGGGAACTGAGGAACCTGCTTAATCAGCTGTTTGGTACTTTGTTTTTCTTTGGCCACTGTTCTTTGCTGCAGCTCTAAATGGAACTGTCTGCTAACAGGAGCCGTGTCTACACGTTCACGCTACTTCAAAGTAGCGGCACTAACTTCGAAATAGCGCCTGTCACGGCTACACGTATTGGGCGCTATTTCGACGTTAACATCGACGTTAGGCGGCAAAACGTCAAAGCCGCTAACCCCATGAGGGGATGGGAATAGCGCCCTACTTCGAAGTTGAACGTCGAAGTAGGGCACGTGTAGATGATCCGTGTCCCGCAACATCAAAATAGCGGGGTTCGCCATGGCGGCCATCAGCTGAGGGGTTGAGAGACGCTCTCTCTCTCCAGCCCTGGCGGGGCTCTATGGTCACCATGTGCAGCAGCCCTTAGCCCAGGGCTTCTGGCTGCTGCTGCTGCAGCTGGGGATCCATGCTGCATGCACAGGGTCTGCAACCAGTTGTCGGCTCTGTGGATCTTGTGTTGTTTAGTGCAACTGTGTCTGGGAGGGGCCCTTTAAGGGAGCGGCTTGCTGTTGAGTCCACCCTGTGACCCTGTCTGCAGCTGTGCCTGGCACCCTTATTTCGATGTGTGCTAATTTGGCGTGTAGACGTTCCCTCGCAGCGCCTATTTCGATGTGGTGCTGCCCAACGTCGACGCTGAATGTTGACGTTGCCAGCCCTGGAGGACGTGTAGACGTTATTCATCAAAATAGCCTATTTCGATTTCTCCACATCAAAATAGGCTACTTCGAAGTAGGCTTCACGTGTAGACGTAGCTAGGAAGTGTTAAATTTCTAATCTATCCCTAGTTTACAAAAGCAGTAATGTAAGTGCTCTTGAAGGGTTATCTACTGAACTGCTGTTAGTCAAGATGTGCTGGATCTGCATCAAATGATCACAAAAATATATTCTTACCCTGTGTATTAAGAGTTGGAAGAGATGCACACCTCAGTATGGAACAGCTAATTCACAGAGTAGGTTTTAGTTCCAATTATGCAGCTGCCTATTTGTTACATCAGTTTCTACCCAAATTATCTTCTGAAAGAGAAACAAGGCAAGAACCACTGAGGCCTTGAGGAGCTAAAGGATCATCCAAATGGACTCTTGCCTGTGTTCTTGTCCTATCTAGCCTAGCCTGTTATTTCAGGATGTCCTGTTCTGAAAAGCAGAAAAAGCTGACTCATTCCTGCTGGCTCTCTGGTTAGACCCAACATTTCCACCAGGGCCAAGGGGGCTCCACAGAAAACCTGTGCAAATGAGCTACTGGATGGAAGCAGTGGATCTTCTGCCAGTCATAGAACCTTGCTTTAGATTCGGTCCCTTCCAAGGACTGCAAATGGGCTAGGACATATAGAGATGGCAAGAAGAAAAGAAGGGCCAGAGGAACAATTCCCATGCTAAGCACATCTTTCTCTTTGGGAAGAAGAACACTCTGGTGGGGTGGAATAGCTTCCATTGGGCTGAATCATCTTGACAGCCTGCCCATGCTCTGGGCCCACAACCCATCACCAGGTTCAGGATTTCAGACTCAAAACAGAGACACCACCATACAGCCTTCCTTGGAACAGAGGTCCTTTAAAACTGAATGGAGGCTCTTGCAGAATTCACAAACCAAAAAAAATCTCTGAAGAATTTTAATCAGCAAGGAAAGAAACTTTCAAAAAGGAAAGTAACATACAGGGTGAAAAGAAAATATTGAGAATGCAGGCTAGCATTCCTGGCTCTTTCAAATTCCTTCTGTCCTCCAGGGGATTTGCTGCAGGGTAAATACCATGAACAACAATGAATTCCTCAAGCGCTTTAGTAGGTTAAGCTATATATCTTGGTAGACATACAAATAATCAAAGATCAAGTGGGCCAGGGAAGGGTGGAATGATTCCCAATAAGGAGAAAAAGAAATACGGTTAATTCCCTTGCTTTCAATAATGGCTTTATCTTCTGTCAGAGCTCATGAGCCCTCACTATATAGGGGTTAAAATATTTTTCATGGCAGTATTACAGGAGCATTGATGATGAAAGGGAAAAAAAGTCACAGAAATGCAAGTACCAAAATGTCAACAGATGTCACAGACGCTTATTTGCAATAAGAATAAGTTTTATACTCCATTTTAATGCAAATAGTAAAGTGCAGTGCATGCACTGTGATAAAGGGAGCTGTAAATAACACTAAAGTTGTTCTGCAAGATATTATGCTTCTACATTCAACCTGGTTCAGCTGTTCTTTAAAAATAAAGTCTACTTCGCACCTATGGGTGGAGGAAAGAAATCTCATGACCCTATTTGGGAGTGCACACTAGAAGCTTTTTAAAGGAGATGCCCCTGAAAGAGGAGCACAGAAGTGGGAATGCCAGCTGTATGAAGGATCCATACAGGATTCCTTTCTCATGTCCCACAATCAGGGCTTCACATAGGAGGACTCCTGTAACTCAGTCAAAGGTTCAGGGTCTATTACAGGAATCGGGGGGGAGGGAGCGGGGCGGTGAGTTTCTGTACCCAACAATGTGCATGAAGTTGGACTTTTTGAGCATGGTGGTTCCATCTGACCTTAAAGGCTATGAGTCTAAGTACATGATTTATTCCAGATTTGAAGAAATTTCTATGGACCATCCACTTTGAAAAACACTAAGCACGAACAGTCTAATTTACTGAATCGTGGTGTCATTGACATAATATGCATGAACTGGCTGTGGTCCAGTTCAAATATTTAACTCTCATTCCTTATGCTTAAATGCTGCAGCATGCCTTCCTACATTTAATCTTGACATTTGTTACTCTTGGAATACCATTTTGTGGGAAGAGTATTCAAACCTTCCCCTCACAGCCTCTTCTGATGCTTCTTACAAGCTACACTAGAAGCATCTGTCTACAGAAGTTACTGTAAGAAAAAACGTTCCGACAAAACTACTGTCAACTGATTGTGTCTACACATAAAAGCAGATCAAGCTTTTGATCTGCTGTGTCAACATAAGGGCCCTCTGGAGTGTCCACATTGCTTTTTTATTATTATTTATTCGCTATAAAACCCGTTTTGTCCACAAAAATCTCTAATGTAGACATAGCCATGAAGGTAACCACGCTCTGGCTATGTCAGCAAGACAGTGATCCTTTCAAAGAAGTTCTTCCAGAAGATCTCTTCCAAAAAGCTTCTTTCAAAAGAGTGCATCCACACACAAAGAAGCAAATCAAAAAAAACCAATCAGCTCTTTTGGTAGAGAGCATCCACACATCCCTCGCTCTTTCAAAAGAATGGGCCAGGAATCAAAAAGTGTGGTGTCATGAGGACTGCTTTTTTTGGAAAAAGAGCCCCTGGGGCATTTACACATGTTTTCCTTCTGAAAGAATCTTTTGGAAAAAGGTGCTCATTCTCATCTGGGGCCATTTCTACACAGGCCACTTTCTTCAAAAGTGGCTTGATAATACACAGCCCGAAATATGCTTATGAGACACCAATGCAAATTCCCCGTGCCTCATTAGCATACAGTCACGTGATTTGGAGTCCAGAAGACCGTTCTTCCAGACTCCAAAATGCCGTTTAGAAGTGCGGCCCCTGGGGCAGTCTTCTGGAAGGAAGTCCTTCTTCTGGAGGCCCCTTCTTCCCAAAAATTTTCAGGAAGAAGGGGCCTCCGGAAGAAGAACTTCCTTCCAGAAGCTCCTCTGGGGCCACACTTCTACACGGCATTTTGGAGTGCGGAAGAACTGTCTTCTGGACTCCAAATCACGTGACCTTATGCTAATGAGGCACAAAGAATTTGCATCCATGCCTCATTAGCATATTTCGGGCCGTGTGTTACCATGCCACTTTCAAAGAAAGTGGCCTGTGTAGAAACAGCCTGGGAGAGGAAGAGGGCTGCCAGAAAAAGTATTGCATTCTTCTGACTTAATATCAAAAGAACACATTTTTGTGTGTAGATGCTCCATGGGATTTTTTGAAAGAATCCCATCTTTTTTGAAAAGACTCGCTAGTGTAGTCATAGCCTCTGTATAAAATCCACAACAATTCCCATGAAAGGCAGCACTTCCAGTATTTTGCTTTGCTGTTATAATCCATGTGAATCAAAGCAACAGTTCCTCTTTAATGTACCTTAAGGTGAGCTTTCCTTTGAAGCATGGGTGAGGACTTTGGCTGCATCTACATTAGCTCCTTGTTTCAAAATTAATTTCAAAATGGGGCCCAATTTCAAAAGAGGCTGTGTAGCATCTACACACCCAACAGCCTCTTTTGAAATTGTTTTCAGCGAAAAGGGGCATAAATTTGAAATCGTTCTTCCCAGCCGGGATCAGGAAGAGCGGCCCCTTTTGAAACCAAATTTTGAAATAGGGTATGTGTAGACGCTCTGGGCCTGCAATTTCGAAATTATGGGTCCATCATGGTGACGGCTCCAGGGAGCACGGAGACACACTAGCAAGCTGTAGCGGGGCTCTATGGTCCCCAAGACAGCCCCTTAAAGCTGCACGGCCCCAGAAACCACGTGCAGGAAGCTGAGAGAATGCCCTGGGCTTGAGGAGCATGAACTCCACCTGGCACACAATCCAGCAGCCCAGACAGATGCGCCACACAGCCCATCAGCTGGATTGCAAGTCTCCCACACTCTGGGGACCCCAAGGAGGCCCCCACCTCCCAGCCTGTGGGGGTCACCTGAGGAGCACCAGGGCCAGAAAAGGAGGGGAGCCTCCTGGGCAGAGGCCGAGGTAAAAGAAGTCCTCAGCCTCTGGGCAAAGGAGGAGGTGCTTCTCCATAGAACTGGGTGGCCCTGCAATGCAGCTGCCTTCAAGCAGCTGTCACTGGGACTGCTGAAGCGGGGATACACCCAGCACTTGTCTGCTCAGGTCTGATCCAAGGTGAAGGAACTGAGGCAGGCCTATAGCTGGGCCAGGGACACCTGCAGGCAATCAGGGACTGGAGCTGGCCCAAGGTGCCCGCATTACCAGGCATTGGAACAGCTTCTCGGCCCAAAGGACGTCCCCAAGCTGTCGGCCGTGGTTGACACAGGTGGGCCCAACACTAACCGGGAGACGGACCTGAAGGAATAGCCAGGACCCTCGAGCCAGACCATGCCAGTGGAGCCAGGGAGTAACACAGAGGAAGGAGGGCTGCTCATGATCACAGTCGGCTCTGGTACCTACAGCCAGGCCCCCTTGAGACCAGTGTCCCCGGACCTCTTCTCCGGAGCCCCAGTTAGGTAACGGGTGGATCGGGCAGGCTGGGGGGCGGGGGGGCCTATCCCACGGTCCCATGCCCTGTCCCAGACCCAGGTATGGCGCCATCCAGCACCCGTGCCCATGGACAACACCCCGGCCCTCCCAACCAGGAATGGATGTGGGGTCCATGCCACAGCCAGAGGTCACCCCACAGATGAGGTCCCAGTGGGCACATGGGAGCCCCGAGGTGGGGTTGTCAGAGGAGGCACCACCTTGGGGGATGGTCTGAGGATGGTGGAGGTGGCACGGGTGGAGCCCCCGGGCCCGGGCAACTGCACTGACGGGTTGTCTCTCTCCCCATTGTGTCTCCACAGCATCATCCTCTGAGAGCAGGACCACACCCAGAGAACCCTCCTTCCCATCATTCAGGCTGCCACCTGCCCAGCCCTGGAGGGCCCGACAGCAATGCCGTTATGACTCTCAGGAGGTGGTGGAGGCCCACACTGCAGCCATCTGGGAGCAGACTTCTGTGCTCCAGGAGTGGCTGCAGATGGAACGGGAGGACAGGGCCTGGCAGAGGGAGGTCTGGGCCAAGGTGGCCACAGCCCTCTGACGGCTGACCCCCTTGGCGGCCCTCCCTGCTGCCCCCTCTGCTGCCCTCATCCCCCTGCCCGCTGCCCCGAACCTGCCCCCACTACCCCCAAACCTGATCCCGCTGCCCCCAAACTCACTGACCTCATCCCACCCATCCTCACCCCATCCTCCCAGCTCACCCTGGGGTGCTGGCTGATTGCCAATGTGAGCCAGGGGGAGGATCGCCCCCCTGACCACCCCAGCTCCCCCACCTCACCCAGCCCACCCCATCACTTGGCCCCTGGCTGATCCTACCTCCCCATCCTGCCAGCCCCCCTCCCAGCCCCTAAAGGCCCCTATACCCACCAGGGGTCTCACCCACCCCTATTCCTGTGGGGGACTAGGCCTGCCCATGCCTGTGGCCCCAGCCACGTGGGCATCCCCTGCCTCATTGTATATAGTTCTCCCCCATTCTCCCCCATATCTAGCTCCCATAGGAAGACTCCACACCATTTTTCCAGAGCTGTTTATTTACATGTATATAGTTGGATCCCAGTTATTAAACCCTTTTTTGTGCACCCCAGTGTCCCCTGTGGGTGGGGGCATGCTACAGGGTGGGTGTGAGCCAAGTGCCAGGTGGCATCAGTGTGGCTCCCGCTTGAAGGCCTCCTGGACTCTAACCCCTTCTCGATATGCTTCGCAGCACAGGGCCATGGGTGGCTGCTCATAGCCGGGGCCATGGTCCACAGCCCACCCTGGCGTGTAGCGCTCGTACTTGCCCTCCACTATATTGTGCAGAGCACAACAGGCCATGACCACCCGGGGACATTGGGCAGGCTGACGGCCAGCCATGCATTCAGGCATTAGAAACACCCCTTGAGGTGTCTGAAGGCCTGCTCTACAGTGTTGCAGGCATGGTTCAGGCAGTTGTTAGTGTCCTGGATGGCGGTGGTGTGCCCAGCATAGGGGTGCATCAGCCATGGCTGCAAAGGGTTTGCCCCATCGGCCACTATACATGGTGGCATCGTTGTGTCCCCCATAGGGAGCTGCCAGGCAGGGAGGTAGGTGCCCTCCTCCATGCTCTGCCCCAGCCAGGAGTTGCGTAGTACCCATGCATCGTGGGCTCGCACGGACTAGCCCACGCAAATGTCACAGAACCAGCTCTGGGCACCAACAAGCACTTGGAGCACCACCAAGTGGTACCCCTTGCAGGTTATGTAGCGTCCCACGCTGCAGTACAGGGCGCGGACAGCTATATGTGTGCCATTGAGTGTGCCGAAGCAGTTCGGGAAACTGAGGGCTGCGAATCCCGCTGTGGCGTCAGCCAAGTCACCGAGGCAGATGGTCCTCTGCAGGATGATACAACTGATGACCAGGACCACCTGTAGAAGAGGGGCACTGATGTGTGGGGCCTGCACATGAGGGGCACCCCGTCCCCTCCTCTTCCTCTGCAGGCCCCCCACCCAGGGGACCCCTGCTCTCCCAGAGTGTGTGGGGGGCCCTGGTCTGACTTACCTCCAGGAGAATGGCTCCAACGGTGGCCTTGCCCACCCCAAATTGGTGCCCCACTGACCGGTGGCTGTCCTGGGTGGTGAGCTTCCAGAGGGCGATCCCCACACGCTTCTCAAGTGGGAGCGTGGGCCTCATGTGGGTGTTGACATGCTGCAGGGTAGGTGTGAGCCATTGACACAGCTCCAGGAATGTCTGCTTTGTCATCCTAAAGTTCTCAAGCCACCTTTCATCATCCCACTGGCCCAGTACCAGCCTCTCCCACCAGTCCCCATTGTTGGGGTGGCTCCAGAGGCGCCGTGGGGGACAGGGGATGGGGAGCAGCAGTTGCCCCATTTCCAGGGCCTGCAGGACCCCAGTGGTGTGGGAGGTGGGCCCCAGGGCATCCACCACACCCATGATGGCAATCACCACCTGGGCCCTTGTGTGGGTGGGGGCATCGGCCTGGGGCAGCTGCTGTTGCTCCATTCTCCTCCTCTTCTTGGAGCATGGTGCATGCAGTGCTATGTACTGCTTTACAGTGTTCTGTGTGTGCAGGGTGGATGTGTTTGGACGGGGCCCTTTAAGGTGGCTGCTGGCTGTGGGACCCAGAAGGGCTTGTCAGCCATGTGACCCCATGCGTGGTGTTTCCTGGCTGGTTATTTCGAAAGAGTCTGTGTTCCTGTGTGGATGCTCCTTTTCAAAGCATGGGGGAAAGTCTTTTGAACTAGCAGATCGGTACAGTGATCCGTTTTGTGTGTGTAGCCGTGCCATTTCGAAATCCCTTATTTCGATTTTGTTTTTTGATGTTCCTCCTTTCAGAGTTTCTTTGTAGTGTAGACACACCCTTTATGTAGAGCTTCAGCAAAACAGACCAAAGTTCTGTGAAATCTTTACTTCTTCCCTTCTATTCTTGAAGGATATATATGGCTTATGTCGGGACTTAAATTCTATCAGGAGTCTTTCAATAATTTTCTAAATTAAAAGGGCTAAGAAAACATTAAATACTTTAAAACGAAAATGAAACCAGTATGTATTATTTAATATGATAATTTAGTAATGCTCTCATTAGAGATATTCTGTCTGTTTCTTATTTAATACAAAGAATAAACCATTATAAAGCCTTTTAAAGTTAAACAAAGTCAAAATACTAAGGGCCAGATCTGAATGGGATTACTTTCAATGGTAAAGCAACGAAGGGTCCTGTGGCACCTTATAGACTAACAGAAAAGTTTAGAGCATGAGCTTTCGTGAGTTAACTCACTTCTTCAGATGCTGGACAGCATCTGAAGAAGTGAGTTAACTCACGAAAGCTCATGCTCTAAACTTTTCTGTTAGTCTATAAGGTGCCACAGGACCCTTCGTTGCTCTACAGATCCAGACTAACACGGCTACCCCTCTGATACTTTCAATGGTAAAGTACTGCTTAAAGTGAACAACAGGTTCCCAGTGTGATCCAAAATAGTCATAATCTGCTTGAAACCATAATCTGATTTCATCAGCAAAAGCAACATTTGGATTTCAGCATTTCTTACCCTTCATGACTTTGAATTTTATGTAGATTGCCTGTAACTGTGTCCCCTGAATCTTCAATCACCATTATTGTGATAATTCAGTTTGACTTTTCCTTTATCTCATTTGCTAACATTTGTCTTTTGAAGTTAGCTTGTAAAATCAATTGAACAGACAATCCAAGAGATGGACCACAACCCAGCTGATGCCTGTGTGCTGTTCAGAATGTTTATTTGCAAGTTGACATGCATGGCATAGTAGAAACTGAAAATTGTAAAAACAATGAACTGTTATATTGGCACATACTCACACAAACACCCCAGAAAATATGAGGCCTACAGTAAGGGAGAGAAGAAACACCACACTACAGAAATAGGTTGAAAGAGATACTTTGGCTTCAGTGGATGCCTGTATTTATATTCGCATTAGTCACGTAAATCTTTTTACATTGTCATTTGAATGATATCGACAGATGGTAATTGCATGCAGAAAGTTTTGACTGTGCAACTAGGCCTGTGCAGGACATACATTTCTGGGGAAAAAAATCTGACAAGGAGTGTGCTGAGGGAGTACTCCAATTGACCTTCTGTCACAAAGACAGGCACCGAAGTCAGCATCTGCAAGTTGAGTTTTGGTATGCAATTGGCATAGCAAAAATTGTGTAGCAGCAGTCGACCTTCAAGGTAAGTGTAGACCTATGCCAGGAGTGCAGGCAACAACGAAAAAACAGCAGAAAAGGTTCTCTGGTTTAGAGGACAGGATTGACAGTTTAGTCTAGATTGCACCCTTTGTAAATCACAGTCAATTGCTGCGTTGAGACTGTGATCCATTCACTATAAAATTACCTGATGAATTTACTTGTAATTCCCTAGCATACAAACTAAATCACTAACTAAATCACTAAACTAAATCACTTTCAGAATAATTAATAACTCATTCCCCATTCCCTCTCCACAAGTGACTGGTTTGCAGAACTCTCTGTGGGAGAGGATGAATGCC